>NC_081411.1:399656931-399968598 GCF_030272615.1 Cryptomeria japonica
GTTTTATAAATAAAATACAAAATCATAATTTTGTATATGTACATTCATAAATACATTACTTTGAATGGTCATGTTTATATAATAAGGAAAATAATCACGTAAGCATAATTCAAATATTCACGCATAATTCATAGTCACCTCTATATATATGTATGTATATGTATGTACGATTGAATCGTAGTTATATAACTACCATGCATATAAAATTTGTATCATTGTAAACAAAACAATCATTAATAAAATTGCATTCTCTTATACAAGGGACATTAAATCATCCTATATAAGGAACGTTAAATCATTAAATCACTAACTCCTTTCCAAAATATTTAACTTATAAATAATCATCGAATCTTTATGCATATGAAAATTATATAATTACCTAATTGACGAGACCATAATACTTATTTATCAACGAACAAAATAATCAACTTCATACCATTGAAATCAAATTTAATAAAAATACTAACTCACTAATTAATTAACCCTAATTTTTCAGCTATTGTACATTTTCAAATATGCAATCAACGCAACGACTAAGGTTTTACTCAAATCATTTCAATTTAACATAAACATCGATGAAGTCACAATTCAAACAATGATGCCTTAACAAAGTCATATTTGCACAAACAATTTTCTATTGTGGTGTGTGAGATTCCCATAGTCTACCGAAGTCATAAGTTAAAAACAACTCTACCCAAGTCGTGTTCTCGCCTTCAACTTCATTCACCTGTCCCTGCACCAATTGCACTCAATAATTCATCAGCATTGACGATCCCCAATTAAGACTAGATAGTGAATTACATGTTGCATGAATAAAATGCATACATCATTTCCTTATAACGGAATTATCATAAAAATGAATGCTCATATTTGTTTCAATTTCAATGTATAAATAAAAAAACTACATTACATCTCTTAAATACACATTATCAAAAATACGATTCGCGACATTCAAAAGAGGGGGGTATTGCCTCACTACCACTTGGGTTGTTCCCTCTCACTAGTAGTCCTAGTGACCACATGGGGAGGCAGGCCCTCTAAAGATTAAACATAAAGTGCCTATTGCTCAAGAAACAAAAGAAACTAGTTCAATTTTAGTGCACTAATTGAAGTGTTTGCTAATCTATGAAAACAAAGCACACAATAAAAATAAAAAATCAAACCCTTGCCAAGGTCCTACAACAAAGATTTGTTATTAGTTTGGGTTGTTTCAAATGATTACCCCTACCTGCAAGCAAACAAGTTAGATTTATTTTAACAAAATCCCAAAATACTTTGTGAAAAATAGGGGCCTTCGACGCAAGATTTGTTTCCAAAGACAAGTTGTACCACTTTGTTAGTTGGATCACCAGATATTAGCTTAAATGAACCAAATCTAAAACCCTAAATGCAAGACAAAATGACGAAATATAAACCCTAAATGAGGAACCAAAATTTTTTAAAAAACACAGAACACAAAAAAATGAAGAGAACATAGACACTATTATACCAATCACAGACACCCTTGAAGACTGCACAAACGCAACTGAAATAAAAACCTGCAATCTGGGAAATAAAAATGTTATCGGGAACACAGACGCGATTTTGGAATGTGCAGACACAATTTTGGAATGTGCAAACACGATTTAAACTTGAATAGACGCCCCTGAATACTGCACAGACGTGATTGAAATGAAAACCTACAATCTAGAAAATAAAATGTTCTCCAGAACACAGACGCGGCAGAAAAGAAAAAACGTGATTTCAGAGGGCGCAGACGCGAAAAGCAATTATTATCATATAAATTGATCAATTTTAAATATAATAATTATGCCAAGAGGTGTAACACTACAATGACACCCATGCCTGGAATTTGACAGCCACCCCTACCTGTCATATGATTTTTTATGACGATTTATTCATTTCAATGCCTTTCATTTGACATTTTAAGAAAAATATTAACCGTCAAAAAATATAAATAAGAAGATTGAAGCCACATGAAAATGCAGATTCTTAAAAAGAAATGAAAATCATTGTTCTCTCTTTATTCATTTCACATATGGATATCTATATATATATATAAAGAATATAAACAATTAGAAAACAAAAATACATATATGAAGGTAGAATATATTCTAAAAATTCATATTAAAACATTTTAACAATTATATTCTATTATTTCAATTATGACAAGTTTCTAAGTTGATATGAAAAAACAAAAATATCCTAAAATTTTATATTAAAATATTATAAAATTAGAAACAACTATATCTTTCCATTTCAAAATATTCTAAATAAATTTATATTTTTATAATAAACACTCTAAACTAATATATATCAATATTATAAATTATATGATTTATATAACTTACTATAATTTTTTAGGTTTATTAAAAAATATAAGTGTCATATATACGGTTCTAGAAAAAGAATAAAAAACATGTCAATATCGTCCCATAACTTTTTCTAGTCATTAAAATTACACCAAAAAAGGGTGGTGCTACCTAGAATTTGATAGGCTATATGGTCGTTTTTTCACCTTTTTTTTTACAGTCATTTTTTCACTTCTTTTTTTTTACGTTTGAACTGTATTTGACTAAAATCTAAGTTAAAAAGAAACTTTCTATCATTACTATTATTTATTACAGATAATTTTAAAATAAGTGAAAGAATAAAAATCTAAATTAAAACGAAACTTTCTATTACTATTATTTATTAAAAAATTAGAAAAAATAAGTCTACATTTAAAAGAAAAAAATCTAAATTAAAAAGCAACTTATTATGTTTTTTTAAATATTATATTTTTGCTTGCAAATCATTTCATATTCTAAAATAAGACTGAATTCTAATAAATATTAACTATTTAAATTTGATATCTTCATAAATTTTATTTATAAAATATAAATATGCTAGTTTATGTATTTTGGAAGACATGATAATCTTAAAAGTTTTCTAATGTTGAGGCTTCAACAACACACTAAATTTTGACATGTAGTTTAACTGAAATCACTCACTTTTTCAATATTATCCATCTATTAATATAATTTGAGATTAACAATGATACCATCTAAATAAACCAAAAATTAGAATGTGTTGTTTAATATAAAATCTCATGAATCCATCTGTAATAGAAATCTAGATCTAAGACCATTCCAAATACTCTTATTGACAGCTTTTAATAGGGTCATTGGTGGGTTGATATGGTAAAGTTAACCTTCATCCATGGGGAACCCTTATCTTGCTGATGTTTGGAAAGTTTATTTTATCTTATCCCTCATAAATTTCAATGACGAACGAAATCAGGTCAAACTCAATGGAATAGTAGCAGATCACAGATTTTAATGGTGCGGATTTCCATTGTTGTTAATGGCAGTTGCTTGCTTAGTGGTAGTGGCAACTATGGTGAGTGGAAACTTTCCAGCAAGTGGGTATAGTCAGCCATGACATTGACACAGTCACGCTGAGTAAATCTGAGCCAATCAATTTGCTTATAAATTGTGGGTGATAGCCCTCATTTTGTGTCACAGGTGTGGGGTACTAGAAGCCAAGATGTATGTTAAATCATCTATGTTCGAGCTCATAGATTCATCTGTTCTTTCTGAATAGAAATGTGTCATAAATCTTCTGTATCGAATGATTATTTGGTTATATTTTTTTGATCTAGTTCAGTAACAACTAATACATAAGATTGTCTGCCATACTGCCTAGAACCAGTATCGTTTGTTACGGTTAGATTAGATTGCAACTGCAAATGCCCCAGAAGTCTTCTGGCTGCTGATATCACTTACATTACCCTGAAATAAAATGGAACCTTGTAGACTCTCTGTTGCACTTTCAGTTTCCCTCCTTATGTTCCTCTTCCTTGTTGAAGTTGGATCTGCAGAGATAGAATCTGCTTATCATGCACTGGATGTTGCATCTCAGCTGAGGGAAGTGGGTTCTCCTGTGCAGCTATATACCACCAGTGGAAAAGAGGAGAAGATGGTTTCTCCGTGGAACCTGCAAATTTTCCACAGAGATGGTCTGCTTATGGGAAATGTGAGCTACGAGCAGAGGCTCAAAGAAAGATTGCAAAGGGATTCGCAGAGGGTGAAGGCTCTGAACAGACGAATTGAGAGGACATTGAATGGGAACGTGGAGAAAAAAATAGAGCGCAAGGCTAAGACTGGTGATTTTGGAGGCGAGGTGATATCTGGGCTGCCAGAAGGTATTGGGGAGTACCTCATCCGTATAGGTGTGGGAACGCCAGCCAGAATGGAGTACCTTTTGTTGGACACTGGCAGTGACGTGACTTGGGTGCAGTGCAAGCCATGCTCAAAATGCTACAATCAGGTCCAGCACTCTATTTATATTTCATGGTGGAAGAGTTTAACAGTAATTTTACATCTATTTAAGAGATAATTTAATGTCATAAGATTTTCCCAATTCATGAGGTTGTTGATGTTGTTTCTAGATTTTAAGTGTAAGTGTGAGATTTTCTAGCATCAATATTTTAAATCATATTTGGTGATCTACTATTGGAGTGTTAAAGAGCTTGAAGAGATAAAAAAATTTAGTATCAATATTTTGGATGGCACTCATGAAATATGAGAAATATGATTTGTTGATGCTAAAAAGTCTTACACAGTCAAATCTACCACAATGAAAATATTTATTTTTATTTTTATTGATTAAAATATATTTTGATGTTGATTTATTTGGTGTTTTAAAATAAATTAGGTGGACCCTGTGTTTGATCCATCGTTATCCACTTCATTCACCATAATTCCTTGCGATTCCCAGCTTTGCACTGAGCTGGATGCATCAGCCTGTGACAAGAAGGGGTGTTTATATAGGGTCTCTTATGGAGACGGCTCTTTTACTGTGGGGCACTTTGCTAAGGAAACACTGACGTTTGGTACAACACCAGTAAAGAGCATGCCCATCGGGTGTGGACAGGACAACGAAGGGTTGTTCCAGGGAGCAGGAGGCTTGCTTGGTCTTGGAGCGGGTCCCTTATCATTCCCCACCCAACTCGGGTCATCTGGCAAAACATTTTCTTACTGTCTTGTAGACCGAGATTCTGGTAAAAATTTATTATCATTAATACTATCAGATTTTCACAATTTATATTGTTGATGGCTGTTATTTTTAGATTAGATTGTGGGACAGTTTTTTTAATCAATTTGTCAAATCATACTTTGTAATCCACTTTAATTATCTTTGTTGATGGATAAAGGAGTAATATAGATTGTTGATTGTTGTTGTTTCTGAATTAGATTGTGGGAGAGTTTTTTATATCATTGTTTCGGATCACACTCCTAGATCCATCATTTCTATTATTGTGATGATGGATCACAAAGTGTGAAATGGATTGTTGATCACTACTATTTCTAGATTAGATTGCATGAGAGTTTTTTGTATCAATGTGTCAGATCACACTTTATGATCCATCATCTCTATAATCTTGATGATGGATCACAAAATATAATATGAATTGTTTATCATTGCTGTTTCAGGATTAGATTGTGAGTTTTTTGCATCAATGTTTTGGATCAAATTCCTTGATCCATCATCTCTACTGTTCTGATAATGGATCACAGAGTGTGAAATTGATTCTTGATTGCTACAATTTCTGAATCAGATTATGTGAGAGTTTTGAAGTGTCAGATCATACTTTGTTATCCATCATCTCTATTATATTGATGATGAATGGTGAAGAGTGATATATAGATTATTGATTGTTGTTGTTTTCGAATTAGATTGTGAGATTTTTGTGTCAATGTTTTGATTTGGATCACACTTATTGATCCATCATCTCTATTATCCTAATGATGCATCATGAAATAAGAAATGAACTGTTGACTATTTCTGAATTAGATTGTATAAAAACAAATTCATATCAATCATTTCTATTATCTTGATGACAGAGTGTGATACTGAAACTTTTTTAACAATGTTTTGATCCATCATCGCTATTATCCTCATGAGTATGACATGGATTATTGACTCTTTGGCTGTTCAATGTTCAATTAGACGACAAGGGCACTCTGCGTTTCGGCCCTGGAGCTGTCTCCCATGCCGGGACCGTCTTCACCCCACTTCTCATAAACCCACGAGAAAGCACTTTTTACTATGTTTCCTTGAAGAGTATTACCGTAGGCAGATTGACGGTGCCTCTCCCGAAGGATGTATCTCAATTCAACGCAGCAGGGAAGGGCGGGATAATAGTGGACTCGGGCACGACTATCACGCGGCTACAGGCGGAAGCTTACAAAGGCTTGCGAGACGCCTTCTTGGCGGGTACCACAGATCTTCCTCGGGCGGACAAGAAGTCCATATTCGACACTTGCTACGATCTGTCAGGGCGTCAAACGGTGAATGTTCCTCTTATTGGATTTCAGTTTTCCAATGGGGCTACTTTAACTCTCCCGGCAAAGAATTATATGGTTCTTATGGATTCCGAGGGGACGTTTTGCTTTGCTTTTGCACCCACTTCGGGTGATCTGTCAATTATTGGGAATTTTCAGCAGCAGGGAATTCGAGTCTCTTTTGACTCTGCTAACTCTCTCGTTGGCTTTGCCACCAAACAGTGTTGATTCACTGCCCAAAATGAGACGATGAAATCTGCTAGTATATGACTCTAATTTTCTACTGGGTTTGGCTATAGATAAAAATCTATAAGTACGAGCTATACTAATGAATATATATATATATATATATGTACTAGTATAAGTAAAAGGAGTGCAATAAACTGAACGTCACCAACGTATTTAAGTATTTTATGGTATGATCTGTGAAAGCGTTTATTCTTATGGTATATTGGATTTTTCATATGAGTTGAATTAAAATTGATAAAAAATAATTGAATTTGCATACACATACAAGAGAATTAGTTGCATCGCTACAGAACGTTACAGTTGAATTCTTCTGTTCAGCAGTTATATTTGAGTCCATTGTACATGAAATCTGAATCATTTACAAAGGAATGGGATTACACTTGATCCCATATTGTTCTATTGAAGGTATAGATTTCCGTAGAATACTGATAAGGAGATGACCACTTGGCTGAGATTCGTGAAAAATATTCAAGTGGAGATACTGGGCAAAGAAATTAAACTCTCATTTTCTTGACAAAACAAGTGTCAAAATAGACATATTGAAAAAGAACACAAAAGAGCTGAACATGAGACAAAATTTTCTTGAAATGTAGGATACTAATTAGCGAGACCTCAAACTTTTATTTGGGTCTTCCACTAGGTGCATTTTGATTGTGCTTTCAGAGGTAAATTGGGGCTAATAAGTGGAAAAGTGTCAAATCATTAGACCTTTCTTTTGAAGCAATGTAGATATCTTTGTGAAAGGTGCCTCTTTCTTTTGTAAGATAGAGTTTGGTCATTATTTAAGGAAATATAATGTTTATTAAATATCTTATAAATTTAAGGGTAGTTTAATTATCTTTTTCTATAATGTTTATCAATCGGTTTAGTGCATAATTTATGATGTCCTATTTTTAAAGCATTCCCTTCTTTATACAAATGTATGGCCAACCTTTTTTGGACCTCTTTCATGCTTTATCTATGTGTGAAATTTTGTATGTTTTAAATAATGACAACTCAATTTCTTGGCATTAGTGATGATTGTGTTCATGTTTTGATAAACTTTATTAAGGGATATTTCAGTGTGTTCATGTCTAACTTACATAGTTTATATCCATCATATGGAATACAAAATTTAATTATGTAATATCATTGCACTTAAATAATTCTTTGTAATATATAGGTAGTTAGTTGATATTGTGTAGTATTGATTTAACAATGTCCCACTAACCTTAGTTTATGAAGTAGCTAGTTATTTGCATATTTTAATATTAAACTAAAAAGGTTGCAGTTCAATAATTTAAGAAATTCAAAAATTAAAACCCCATAATTTTAGGCTAGCACGAGAATTGAACTTGGTTATCTATAATATGTGAACTAAGGTAAAGCACAAATAAGTGAATTTATGGGGCTTAAATATTGAATTTAAATCTATATTTTTTACAATATTCAATGATGGTTTTAATCATGTACAAATATAGTTTTCCTTTATCTATGCTAATGAATATAATATTTTTACATAAATGAGTCAATATAGGTCATAATAAATGAATATTGTAGTCATATATTTTAAAAAAATTTATAGTCTTTGATATGGGATTTAAAATGTGCATTGAGTGTGCGTGATTCCCTAGGTCAAGCTAGTGGGATAATAAAGGATTATTAGGATCATTACACCTATCTCACCTCACATGGTGGGGAAAAAAAATTTGTTCTGTCACCCCATGTAATTCCCCACATCCATAGTCAAAGAACAAGCCACATAATACACAATTACATTCCACAAAATTGACTAACAATTTTTTTTCTTGCGGAGATGTACATGTTTTGATTAGATAAAGCAATAAGGGCCCAAACCCATATACAAAATAGACATTAAGGTATCGAATAGGAGTCTCACAAGAGGTGATACATCAAGAAAACAAATCACCTAAGGTAGAAAGTGTAACAACAAAATAAAACACGGGGGGACCAAGAAATTACTAGCCAAAACTAAAAGATTAGCTAGTTATCACTTAGAATTTTAAGGCCCTTGATAGTTTGCTACCTTGTTTAAGATATTTAACTTGTCCTCAAAGGATAGATCATTTGGAACTCTATTAGAAGTCACCTCCAAGTTGGGAATGATGTCAAATTGGGGGAGAGTATGTACATGTTAGAACATGGAAACAATTGAACAATCGATCATAAAAATAATTGAAAAAAATTAGTTAGACAAGACCATTTTTATGATATGACACAACTAAATTCCAAAAAGGCATATACATAATGAAGAAAATTACATATATGGGTTATCATAACCAATACTCATGCAACTTGTTACAATGTAATAATACTCATAACTCATATCGTAAAAAAAATATTTTGACAAGGAGATTGATATTGAGTTAATTTGAAACATGATATAGGACAAGTCATAGGGGCCAGATTTATGTGTCAAGAGATCAACTAAGATGGCCTTGCCTATGTAATGAGATTAGAGGCTTCAATATAGTTTAACAATTTAAGCTTGATCCACCACATATTTGTTTAGAAAATAATAGGATATATCTCATAGTTTCAAACAACAACTTGACATCAATTTAATCATAACTAAATAATACTAATCCACACTATAACAATGAAAATAAAAAATCAAGATGAATGATTATTATAGGGTACATGTGTAGGGTTGTTTAAAAGTCGCTTCTAATCTGCAAGACTAAATTGTTGTTCGAAATAACATGAAATATTTTAATATGCTAACAAAAATAAATAGCTAATGAAATGAGGTTAATGAATAGAAACTTTATCACAAAAAGGGTAGTCTATATCATCACGATGATAATAACTCAATATCAATATGAGACTATAAATTATTGAAAGAATGATCAAGACTAAAGTCATAACAAAGGCAAGAAGAAGATAATCAGGGATGCATCAGATGAATCCCTTGAATTGAAAATTGAAACCTGATAAAATGTTTTTTTTGTTTTTGTTATTTTAGTTGTTTCTGAACTATTAGTCTTGGCCTATGAGCCAACTTCTATATAACTTAGTAATGTGATACTCTAGTATTCTTAGTTTGTTTACACTTTGGGTTTGATAATTTTCATGTAATTTTGATATTTTATATATTATTTTAACTTGGAAAATGTTTGAGCTTCACATTAATCAGTGTAGATTTTAATATAGTTAGTAATAAATAAATAATTAGATATTAGTTTCTTGTGATTTATTTTCATAAATAAACTAGTTTTGTATGGGAACCAATGACTTTATAAGCCAATGTGTAGCAATGTAACATCCATCATGAACAAATAAATAATTATAAAGTTCTCTTTTATTTTATGCTCGCATTTGGTATCAGAGCAGCCAATTGTTTTTTATTATATTAGCAAGGAGAAGGCCTTAAACCTATGTGGTGCAGGAGCACCTACCTATGAAGGAATGAGCCAAAGACAAGATGATTTTCCTATTAGTATAAGATGAATGTAATAAGACCCTATGGGTCCTTTTTTGTAATTCAATATCCGAGGAGTGTGACAAGTTTGTCCATGTTTGGGTCAAATTGTCATCTAGGGTCTTGTAGAGCAAATTGATTAAATAAGGGTCACAATGGTCTAAATTGAGGGATCAAGTGACCACAAGTCTATTTGAGTCATTTTTTATGTTTTAGGATCAAATGTAATCATTTGGGGGGACTATGATAGTTAGGAGTCTAAGTTGGTTGAATTATGCAAAAATTATCATATTGTCAATTTGTTGTCATGACAATTTTGCACTTTTTGTAAGTTGTGACTCTCCAACGATCAGTCAGTTTGAAAAACGGTTGGAGGAGGTTTTGTTCATTTGGGGTGACACCTTTAAGGACCCCAAACACTGAAATATGTATGTTGAGTTGATGTTGACTATTTTGAGAAGGAAATTGAAGCATAAAGAACTATTGGAAACTCATAAAACCATCTAATTTTTGTTAATTGCATACTGAAGGTGGATTGGTAATAATGCTCATGGCATAGATCCTAAAACTAAATTGTTTTACCATTGTTTTGCATTTGGTGTGGGTTATTGAAGTTATCTCTTCCCCATTCTACAAGTAAATCTCTATCAAGTAGCCTTAAACCCTCAAACCCCTAGGGTTTGACTGCAATAATGGGTTTTGGCCTATGAATCCTTAATTGAACACTCTGTCGTTAGAGGAGATGATAGGCCACTATATCATATGTCAGTTTCTAAATCCATTAAGAGTACACAATAGGGTGAAGAGGATGGAGAACTAAACCTAGGTCTGGCATCTCTATGTGAGACCAGTTTGACGAGTGCAGTGCGTGAGAATTGAGTGATAGTGCATTGGAAAGGGGTTTGAATGTGGTAGAAGAGCACTTTGGAGGTTGACATAACATTTCATAGTTAGTGATGGTCACCCATTAGGAGAACCAGACCATTTATGGGAAGGCATTCAGTCAAATAGATGTAATAGCCCTATTAGGTCTCTTAGTGTAGAATTGGTTGGGGTATCTGCAAGTTGGTAAGGTACCCAAAACTAAGATATTGTTGAGAAATCCCAAAAGGGTATCTGAATATATAATTTGTTTTCCTATATCCTCAGGGTGTCAAAAGTTATCACCCAATTCCTACAAATGGAGGCCTAATTGCAACCGGTTCTATTTGTGGGCAAGTGAGACAAAATTGGTGTTCTGGTGGGTCTAAACCATGAAATCTTGTTTCATTTGTGTTAAGGTGATGTGAGAACACTCCTCCAAGGGTTGTTGTATGGGATTGGTCAAGTGGGCCTTTCAAACCCCTAAAGCCTAGTAGTAGCCCACTCATGTAGGCAAGGGTGTGTACAGTCACACAAGACTTGACAGTGTTAGTTGTTTGTAAGTGGACATAGTGGAGCTTTTGGGTCTTCTGAGGTGTTATTTAGTGTCATTAAACCATTTCTTGACTTGGTGTTGTGTAAGGATCTTTGGAATTAGGTATTTTGGTTAAGTTTGTGAGCCTTAGATGTTGGTTGGTTCAAGGTTATCCTTCCAGTATGTTGCCTCCTCATCACTATGAAATAGAAAAATCATAGAACAACAACAAAAACCTTGGCCTTAAACAGCCAGTCACAAAGATTCAAAGCCAACCCTAAAAAATGATAAACAATTAACATGTTTTTGTAAGTAAACATGCTAACTCTAACTAACCACCATCTACCTATAATAATAACATATTTGCGAGTATTACCAAAATTAAACATAGTAACAGTAGTCATCATCAAAATAAATAAAAAATTAAGTGGCACACAGGCCTAGCAAAGTATAAACACTATCAAAACCATTAAGTTCCTATACCTAGTATTCCACTTAACTAAAATTAGAGAGAATTGCCTAATCATTATTGATCAAATTCCAGCTGTGCTAAAGCTTGTCAACCTTGATTGCCAAAGTGTCCTCATACTTATCTTCCTTTCCTTAAGTGCCCTCCACTTTCTTCCCTTGCTTTGCCAACTTCCTAGTTTTCTTCTTTATTTTGCCCTATCTAGACACCACTTCCATGGCTGCCTTGTTCATTACACCATCAATAATATCATAGAGAGAACTAAAAGCCTCACATAAGTTATCAAACTTTTGTCTATAATTTTCATTCTTCTCTTCCAGGTTGAGAACGCACTCTTTGAGCTCCTTTATCTGATCCTCCACATTATTGTTGTTATGTTTGTCTGATGGCATTTCCTATGACCAGGGGACCATCTCATCATCTTCCATATGATTGGGGGGCAATGGGCTCTGGTCAGAATTTTCAGAATCCTCATCCATTTCTTCCTTAAACTATTCATCTTGGTCCTCATCTTCGGCCTAGAAATCTTCATCCTCTGAATTATCAGTGGATATCTCCTCTGTTTCCTCCAAGTTAAAGGCTTCCTCGAGGTTTTCCTCCAAGGAAACCTTTAAGAAAGCCCCCCTCAGACAAGGAGTTAAAACCTGGTGAAAGGTGTATAATTGCCGAGAAAAATATTAATATTACTAGCGAAATTTTGCGGTTTATAGAGAAAAAATAATAATCTCCATTGGTGAATCATTCGTGATCGCTCAAAGTTTGTGAAAAATCCTGGCGAATTGTAATGTTCTTAAAACCAAAAAAATATTTGCATGGGTGAACTGTAATGTTTTTAAAACCAAAAAAAATATTTTCATTGGCGATTTCAACCTATTTTCAAACCATAAATAAAAAAAATATTGGCGATTTCAACCTATTTTCAAACCATAAAAAAAAAACATTTGCGATTTCAACCTATTTTCAAACCATAAAAAAAATATATTAGCAATTTCAAACTATTTTCAAACCATAAAAAAAAATATTTGTGATTTCAACCATTTTTCAAAACGTAAAAAAATTATATTAGCACCTCAGCAGTCCCCGGCAAGTCATTAAAACATGTGGCACATAGTCATCAATCCTCTGCCTGGAAGAGTGCCCATTAGAAAATCTCATGACCTAGCGACGAGCCCTTACGACTCTGTCTCCAACTCACAAGCTGAAAATGCTAAGCCTTCACAACCTCGAGATCTAGCGACTGAGGGCAACTGAACCACCACTCGCCAATTCTCGACCACAAAATGTTAAGTCCTCATCACCACAGCGACTTGGAGATAGTGGGAAATTTAACCCTTGTCGTGTACTCGCCAACATAAAATTGTTTATCTCTTAACCACTAGCACTTCACTCGCAAGCTCACGGCTTGATCACGTCCTTAGACATTATCCTCATGAGCTGGCGATAACCACAAACTGTCTAGTCGCTAGCTCGTGACCTAAAAATGCTAACATTAAACAAACATGAGAGCTAGCGACAACTGTATGAAATAAGTTACTTGCTAACTCTCGCGGCTATAATGTATGACATTAGACCAACTCAATACCTCATGACCAAAGCAAGTTCATTAACAATCTCTAGCTCGCTAACATAAAATGCTAACACCCAAAAAGATAGAGACCTTGCAATGTAAAACCAAACCAACTTGTCGGCAGCTCGTAGCTTGATCACTTCTTGATACATTTAACCTCGCGAGCTGGCAATAACCATAAAACTTAACCATAAACTATCTAGTCGCTAGCTCATGACCTAAACATGCTAACATTAAACAAACATGAGAACTAGTGACAACTGTGTTGGAAAACTAATATGTACAAGGAATTTTTAAGGCTTGAATGCCGACTCATTCCAAAGGGACTAGTTTGAAGGTTTCTTCTAATTAGAGGCTGATTAGACAAGCAAGGATGACGGTTTCAGAGGCATAAAAGGATTGGATAGCTTCTGAGTTAGAGATGGGAGATCATGGATTTCTCTGAGAAATTAGAGGTTGCTTGTTGTCAAGGATTCTGGAGTAGAATTTGTACAATCTAGGAGGAATAAAATCAGAACAAAATCATTCACATAAGATGAGCCTTAGTCGAATGCACTGGATTTGATAGGCATGACTTCTAGATTCTAGAGTCATGTTGAAAAGCACCAAAATGATGATTTTTCACGTGAATGAGCATCACCAGATGAAGTGTTAAAAAGTTATAAATACAATGGAGTGGTTAATTAATTGGTAGAAGAGAAAAGAAACCTTTCTCATTTTCTGAGAGTGTTTTTTTCCTCTGAAAGGAAGATGATGTTTGAGCAGGATCATGCATGGAGTTGATGTGTTCTCTGTGATACCGGATGGATGTTTTTTGTTTTTTTCTCCTGTGTGAGTTTGTTTATTATTAGAGGGGTTGTGAAAGTGAGAAGGATTGCTAGAGAGGGCATGAAAGGCTTTTCTTATCAAGAAAGGCCACGCATGACACATCCTCTGCTTCTACTCTGCCACTGGATGGCAAAGGGTTCAAAGAAGGAGCCCACAGAGGAATGAAAGAATAATTTGTTTGAGTGGGGAGTGGCATCCAGTCATCTTTATGATGACATGGAAGCTATGACCCCTCCCCGACATATTATGTTTACCCTAAAGCTCTTCTTTCCACTTTCTCTGATCCTAGGCTTGAAGGCTCAAGTTCCTCTTTCCATTTTCCCTGATCCTGGGCATGAAGGCTGAAGCTCCTCCTCTATTTTAGGGGTGACTTTACTTCTTGCTAGGACCCAGTATCCCTTTCGATAAGGGAAATGATCTATTGGACAGAACATAACATCTCACACTCCATCTAAAGGCATCAGGGTGATAATGGCATGACTCAAGCATTTTTGCTTTTACCAATTTTTAGTTGAAAATTTTGATTCATGACTAGTGCATGGATAAAGAATATTTTGTAATAGAATTGCATATGGCCTTTTATGCCTAATTTATAAGAATAAATGTTGTGTTGACATGTGTCTCTTGGCCTGAAGCTTTTTGCTCCCTTTTCTTCTATAAAAAGGGAAATCAAGGCCATTAGAAGGGTTCCTTTCTCTTGAGGGTTCCAAAATTCTGGTGCCTTTGGGGTTCCTTTTCTGGTTCCAGTAGCGATTCTAGACTCTAGTTGAAGAGAGAAAGTTGTATAGTCATTTACAGAGAAAATGAAAAGCATTTAGTGTCAATATTTGTGCAGGTTCTTGAAGGAGTTATATGTAAATTTATTTTGTGGTGGAAGTAGTAATTTTATTCAATAGAAATTAAATTTTGATCAAGAGTTTTTTCATTTGTTGCATTGTTATGGTGTATGTAATTTTTCATTTAATTCTTCCTATTATGCCCAGGAATGCAAAATTTATGTTATTCTAGAATCATATTAAGGATTCACCTCATTGTAATTGGTGGGTGGATTACTTAAGGGAAGAGGGTTTTGAGGTCCTAGAAAACTTGTTGAACATACCGATGGATAAGATATAGGAAATCTTGAATGTTCATAGAGGAATATATATATATATATATATATATATATATATATATATATATATATATATATATATATATATATATATATATATATATATATATATATATATATATATATATATATATATATATATATATATATATATATATATATATATATATAATTTATATTCATAGATACACATATAATGGCAAGGATACAAAGGTCGAGATACATGTTGATTATAGGTATGAAGAAATGCCAACTTTATGGAGGACGGAAAACATGTACATGATAGAACACCTCCATTAAGAATGAAAGGATCAAACACCACAATAGATAGGAATACAACATAATTAGTAAAGCATGCATGCAACTCAATTAAAGGGAATCTTTTGAGGATCCAATTCTATGATAGATGTTATAAACAAAGAAGTAAGAATATAGTCTAAGTTTGAGTAGGTGAGATCAAATATATACAACACAATGAAAACCCAAACCCTGAACAAGATGAATAATGAAACACAAATGAGGGTAGATCCAAAATTTAATCAAATCTAATATAAAAAGAATGCAATCATTAAATTAGATCTCAAAAAAAATACTTTCCTAATCAAAGGCAAACAAGAAAACATATTCACCCACAATGAATCAACTATTATAATTAGAAAGTCACTTCTTCAAGACAATAGACCAGTGCCTTATCCTAGGCCATAGAGTCACTTACAATTCAAAGACAACATGATAATAAACTTCAATAAGATTCATTTGCAGATAAACAGGAATGAATATGCCATTACATACACAACCCAGATTCATACAAATGATATAATCATTAGATTTGTATTAAAAAAAATGATTTCATTGAAACTGCCCCAAGAAATTTATTTCTTTCCTTGAAAGAAATCCTAGAACAATTCCATAATCTACCTTGCAGACACGTAAATTGAAAAACCCTTGACCATTCAATTCACAATGAAATCATAAATTCAACACAAAGACAATTATGTGAAGATCTCAAACTACAAATGATATTGATATTATATTCATAATGATATCAGAAAGTAAATTCAAAATGCGATTTAACTATGCACTTATCAAATTCTTGAACAGTTGAACTATTATAACTGTATCAGAGTTTTCAACATCAATAAAAGTGGCCAACTAGCCATCCCTCTCTACCGATCAAAAAACAAAAGTGGCCATCCCTCTCAAATTAATCTTGGAATCCTTTTATAAGATGAGGATGCAACAATATTAGGATTACTTTGAGGAATCTTGGGTAGCAACCTGACATGTCTTCTTTTTCTTTAGCATGGCTTGCCACCTGTCCACCTCTTTGTCTATTGGCCAACTGAATGCCTTTACCTCTTCCAACTTTGTAACTGAATCTATCCATCTGGCATCTATAACTGCCCCGGCCTCAACAATAAACTTTGTATGGTCAACCTCAACCTTGAACAGTGAATCAAGCATACCGTTAAGGAAATCAACATCAACCTGATCATCTATATGCTTGATTATTTCTTCTCCCTCCAGAATCAAATCAAATTCACTGGTCCAATCAAAAACTAATTTCAACTCTCCATTACTACCATAAATTGAAGGTGCCAATTTACTATAACCTTCCCCAAATGTCTGCAATTTTTCATTTATAAGAACATCCCTTTCTGTGAAAAATGCATAAGCTGCATTCATTACCTCCACCATGTCTTTAGTGTCACTGATCTTGGGAGGGAACTCATCACTATACAACATTTTAGTATCTCGCTTATCCATTAATCTGCTTCTTCCTAACCAAACATTGAACAAAGGTCCAAGAAAAGTGACAGCCTCAGAGGATGTTTTACTTGCCTCTTTCAAAGAAATGTGCAAATCATGCAATACCATCAATTTTCTTTTCAGTACATTAATCCTGCGTTTCAAAATTCCTAACACAACAGAGATAGACTTGACATTTTGTTCCTTTTCAATCTTTTCAATTTTCTCTGTGTATTCCTCCATTTTTTTTGTCACATCAGCTGGTATTTCTTGTACTTGTTTTGTAATCTGTATTGGAGGGGGCTCATTTGCAATTTTTTGTTTCAACTCCACTAACTCTTCCTCCAGAGCGCCCTTCTTCATCATTGTCTCTTCATATTTTTTATCTAATACAATCAATTGGTTATATGTTTCTGTGTATCTTCTTGACAAATCCTTTGTTTTTGATAAATTCATGAAAGAAACTTGAGTAAATAATGAGGCAATCTCTGTGTCACTTGTGTTTTGCAAATTCCAGATCATTCTGTCAGCTTTCTTTTGTACTTGGATATTTAGAAGGTGGGGCTTTTGAGTGGAAGGGGCCAAAGACCAAGTAGCAAGTGTCTTTGACTTAAGATTAAATCTTGATCCTCTTATTATATCTCCAATTTCAAATTCAGTTTTAAACATTGGGTCCTCTTGCTTCCTACTATGATCAATAATAAAAATAGACTGGATATCCCAATCAGGCATCACAATCATACTAGTACTCTTAATCAATTGTCTTACATGTTCCATAGTTATTTGCCCCCTGTTAGGATCATATTCTTGCAGTGCCTTGACAATCTCCTCATTCTTTTCTACATTTCCTTCCTCTATGATCAAATTTTGTCTTAATTGATTTTGTTTCAACCTTGTGAAAAAAAAATTTAATTCATCTGACTTAATAAAGTCATCATATTTCATGAACTCATTTGACAACATCACATGCTCATAAAATCCTTGAGCAAGGGCTTCGTTTGTTTCTCCATGTTCTTCATTCTATCATGCTTCTCTGAGATGTGTCCTTATTTTGTAACAATTGCTCTAGCAAGGTCTCTCCTCATAATTGCACCGACCTCTTTGGTTTTTTGTTTCTTTGCAGGTGGCACTCGAGTAGATTGAACTTCATCCCCCCTCTCTATATCATTAGCAGACATAATAAGTGGCCTCTTGCCATGTGAAGATTGTCCATCTTGGGGGTCTTGCTGCTTAGCAGCCACTTCCAAAATTTGAGGCATTTTTTTCATCATAGTTTCATATAAGCTCATCATTCTATTAATCCTCTCTAGGTACGGGTTATCAGGGCAAAAACCTGAGAAACTAGGGTCAACAACCCTCAATTCTGCTTCAACTCTCATCAATTTTTTCCATTTTCTTCTCTTTTCTTGTACTTCCTCTTTTCTCAACAAATTTCTAACCACATCTTCATCATCCAATGGTTCATGGTCCTTTATTGTGGCCCAAGGTGTCATTTTTGGCAATGCACGTTTAATAAATTGTTCAGGATCATAGAATCTAGACACAATGTTAACCAACCTATATTTTTTAAGGAAATTGTTTACTTCATCAAAGGAATTCCTACCAATGGTAAAATCAGACACAACCCAAAGCCTAAGAAGAAAATAACCCTTCCTGTGTTTCTCCAGGTATTCTTCTTCAACTAGGGTCAATTGCCAAATAAACTCCATAAAACCAATCCTAATTGGAACAAATTTTGGTTAAATATGGGGAGGCTAAGGACACCCATAGACTCTGATCACAGTAAAGTTATCAAAAAAGAAAAATTCCCCCGAGTTATGTGAAATAGACCAGTTTGGAACATACTGGTAAGGTCTCAAAACTCTCCTAACATTAATTGACAATCTTTCACTATTTATTCCTAGCATTTCCATAATTGGCAAAACAATCCAAATTTCAAAGAAAAGGAAAGAAGAATGGGGAGAACTACTGTCCCAAATCTGTGTCCATCTTTGTATTGGCATTAAGACACCAAATTCTTCTTTGAAAAGCTCCAATTCTTTATCCATGAACTCAACATTATAGAACAAGATTAAATGCATCAACAATGACTAATGCTTAAATCTAGGGCTGGGTGCACCACTCTAAATTTCAACTAGAGCATTATGAATGTGTTCAACCACATAGCCCACATAATCATAATCTTTGTTAACATCTAGGTGTTGAATTTCCATAGCCATCATCAGTAATTCAGCTGACACTGTTGAATCTCCATCAAAACCCAACACACTGCATAATCTGTAGATTGTACAATGCATATAATGGTGGAAAGGTGTGATGTCAAATGGTGGCTCGATACTATCTATAATTCTAACTGGTTTCCTATCCACCTTAGGCATGTATCTAGGTATTGCATGCTTCTTGATAACATCTTTGTATTTGTCATAATCCTCTACAATCCGCTCCAAATCTATATCTATACATGCTGTACTAGTAATTTGGAAAGCTTCAATGAAGCTAGCTCTATTAATTGAAACTAAGGCAGACTGGTTCTTTCTTCTAATTACCCAGATACTAAGCAATAGCATTTGGCCAACTCTTTGATCAAATCCACATCAACAAACACATCTAGCACAATTAACTTTGCCATATTTAAATCCCAAGGGCTTGACATCAGGACACCCTTAAACCTATTATTCCAGAAATAATGAAACAGAGTAGTACCACTCATATGAAGCGTGGTCGGGTTTTTGCATTGGCTCCATAAATCTTTCCATGTTATTACATTTATATTCAAACCAACGGAAGTCCCTGGCAGCAAATCTACAAATTCTTCTTTGTATTTCTTATCCTTCTTTTCCTCAGTGGCCTTGGGCTTGGAGCCTCCAGTTCCACTCATCACCTTTCTCATTTTAGCTGCAAGAGAAAAAATTAACCAATTTTCTGAAATTTTTCCACACCCAACACTCTGAATTCTTCAACGGTGTTGCAGAGGTCAATTCACTGGATTACCTTGAAGCTAGAATCATAGAATACAATTATATAAAATCTCGACTCGATCATGCAATTTATGGTATTTGGGTGCCACAACTTCTCTCATTAATTGGCACACTTGCATGAACTAGCTATTGTGGCATTAATTCAAAGCTGAAGTATTGGAGCGAAATTTGAATCCATGCCCTTCTATTTAATTTCCCTTCAAAACTTTTACAAAACCTGACAAAGAAGTCCACATGTCAATCCTTGATTTCTTAACAACTGATTTTAACAATTTGGAAAGTAACTGCCTAACCAATGAGTTAGTGACAATGCTACCAAATCCTCTTAATCACAAGCTCACAACCCATTTTACAAATCCTCAAAGAATCTCGCGAGTGAGCGACAGCTGTTGATCTTCATCAAGCCCTTTAGTCACAACCTCGCAATAGCATTTGTAATATTCTTTCTTTACTTGCGAGATAGAGACCATTGCAAATCTAACAAAACAACTTATTTCATCGTAAGCTCACAACTCAAAACTTAACTTGACTTAAACCCTTGTGAACCCGCAACAACAAGATACTTAACTGCCATCGCATGCTCGCGACATTTTTTGACTTAAGACTTACAAGCCCACAAGCATGCGATGACCAAAAAATCAAACCAAAACTTACCTGTCGCCAGATCGCAACATAAAATGCTAAACAACTTCAAAACCCACGAGAAAGCAACGAAACCAGCTAAGTTGTGATACCAGCCACATTGCAAATTAAAATTACTTAACCACGAATACCTCGCAACCTTGCGATAACATAAAATCACACCTAGTCGCAACCTCGCAACATGAAATGGTCAAGTGCAAAACATCTTGCGGGGTAGCGACAACTAAAATCTCCTAGTACTCACAAGCTCGTGACTTAAACTAACTTGATGATAAAGGACTTGCAAGCTAGCGATAACCATAAAGTCTCAAACTATTTATCTCTTGACCGCAGCAACCCAACGAGTACCAACAAAAATTGATGTTTTATGTTAATTACCTTCATAAACAGGCACAAACAGTGGCACACAGACCATTAATGACCTACTCGCTAACTCCCGCAGCTATAATGCTTAGCATCAGACCAACTCGAAACCTCACAACCAAAGTAATTTCATTAACAATCTCCAACTTGCTAACATAAAATGCTAACACCCAAAAAACTAGAGACCTTGCGATTTAAACCCAAACCAACACTTGCTAACTTGCCACTTAAATTGTTAAACATGAAATTTATCTATGAGTTAGAGATGAAACATTAAACATGTCTCATTGTCTAACCAACCGTTTGACCACACTTGACATTGACATGGACAAATAAAGAGAGGACAACTCAAATTTTCAATGCACGACAACTAAGGTTTTCTAGCCAACTAAGACAAAAAGACAAACACAAAACCCTAATCGCCATGAACATCATGTTAAGCATTTAATGTAGAATAGTAGAAAGGTTCTAATAGTTATGCAATATGAATAATTCTATGGATCTTGTGACACAAATTGTTGTATTTCATGTTCAACATAATGTAGAACCAATTTACTAATAATTTAGAAACTAAATTCTAATTGTTTACTTATAATTTAAATTCACAATTAAAAATATGAAATAAGTATCCATTTTGATTGAAAAATTCAAGGAATACAATATCAAAAATCATCAATGACAACTATAGTATTGCAAATTGTAATATGACTCAAGAACTGTAGTATAAATACCTATAAACTGACTGCTAATTCACTTGAGTGACTCAGTTTGATTCTTCTATATCCCAAATGGACTCAAGATCCAGAAACTTGCTAGTACTAATAGGTTCATCTTCATTCTGAGTCGAGTATTCAAAAATTTCTTCATCTTCATGCTGACTCTAAGTCTGCGATCCATCATTTGTCTCAACACTAGCAGTAGCACCACCAGCTTTTAAAGTGTTGCACAACCCTCATCTTTCACGCATGGAATTCCAGATTGCCAGTGCCCTATCATATGGAAAATCTCTAACATTATACTGAGTTACAAACAACCTCAAGCAAGTTTGCAAATTTTTACCTAATTTGTTTCTGATCTTTGATTTCAAAAGCCCTGATGCACTAAAAACTCTCTCATCTTCCACTGACCCCAATATCATTGTTTGACATAAATCAGCAAGTTTGAAATATTCTGGTATTGCAATATGCAATACTTCACTCTGAACTATCCGTTTCTAAAGCCTTGTGATTGATCCAGGCTCAAATGGATTCTCCAAGTTATCCAATTTTTGTTTCATACACAATGCAAAGTGTTTACATTGTTTTTTAAGATGATCTGAATTTAAAATTCCTTTTGTTGGTTGTCCATTGCAATATGCATCTTTTGAAAATGTCAATATCAATTCCTCTAGTTTTTTATGAAACACCTTTGTGTCATTTAGATTATCTCCAATTGAATGCCAAAATTGAGGATACACACAACCCATGGCTTCAAGTATTTCTTCTCGATGGAATATTTCATGAATCTCAGTTGAAATTTTGTATGCAATAGACTTCAAATTATCACTAATAGATTTAACAATCCTGTCAAAATCTTCCTTTTTAACTGGTAGTGCCCTACCTCGCTTGCTTGTCTTATATTGGTGCATTGGTATTTGAAATCCTTTTACAAAGACACATAACTCATTTTTTACATTGAAATGTAAAAAAATTTCAGCATGATTCAAATCTATAATTATCTGCCACCTAAAAAATTTTGGGCTTCGCCTTGTTAGATCTAAATATAGACCATACAGGCCGAAGCATGTCATTTTACATGGAGTGCTATACTCATTGATATACATAGTTTCATCTTGATCTTTCTTAACAAGTTTTTTCATTGAATCCAACATGGGGAGAAGAGTAGGTAAAGTTAACAGAGTCTTTATATCACTTAACTTATGTAAGAGATCAAGAGCTTTGTCTACTATGAGGCATTGCTCGTACATTAGTCTGATCAAGGATTGATATTCTATTAGAACTCATTCCACTGATCCATGCAAGCAGATCCATCTAGTCTCAACATCCCTGAGAAGCTTGTTTCCTGCTATTACTCCCTCAGCAAAAATCTGAAATTCTACAAAACCTTTAGGACTTCAGTAGAAGTACGAGTGGAGCTCGTGGAAGAGATCTTCAACTTTTGACACTGTAGGGAAATTGCTTACAATTATGTATGCTAAATTCATTTGATGGGCCATGCAGTGAATGCCGACCATGTATAGTGCAATACTAGTTTGTAATCTTGTGCAAAGACCGGTCCTTTGACCTTGCATTACTGTAGATCCATCAGCTCCAACACACACCAACTTCTTGGCAATTGTCAAGTCATCCATACCAGTAATTTTATTCAAATATTTCTTAAGTTCCAAATATAAATTTTCTACTGTTGAATTGCCCCTCATTTTACGAACACGGAGTAGATGAGCTCGGCGGATGTGTTCTTTTACGGTATACGCATGCATACAAACCCAAGTAGTGTTATCTACCATAGTAACTTCATCTATGGATAATGAAGTGAATTTTGACTCTTTTACACTCTCCTGTAAATTTTTCTTTTTCACCTCAGCGAGACAGTTTGACATTTCCCATCCAGTGTTTATTGACCAATGTGACATAGGATAGTGAGGAACATTCAAAAAAGATAATAAATTACTATATTCAGGGAAATATTTCATAGGACACCCTCTCAACAAAATATGAAAAATAACACTCATCTAAATAGTCTTTGTCAGGTTTGCATCTTTTGTTGCATGTTGAAGCCTAGCCTTGATTGTATTTCCACTATTACCAATCAGTGTCATTTTGTAGTTATGCTCTTCATATTCCGCGGCATACTTAACATGAAGACATTCTTCCTTTGATTTCCATCTTACTACTAGTGTTCTCTTTCTGTCTATGATCTATTTTTCATAAACCTTACCAATATGTTTTTCTATGGTGTCAAGATTTAGCTGCATCTTCTTCTCTCTTTTAGTTTTCTAGCTACAAATCTTATATCTGCATTTTGTTGGTTGTTCATCATTATTTGGGACTGGTTCAATGAATGGGTACTTTTCCACCCAATCAATCTTAAAACTCCTTGTCATTTCCCACTCCTGCCCCAGTTTTACTTTCCTTTTTCTTTTCTTCCTACCAACATCATCTTCAATACTAGCATTTGCATCCAAGTGAATTGTGTGTATCCCTTAGAAAATATTCTTCCATGTCAGTATTGTCATCCTCATTTGATGCATTTAACTCAATTAAAATCCCACCTTGTGCTGGTGGTGAGCTACTGTGAATGGCTTCTGCAATAGTAGAAGTTGATGGACCAAAAACTTTGCCAATTCCAAAGTAAGACTTTATAGTAGTATCTTTAAGTTTTGGGCATTTTGATGGCCTCCCAATCCCTTCAATTTCATCGCCCTGAGGATTCTTACTCTTGTATGACATCCCAATACCTTCACCACCCTGAGGAGTTTCAGTCTCACCCTTGTCTGACATCTCAATCCCTTCACCACCCTGAGGAGTCTCACTCATATCTGACATCTTGAGTCTTGACCTCTCACTATGAATTAAAATTAATACTATGAAGTATGAAGAACTGATTACTCACTTTTATGCCTTCTCAATTCTCTAAATTAGGAATCAGGAATGCTTGGGCCTATTTTGTAGGATTGTAACTCTGGCCCTCCACCCTACAATCAACTTCGACATTTCAACTCAAATTGCAGAATGTGAATCGAGAGCTCCCAAATTTACTAATCAGACACAAACAAATTGTAAGAAAGAATGTTTCAAACTTTCAATTGTATTTATATTGTCATGCCTGTGAAGTGTACACCTGCAGCTTCAACACAAAACACTCAATAGATCATTACAAGCATGGCTACCAAAATTAAAACAAATAAAGATAAAACCATTGCTAATCGATCTATCACCTTCTAATAAATGTGAGTGTAGATTTTCTCTCAGATCTGTACAGGAAAATTCCAATGACTTGACTACATCTAGATGGAGGATTTAAGAGAATAATGATACAATTAAGCTAGCAAAGTAGAATGATTAAGCTACATGATTCAAAGATTATGCTAGAAAATAAGCTAGAATGATGCAATTAAGCTATAATAACAATGCTCAAATGATAAAATAAGAGCTATTATGCCTATAGTAACAATGCATGAGATGCAAATGAGATGGGATCCTTATTGTTCCAAAATGGGGTCTATTTATAGGATTTCCAAGGCCAAGGGTGAGGTGGCAGGAATCAACGGTCAAGATTAAGTCTGAAGATATCAATGGTGAAATTGGAGGAGGTTGGAAAAGAGGTTGGATGAAAGGGGACAATTGGTGACAAGTGTCAAGAATCTTTGCTTATGAGAGAGCAAGTGTCTAAGGAAAGGGGAAATGGGGTTAGATGGAATGGGTTAGGTTTAGGAATGGTTAGGTTAGGTGGTTAGAAGTTAGGAGAATTTGAATTTAGAAATTCAAATAATAGGAAAAGACTAATTAATTTCAACAACTCATTAAATGATTTGTTTTAATTAATTAAAGTATTTAGAATAAATGAATTTGATGGAGGAGAATTAATTAATTTGAATTAATTTATCAAAGGGAACTATTGAAATGAACCTATTAAATAAATCCTTAGAATTATTAATAAGTAGATGAAAGGGGGAGTTTAATCAAATTGATAATGAATTCAATTAAATTAGGGAGGGGGATTAATTAAATAATTGCTTATTTAATTAATTATCTTCAGACCATTTTTAGGTGTATACATTTTGCCCCTCTTTGAAGCGAGGTGTGATGATGCATTGATTCAAACAATAATCTCATTTTGATGCATTTTGATGTTGATATTGATTTGATATGATTCCCCATCCCTTGATTGATAAACTACGGTACGATGATGCCCCCTCGGGAGATCAATTGAGATAATTGGTCTTTGGAGTTTTGTGAATTTTTGCAAAATTGATATCCTGATTAGAAATGATTTGATTCTGCAACTGTAGTTGATGAAAATGCGATTTCTTGATTATTGATAAATCTTGATTGAGTAGATTGATAAGATCAAGATTCAGTCGGGTTTCAGGAATGATACCTCTTGTATAAGACAAAGATGATCAATGCGTCTGGTTTCAGGAACGATATATCCTGTATAAGACATGATCAGAACATTTGGTTTTAGGAAAGATACATCCTGTATAAGACATGATAGAATTGATTAGATTGATTGATAGAATTGATAAGATTGATTAGATAAAGAACTGATAGTTTGTTGATATCAAGTTGTAGAAAGATTTAGATATGTTGATGTTGGTTCTGTTGAGAAGGTAGCATAAGATTTTGGTTGGGTCGATAATATCTGGAGAGATATAAGTCATCATTTTGATTGCGTATACACTTGTGATGAGACCTTGATGATTCCTGCGATAGATTTAACCTTGGATAAAATGAGCATGTTGGATCCCATACTAGAATGAAATTCAAGCTAAATACAAATGAAAATGCAAAGCTACGATCAAACCAGTCACTAGATTATTGCTTTTTTGTCATCATTGAGCTTTTGAAATGTGGGAAGTGAGTGCAAACATCGATGATATAATTAAACCATGATGACCTAAGCAGTATTTTCCTAGATTTTGATATGGCAAGTTAGCACAAGCATCGAGGTATAATTGAACCAAGATGACTTGAGTGTTGCTCGTGTAAAATAGGTAGTATTAACCATTGGTATATGCAGATCAGAAATGTCTTCAATGATACTTCGATGATCATGTCCAGAGACAAATTTGCACATATTAATGATTACTTTTCAGACAACATACAAGAAAAATATCATGTTTCTTCCCTGTTCCTCTAGTCAAAGACATCCTGGAGTCACTCAGAAATCATGATAGCTAAAATCAAGATAAAAAAAAAAAGTTGAATAATCATGTTAAAATCATTTTCCAAAAGAAATCATCCATTGCATTTAGACTAACTTTGTGATAGTTTGATAGTTGATAATTTGATCTCATGTTCAATGTTGGATGTGTCTCAATTTTTGCTTGATAAGAATTGTCTAACTGTTGTTCTACTTGTTTGATTAAGCTCAAAATGATCAAGAAGTTTTCCCCCAGCTAGGTGTAGGATTTTGCTCCAAGCCTAGAAACAAATTCGTTATAATATACCCAATGATCCAAACCATGGCAAGAGATTAGTTGGGATGCCTACATATGTACAAAGGCTTTATTATGGATATGAACAATGTCGATAGAAAAGAATGCAAGCGGAATGATGCATGAACTAATAGATGGAAGAGCTAGTGGACAGATAGCGCATGTTTGCCAGGTTTTCACCATCTATTTTTATTGCACTTTTTCTCATATTTGATTTTTTTTTTTGGATTTTTTGCTTTTTCACTTTTTTTTTTCTTTTCTTTTTTTGTTTGCTTTTTTAGACATAGAATTTCTTCAAATGCATGATATTGATGGGTTCGTCAAGCTGATCTCCATCCTGTGTTGATAACTAATATGCTCCTGATTCGAATACTGCTGTAATCACAAATGGACCTAACTAGTTTAATTCAAACTTTCCTTTCTTTTCTCGATCTACTTGGTTGTGTGGATTTTCTTTTAGTACTAGTTCCCTTACTTGAAAGACGTGTGGTTTGACCCTGTGATTATAACTTTGGCACATTCTTTACTGATATACCTTTAATGGATAAAAGGCATTTTATCTTCGTTCATGGATCAATTCTAACTCTTGTAATCTAGATACTCGTTGTTCTTCATCTGGGATAAGGCCTTTTAATGATACTCATAGAGAAGTGTTGGTGTAAATAATTATTCATCTTGGATATTTTTACACTATACTTAATTTTACTTAGGATAATGTATTTAATAGTAGTTTGGGTATGAGACACTTGGGTGTTTGTGCCACATTGGGATAGTGTGTGTAGGAGAATTTCCACCTTTTATGGTGTTGATCTTATCTTGTTCTTACAATCCACTTCATGTGGAATATTATATTGTTTCTCCTACCTACCCACACCTATTTCCTACCTACCCTTATTTCTTATTGAGCCACATGTCATGTTTGTGTGCTCACATATTTATATAGCCTTGCCTATATAAGAAGACTCATCTACATTGTATGGACATTCATTGAACAACGCTTGATGATCCAGTTGATCAGTATTTTCATCTTGATAGAATACAGTTTATTCCTAACATCTATTTTGTTCTCTCTTATTTGTGCTTTTCATTGCCTCTATATCTTAGCAAAATCTCACATGGTATCAGAGACATTAGAGTGTCATTGGTTTGCCAATTGAGCAAAATTTGGGGTTTTCCATTTTAGAGCTTTCTATTGTAGGTTATGATTGAAGCTTGATGGGTCAAATTTGAGGTTACCATTGGATTGAGGAGGTCCAAGAAAGTTATTTTTTCTTTTTGTTTCATCCAAATCGGAGTTCGGAGTCCAAATCTAGAGGCATTTGAAGTTTGAAGCTGCAACGGAAATTTTCCAAAAATTATAATGTTGCAAACAATTTTCAAATAGTGATATCTCATTCATCCGGACTCCTTTTTTGAGCAATTTTTTTTGTTTGGGGTAGAATTTTGTGATCTGTATAGTGGTGCAGGAGGTTTCTATTTTTCGGATACAGGTTTTTCAAAAATCATGAAATCCCGATTTTTACAACTTTGGAGGCTTCATTTGGGCTCCTTTTCAAGTGCTATTTTTTTGAAAGTGCAGAATTTTTCATCTACTTTTGTAATCAGCCATTAATTTGCAGTGATTTTGAGTGGATATTGTACTTTCAATATTTGGTCATTTTTGGCCTATTTGGTACTTGTATTTTTCTTGGATCTTAGTTTAGATCACTGGCAGTAATTATTGAAGTCTCTTATATCTCATTTTGAGAAGTTGTAAAGTTGAAATTAGAAGTCCACTTTTCCATTATTTGCAAGTGCTAACATGATCTTTTTATGGGGGGTCAGTTGTTCATTTATATCTCTTGGTGAAATTCCATTCGGGGGCATCTTCATCTACAGTATTCTACAGGGCTTCTTTGTTGGTGGCATCATTTTTCATGTTTCCACATTTGAATATTTTATCATTATGTATGCTCTTGCTTGAGAAATATTGTACTCGCACTATCATAAAGTGCCACACTTCTTTGTATCTTGTTATTGTTGACTATTTGATGTAATCCTCATGTACATGCAGATTAGGAATATCTTGTGAGACTTGGTGCATGGCTCTAGTTGAGACTTAGATTGTACACATTTGTGTATGGCTCCCGTGAGACTTGGATTGTACCAGTATTTCTGCCATTTATGAGTATCCAGTTGATGCTCAAAGCAGGTTGTCTCCATGCCTGATCTTCATTTTGTTGTAGCGAGTGATTCGTCGTCATCGACATTGGTACCTGGTTTTGTCACACTTTGACATTATTGGTGCAGCATTGGCTCTCTTTCTTCCTTATGGGGAGGTATTTCTGGTCAACATCATTGGACCATCCTTGCAAGAGATTCAATACTGAGGAGGGCTTCATGGTCTCTTCTTTTCATCATTGAGAGCATTGTGTGCTTTCATCATCTCTCTTTTGGGGGAGGGTTTTTTCCCATTGGGTTTTTCTCTCTTTCTTTGTTTATGGGAGATTGCATACGCATTTGTACACGGGTACCTAACATGGCCTTGTAGCCGGGACCCATCTTGCATTGTAGACTTTAGTGCATTCCCCTAATTTGCACTTAAGGGGGGGTGTTGGTGTAAATAATTATTCATCTTGGATATTTTTACACTATACTTAATTTTACTTAGGATAATGCATTTAATAGTAGTTTGGGTATAAGACACTTGGGTGTTTGTGCCACATTGGGATAGTGTGTGTAGGAGAATTTCCACCTTTTATGGTGTTGATCTTATCTTGTTGTTACAATCCACTTCATGTGGAATATTATATTGTTTCTTCTACCTACCCACACCTATTTCCTACCTACCCTTATTTCTTATTGAGCCACATGTCATGTTTGTGTGCTCACATATCCATATAGACTTGCCTATATAAGCATGCTCATCTACATTGTAGGGACATTCATTGAACAACGCTTGATGATCCAATTGATTAGTATTTTCATCTTGATAGAATACAGTTTATTCCTATCATCTATTTTGTTCTCTCTTATTTGTGCTTTCCATTATCTCTAGATCTTGGCAAAATCTCACAAAAAGGTATCTCTACTTCTATTGGCAGTATTGCTTCTGATCCATAAACAAGAGAGAAAGGTGTGGCACTTGTTGGTGTGCGGATACTAGTACAGTAGGTCCATATAGAAAGGTTTAATTGAATATGCCAATCTCTTCTAGCATCATTCACTGTCTTTTTGAGGATTTTCAGAATAGTTTTGCTTGATGTTTTTGCTTTCCCATTCCCTTGTGGATAGTAGGGTGTGGAGAATCTATGTTGGATCTTGAATTTCTCACATAGTTCTTGTACATCTTGATTCTTGAATGGTCACCCATTATCAGTGATAATGGTCATTGGTATTCTATAGCGACAGATGATATAATTCAAGATAAATGCAGCAATTTGTTTTCCTATGATATTTGAGAGAGGTACTACCTCAATCCATTTTGTGAAATATTCTGTAGCTACAAAGATGAATTTGTGACCATTAGATGAAGAAGGATTTATCTTTTCTACTAGATCAAAACCCCATTGACAAAAAGGCCAAGATGTTGTTAAAGCATGAAGTTCTTGTGCTGGTGCATGAATCAAATTCCTATGGATCTGACATTGTTTGTATATTATTGCTATCTGAAAAGAATCTCGTTCCATAGTCGGCCAATAATAGCCCAAGCGTATGAGTTTTTTCAAAAGGGTAAGACTACTTGAATGAGTGCCAAAAATGTTGTTATGGACTTCATGTAAGGCCTTCTCAAATTCTTCTTGTTCGAGACATCTTAAAAGGGTACCGTCTAGACCTCATTTAAATAGGGTATCCGTGACGAGAGTAAAATGGGAGGATTGGCGAATAAAGTTTCTCTTTTGATTTTTTGATAATTCGGGAGGTAGGGTATTATCTTTAAGGTATGTGTAAGTTTGGCCATAGCATTAGGAATCATGCCCCACAAGGTGACAGATAGTTTGGGAATTAGGACAATTTTGAGCAGGGTAAAACAACTCTTCCACTAGGAATTCATAACTTTGTTGATTTTCCTGTGTCTGGAGGAGAGAAGCAAGTGTAGCCATGGCATCTGATACTTTGTTGTCATTTCTTGGAATCTGCTGGAAAGTTATTTCTACAAAGTATTTCTTGATATCATCAACCATCTTTTTATAAGGCATCAATTTTTCATCCTTTGTTTGATAGTCATCATTGATTTGATTAATGATGAGCTAAGAGTCTCCAAAGACTTGAAGTTGTGTAATGTTCCATTCTATAGCCATTTTGATCCCCATAACCAAAGCTTCATATTCTGCTATATTGTTGGTGCATGGAAAGCTTATTTTTTATGCTTTTGGGATTGTATGACCTTGTGGTGTGATGAATAGAATGTCTGCTCCTGATCCGTGTTGTGTTCCATTATTGATGCTTGCTCCTGGACTGATATTCAGGTGATATATTGTAAGATATGGATCGAACCTTGGAATGTCTGTATATGACCAGGTAGAATTGATTTGCCATCTTTTGAAGGGTTCCAAATATTTTTACCTTCCTAGTTTTGATAGAGAGATTGTTGGATGTAGATCAGTTGTATCAATGATAACTACCTCTACTGGTTCTATTAGGATAGATAACTTCTCTTGATAAAATTCAGGTAAGGTGTCAAATCTCCCATCTTCTGGTGCCTCGAGGAGGTTTTCACCATTAGATGTGTCCTTTATTTTTACTTTTTCTCATTCTAATGTTGTCAATAAATGGTTTTCAGCATTAGACATGATATTATTTTCTTTATTTTCACTTTTGCAACTATGAGATTTAACACCCACTTGACTTGAAGATACACTAGCAGAATCCCTGGTGAAAGTTGTTGCAGGTTTAATTTCATTAAGATATAAGGATATGGCCTGGTCATTAGGAAATGTATCAATGGCAGTATGTCCTTCATTTTCCCAGTCCATCTAGGTTCAGGATGAATTAAGGATAAAGGATCCTCATGTTGAATTGTTTCAAAGATATTAGGGGTCATGATAGAGATGTCAGAGCTTTCAATATGTATGTCGATGTCTAGAACAGCACTCTCATCAAAATGACCTTGCGTAAGAAACTCCTGATCATCCTCGGTTAAGTCCATGTCAGACAAATGTGATTCTGATTCAAGTAGGCTAGTTCCTAAAGTTTGCCCTGCATACATGTGAACTATATCGACATCTACATCTGTTTCTTCATCCTTTTCAATTTGAAGTTTCTCTTGTTTGTTTTTCCATGATAGCAAATATTGTCTAGTCCCTTGATCTCTTAGCTGCTTTTTTTTTTCCATGTTTGACAAAATTGATGCAAATGATTGTTCCTTGGATTGTGTGCTTGAAGATATTGTATCTCTGTTATGTGAAACAATGACCTCTTGAGCTGATTTCAGATTACTACAACACTGCAATGGATTTGAGTCTATTGATATTGTGATTTCCTGCCCATTGTATGGAAATTTCAGGCATTGATGACATGTTGATGGAATAGCTTGTATGTCTTGTATCCAGGGTCTTCCCCAGAGTATGTTTTATGGTAGGTCCAAGTCTAGAACTTGACATGCTGTGTCTTTCTATAAAGGTCCCACTCTAAGGGGTAATATCACAATTCCTTTAGGGGAATGCTCTTCTTCACCATAGGCTTTGATTTTTATCTTTTTCCAGGGATCAACTGCATCTTCTGAATAACCTAGAGCACGAACAAGACTCAAAGAAAAAAATTTCAAGCTAGCTCCCCCATCTATTAGGACACATTTAATGAGAATTCTATGAATGAGGACTTCAATTTGGAAGGAAGCGCTATGGGGATGTTGCAAGGAATCAATGCTTGGATATGAAGGAGATGAGCTTTGAATAGGATCCTCTAAAATTGGTTTGATGGCAATCATGGATATCCCTTGGGGAACTTTAGCTTTGGGTGTATTGTTTGGTGAGAGTGCTATGGAAGGTTCTTGCAATCTTTTAAGAAGTGTAAGAATAGATGCCTTTGGAGAATAAATTTTCTTATGCGGGAATGAGTCATTGCTTGACATAGGTGCACAATTTTGATCTTTCTCAGCCAAATCTTTTAGGGATCTCTTTAAGAGGTGAATAAAAGAGCCACTTTTCTTTGGAGATGTGTTTGAATCCTTGTGATATTTTGAAATAGTTGGACTTTGATTTTGGACTTGTTTGATTTCTCTAATATATTGTCTTGTTTCTTGTATTTTGCTTTGGTATTCCATGTTTCTATGATCTTCAGCTATTTCAAATGTTTTTGTTTCTATTTTAGGGGCTCGATTGTCTAAAAGTTGTTTTGATAAGTGATCAATTGTCAATGTAAATGTGATAGTGTGATATGACATGAGAAGATGATTCAAGTGTTTAAAAGTTTGCAAGTTTTTCGATCTTTGGTTTAGGGGTGCAATGATGATGATTTAATAAAAACCAAATCCAGTAGAAACAATATCTCCTACGACATGGGACAAGATTATCCTGACCAAACGCTTCAATTTCATGATAAAGGATGATAGATCCTGATGAGAAACTATATTTGAGTGATCAGTTTACCAAAGAGGGTGATAATGCACTTTGAGATGTTTAGATCTTGAACTTGTTGAGGGTGAGCACTTGAAAATCTTAAAATGTTTATGTTCTAAAGTCTGATTTTGATGGATGATAACTTGACCAAGCGAACCAAGAAGACAATCCAAGCACAGAGTGACAAATAACCGGTGTTTATGATTGCTGCAAATTGATCAAGCAGAAATGACAGAACTAAAAAAGGCATGCAGAACACAGTTATGGACTACCAAAAACAAAGACTCGTATGACAAACTATACAGCCTCGAACGACAAAAGATACAAGCCCATACAACAAACTAGGAATTTCCTTTGAAAAAGCAGAGGCTCATACGACAAAACTTTGTATACCATATGATAAAATAGATTCCTCGTACGACACAAAATACTCAGAAATATGACAAACAATTTTATGCTAACAGGCTCATACTACAAATCCCTTCAGACCATATGACAAAGTAGATACCTCATATGACAGAGGACCAAACTCATACAATAGATAACAGAGCAGAGAAAAATATGCTTGTTTGGCAGAATTTTGATCATTGAAGTCTGATGTTTTGCTTATGTTTTTTAGATGTTTGATTTTTTGATTTAGGGATGAATACATAGCAAACATGCGATATGATAAGTGACTCCAAGCATGCTAACCCTAAGGAAATTGGCTGAGAGAGAAAACCTTTGCTTGCAAACTTAGGTACACACCCAATAGCTAATCAGAATACAGTCACTGAGTCTCATGCAATGGATTCTCAATGTCGTATTATCTAACTCCAAATGCTAATGGGGGCACGATATGGCAAGTGTCTTGGGAGAGTTACTATCTCTCTTGCACAAAGATTATCCCCCTTTCGGAGGTGAATCGGGTAGCTTCTAATTTAACTGAAACTAGTAAGGGATTTGTTCGGCGCGTCGAGGTATAAACTCAATTAAGAGGTCTCCCAGCCTTGAAAACTAAGGTTTTCTATACCCAAAAGTACAAAGGAGAGATATTCTCGAGCACTATCGTTGACTTGATTTTCATCAAATCACTTTTATTTTATAGTGAGTTGGATTACTTGGCGTTGGTCGTTCCCACTTAGGTCATTCCCCTCTCACCAGCCTTAATTGCTAAGATTTATTAGCTCCTCAGGAGGGCAGGCCCGCTAAAGATATGCACTAATGAAAGTAAAAGATGAGTCTAGCTTTTTTATCACCTAAGAAAGGTGAGAGTATACTCACCTATCATCAAAAAGACAAAATACATGATTGTTCATTCCTTTAGCAAAAGACAAGTGTGCCTAGAAAGATTTAAGAAATACAAAAAGTTTTGTTGAATTCTTTTAGGCAACCTACAAAATAGCTCCATTAGTAATCATGATGTGTTTGGTTGAAATAACTCTTTGGCTAGTGTATCTTCGACAAATGTCTTGCAAAAACTAGTTAGGCTATCAAAAATCTCACAAACAGAACAGGGTTAGCATTAGTAATGATCGGATTAAAATTTGAAACCCTAAAAAATGCAGTCTATTTAAAAACACAAAGGCAGAGTGTCGTACGACACTATTTACCAACTCGTACAAGTACCTTTCTGAGACCATACGAGTCAAGATGGGAGTTCGTATGACAATAAAATTTTCCTAAAGGCTTGTACGAGTTAGGGTCTCTTATCGTTCCAACTCACAAAGTGTGTCGTACTAGGCCAGAAAGGGACTCGTACAAACTTTTGATTCAGACCCGACAGAGATAAAGATTTGATGATGTTCAAGAGACCGAAAATGATTTTTTGGGCCCCACAGCAAGCGCCAAAATGTCGTGCTTGTAAAGTGTATACCTGCAACTGCAACACAAAAAACTCAATAGATCATTACAAGCATGGTTAGCAAATTTAAAACAAATAAAGATAAAACCATTGGTAATCGATCTATCGCCTCCTAATAAATGCAAGTGTAGATTTACTCTCAAATCTATATAGGCAAATTCCAGTGACTTGACTACATCTAGATGGAGGATTTAAGATGATAATGATGAATCTAGCAAAGTAGAATGATTAAGCTACATGATTCAATGATTATGCTAGAAAATAAGCTAGAATGATGTAGTTAAGCTATAATAACAATTCTCAAATGACAAACTAAGAGCTATTATGCCTATAGTAACAATGCATGAGATACAAATGAGATGGGATCCTTATTGTTCCAAAATGGGGTCTATTTATAAGACTTCCAAGGCCAAGGGTGAGGTGGTAGGAATCAACGGTCGAGATTAAGTCTAAAGATATCAATGGTGAAATTGGAGGAGGTTGGAAAAGAGATTGGATGAAAGGGGAAAATTGGTGACAAGTGTCAAGAAGCTTCTAGAAGAGGTTGGATGAAAGGGAACATTTGCCATCTCTACGGTGACAAGTGTCAAGAAGCTTTGCTTATGAGAGAGAAAGTGTCTAAGGCAAGGGGACATGGGGTTAGATGGAATGGGTTAGGTTAGGAATGGTTAGGTTAGGTGGTTAGAAGTTAGGAGAATTTGAATTTAGAAATTCAAATAATAGGAAAAGGCTAATTAATTTCAACAACTCATTAAATGATTTGTTTTAATTAATTAAAGGATTTAGAAGAAATGAATTTGATGGAGGAGAATTAATTAATTTGAATTAATTAATCAAAGGGAACTATTGAAATGAACTTATTAAATAAATCCTTAGATTTATTAATAAGTAGATGAAAGGGGGAATTTAATCAAATTGTTAATGAATTCAATTAAATTGGGGAGGGGGATTAAATAAATAATTGCTTATTTAATTAATTATCTTCAAACCAGTTTTAGATGTATACATTTTGGCCCTCTTTGAAGCGAGGTGTGATGACACGTTGATTCAAAGAATAATCTCATTTTAATGCATTTTGATGTTGATATTGATTTGATATGATGTCCCAGCCCTTGATTGATAAATTGTGGTACGATGATTCCCCCTCGGGAGATCAATTGATTTAATTGATCTTTGGAGTTTTGTGAATTTTTGCGAAATTGATATCCCAATTAGAAATGATTTGATTTTGTAACTGTGGTTGATGAAATGTGAGTTCTTGATTATTGATAAATCTTGATTGAGTAGATTGATAAGATCGAGATTCAGTCTGGTTTCAGGAATGATACCTCTTGTATAAGACAAAGATGATCAAAGTGTCTGGTTTCAGGAACGATATATCCTGTATAAGCCATGATTAGAACATCTGGTTTCAGGAAAGATACATATTGTATACGACATGATAGAATCGATTAGAATGATTGATAGAATTGATAAGATTGATTAGATAAAGAACTGATAGTTTGTTGATATCAAGTTCCAGAAAGATTTAAATATGTTGATGTTGGTTCTGTTGAGAAGGTAGCATAAGATTTTGGTTGGGTCGATAATATCTGGAGAGATATGAGTCATCATTTTGATTGCGTATACACTTGTGATGAGACCTTGATGATTCCTGTGATAGATTTAACCTTGGATAAAATGAGCAAGCTGGATCCCATACTAGAATGGAATTCAAGCTAAATGCAAAGCTACGATCGAACCAGTCACTGGATTATTGCTTTTTTGTCATCATTGAGCTTTTGAAATGTGGGAAGTGAGTGCAAATATTGATGGTATAATTAAATCATGATGACATGAGCAGTATTTTCCTAGATTTTGATGTGGCAAGTTAGCACAAGCATCAAGGTATAATTGAACCAAGATGACATGAGTGTTGCTTGCATAAAATAGATAGTATTAACCATTGGTATATGTAGATCAGAAATGTCTTCAATGATACTCCGATGATAATGTCTTGAGCCAAATATGCACATATTAATGATTAATTTTCAGACAGCAGACAAGAAAAATATCATGGTTCTTCCTTGTTCCTCTAGTCAAAGACATCCTGGAGTCACTCAGAAATCATGATAGCGAAAATCAAGATAAAAAAAATTTTGAATAATCATGTTAAAATCATTTTCCAAAAGATATCATCCATTGCACTTAGACTGACTTTGTGATAGTTTGATGGTTGATAATTTGATCTCGTGTTCAATGTTGGATGTGTCTTAGTTTTCGCTTGATAAGATTTGTCTAATTGTTGTACTACTTGTTTGATTAAGCTCAAAATGATCAAGAAGTTTGCCCCCAGCTAGGTGTAGGATTTTGCCCCAAGCCTAGAAACAAATTCGTTATGATATACCCAATGATCCAAACCATGGCAAGAGATTAGCTGGGATGTCTACATATGTACAAAGGCTTTATTATGGATATGAATAACGTCGATGGAAAAGAATGCAAGCGGAAAGATGCATGAACTAATAGATGGAAGAGCTAGCGAATAGATAACGCCTATTTGCCAGGTTTTCACCATCTGTTTTTATTGCACTCTTTCTCATTTTTATTTTTATTTTGGATTTTTTGCTTTTTCACTGTTTTTTTTTTTTTTTTCTTTTCTTTTTCAGACATAGAATTTCTTCAGATGCATGCTATTGATGGGTTCATCAAGCTGATCTCCATCTTGTGTTGATAGCTGATATGCTCCTGATTCGAATACTGTTGTGATCACAAACAGACCTAACCAGTTTGGTTCAAACTTTCCTTTCTTTTCTCGATCTGCTTAGTTGCATGGATTTTCTTTTAGTACTAGTTCCCCTACTTGAAAGACACATGGTTTGACCCTATGATTATAACGCTGGCACATTATTTGTTGATATACCTTTAAATGCATTTTGACTTCACTCATGGATCAATTCTAACTCTTGTAATCTAGATACTTGTTGTTCTTCATCAAGGATAAGGCCTTTTAATGATACTCGTAGAGAAGTGTTGGTGTAAATAATTATTCATCTTGGATATTTTTACACTATACTTAATTTTACTTAGGATAATGCATTTAATAGTAGTTTGGGTATGAGACACTTGGGTGTTTGTGCCACATTGGGATAGTGTGTGTGGGAGAATTTCCACCTTTTATGGTGTTGATCTTATCTTGTTGTTACAATCCACTTCATGTGGAATATTATATTGTTTCTCCTACCTACCCACACCTATATCCTACCGACGCTTATTTCTTATTGAGCCACATCTCATGTTTGTGTGCTCACATATCCATATAGCCTTGCCTATATAAGTAGACTCATCTACATTGTATGGACATTCATTGAACAATGCTTGATGATCTAGTTGATTAGTATTTTCATCTTGATAGAATGCAGTTTATTCCTATCATCTATTTTGTTCTCTCTTATTTGTGCTTTTCATTGCCTCTATATCTTAGCAAAATATCACATGGTATCAAAGCCATTAGAGTGTCATTGGTTTGCCAATTGAGAGAAATTTAAGGTTTTCCATTTTGGAGCTTTCTATTGTAGGTTATTATTGAAGCTTGATGGGTAAAATCTGAGGTTACCATTGGATTGAGAAGGTCCATGAAATTTTTGTTTTGCCTTTTGTTTCATCCAAATCGGACTTCGGAGGCCAAATCTAGAGGAGCGGATTTATGAAGACTAAAATAGAATAGGAAGATAGCAACATACGAGGGCATAAGGGGGCTTTCCTTCATTATATTGGCTCATCACACATTTTTAGATGTTTCTCATAAAATCAAGTAGAGGAAAAACAAAAGAGAGAATGGTATGTGATGTGCTACAGCACAAATAAATTATTTATTAACTTGCCTATTTGGAAGGATGTATATTTTCTAGATTCATCTTTTCCGCGACTATTGTTTTCTAGACTTATCTTATTTCATCGATGATTTTAGATAGTACATTTATTTCTAGTAGGTGAGTAGTAGAAATTACTTGATGCTTCTGACACTCCCCATTAATTTCTACCACTAATTACTTCAATATTTACAATATCTAAATTGCCTCTTAAATATTTGAATTGATCTTTTTCTAAAGATTTTTTTAATATGTCTGCCAATTGATCTTTGGATCTACAATGTTTTAGATTGATTTCCCCATCATTTACTAATTTTTGAATAAAGTGATATCTAGCATCAATATGTTTGCTCCTATTATGAAAGACATGATTCTTCGATAATGCAATAGCAGAATTATTGTCACAATAGATTGTTGTTGGCTCTTTTTTATCATGCATTAAATCCATCAAAACTCTTCACATCAACATTGTTTGGCAAAATTGTTGATGTACCTACTATGTATTTTGCTTCTAAGGATGAGATTGTCACTATAGGTTGTTCTTTGATGTCCATGCCACAATTCCTCTTCCAAGGTGCAATGCGTATCCAAATGTACTTTTTTTATCATCTATATTCCCTGAAAAGTCACTAGCCTATATATCTAATCAGCTTAAAATCATTTGTTGTGGAATACAATATTTCACAATCCATAGTCCCTGTAATGTACCTCAATGTTCTTTTTCTTGATTGCTAATGTGAATTAATAGGTGAGTCCATGAATCTAGATATAAAACTAACTCTGTACATAATACTTGGCCTAGTTGTGGTGAGATACATCAAACTTCCAACAAGTTTTTTGAATATAGTTATATCAAAATTGAACCCTTTATCTTCTCTGATGAGTTTTGTCCCTATTGTTTTAGGTGTAGATGTTGGATTGTAATCTATCATTCTAAATCTCTTAAAAACATCATTTGAATATTTACTTTAACAAATGAAAATTCCTTTATCACTTTGTATTACTTCAATTCCAAGGAAATATCTCATTAATCCTAAATTTTTCATCTCAAATTACTTTTTTATTATTGATTTAAACACATCTATAGATAAATTTCCAGTAAAAATTAAATCATCAACATATAAATAAACAATTAGAATCTAACCTTGCTTGTTGACCTTCGTGACTAGTGTAGGCTCACTACAGCTTCTATTGAATCCATTATTCATCATGTATGAATCTATTTTTCTGTACAATGCTATTGGTACTTGTTTTAACCCATAGAGTGCTTTTTTCTACCTGTATACCTTGTCATCATATCCTTTTACCTCATATCCTAGTGGCTGCTACACATAAACTTCTTCTAGAAAACCATTTAGGAATGCTAATTTGACATCCATTTGAAAGACCCTCCGATTGTTTTGAGTTGCAATAGCTAATACCATTCTAACAGTATCAAGTCTTGCTACAGGTGCAAATATTTTATTGTAGTCAACCCCATATTGTTGTGCAAATCCCTTGTCTACTAATCTTTCCTTGTACTTTTCTACATCTCCATTTTCTTTAAACTTAGTATTGTAAATCCATTTCACTCCAATTCATTATTTTCCCTTAGGAAAAACTATTAACTCCCATGTGTCATTATTTTCTATAGAATCCATTTCTTCATGTTCGTTGCATTAACCCAATGTTCTTCTTTAATTGCATCCTCAAACTATGTAGGATCATGAGAAAATAAAGAAAAGACTGATTGCAAATCTATTCTATCTCCTTCATCATAAATTTCTTGTAAACTTCTTGATTTATTTCTTTTAATTCTTGATCTCAATGATGCAAGTGTAGGGTTAGAATCATTACTTATTTGTGAATTTGAAGAGGAATGACTTGATGATTCTCTATGATTTGTCTCCTTGTGGACTTCTTGATTCACCCTCTTGTATACTTGATTGATCTCTTTGTTCTTCTTGATTTTTATCATATTCTTTATTTTAAGGTGTTATTGTAATTATAGTGTCTATACTTTTGTCCCAAGATTCTTCTTCTTTGAATACAACATCTCTACTAATAATGACTTTCTGAGTGATAAGATTAAACAACCTATAAGATTTGGATTGCTCACAATAGCCAATAGAGATGCATTTGTCACCTTTATCATCCAACTTGCCTCTTATTTCCTTTGGCATATGTGCAAATGCAACACATCCAAATATTCTAAAATGAGATACACTACAATACTTTCCACTCCATGCTTGTTGTGGAACCTTGTCTTTCACACTTTTTGTTGGACACCTATTCAAGATGTAGACTACACAAGCTACTACTTCAACCCAATATTCATTAGGTAAATTATTTCCTTTCAAAATGATTCTTGCCATCTCCATTATTGTCCTATTTTATTTCTTTCCGTAGCACCATTATACTGAGGAGTATAGCTTGTAGTGAACTATTTCTTTATTCCATGGTTCTTGCAATAATCCAAGAACCCACTTGATTTATATTCTCCTCCCCTATCAGATCTCAATACCGTGATGGATAGACCACTTTGTTTTTCAACTAATGTTTTGAATTATTTAAATTTTCCAAATGATTCTAATTTATTCTTAAAAGAAAATAAGCCCATGTCTTCCTACTAAAATCATCAATGTGCTAGAAAATAAACGTGCCCCCCGAATGATGGTGTTTTCATTAAACTACATATATCTATATGCAAATGTTCTAAAGGTGATAATTTTATATATGACATTCCTTTTGGATATTTTTCTCCATGTTGTTTAGCCAAAATACAACTTTCACATGAATTTGATGGATCTTCAATTGGGGTAGTCCTTTTACCATTTACTTTTTCTGTAATAAACACAATCCTTTGAAGTGAAGATGTCCATACCTTAAGTGTCATACCCATGATTGATCTAGACATGTTGCTTTGAAATGTGTTTTAATGTTTTCTACTTTTTCACTCTTCATTTGAATTGAAAACATTCTATTATTTGTCATTTTGACTTTTTCAATTATCATGTTTTTAGGAAATATATCAATTATAGTGCACAAATTATTCTTGAAAATGACTCTATAACCTTTTTGTATGAGCTGGCCCACACTTATGACATTGTGTTTTAAACTACGTACAAAATAAACATAAGGGATGGTCAGCTTACCAATATTTATTATCACTTTAATTGAACCTTTCCCATGAATTCTACTATATTATCATGGCCCAATTTACTTCTATTTTAACTGAAGTATCCAAGCTTTCAAATAAGTTCTTATTTCTAGTCATCTGATCACTACAATCACTGTCTAGAAACCAAAAATCATTGGGACTCTCTTGGGCTACACAGCATGTTATAAACAATGTCCCTAAACTACTTTCTAAAAAGTTTTCATTTTGATTTCCTATATCTATTTTTCTCTTTCGCCATTCATTTACAAAATGTCCATATTTTTTGCAATACTAGAATTGGGTATTTGACTTGTCATACCTTTGTAATACTTGATTATTACTACATCCTCTATAATTGAAACTTTGACATCTCCTTTCTCCTAGATCAAGACTTCTTCTCCCTTCTCTTTAGAAGTTTTTTCTTCCTCTTCATCTAAATATTGAGTTTCCTCTTCCTTTACCTCTACCAAATGTCATTTGTGACTTGAATGCACCCTCTAATCAAGTATTATTGTTTCTATTTAACCTATATTCATGAGATAGTAATGATCCAAATAATTCATATATAGATAATTTTGATAGATCTTTAGTTTCCTCAATGGCAACCACAATAGTAACAAATTTGCTTGGTAAACTTCGAAGAATTTTTTCTACAGCTTTTTGATTTGTTAATTTTTCATCATTTTTTATAATTTGATTAAAAACATTCATGACTTGAGTTGAGAATTGATCTACTAAATCTGATCTTTCATTTGAATATTTTCAAAGTCTCTTCTAAGTTCTTGCAATTTTTCTACTTTAACATTAGTTATTCCTTGATATGTGGTTTCTAGTATTTCCCATACCTTTTTCGCTAAATTTGTGTTGTTAATTCTTTGAAATATTAATTCATCCATACCTAGTTCAATAAATTGAAAGGCCTTCTATCCTTTTTCCTATTTTCCCTAAGTTCATCCTTCCAAGTATTGTTTAATGTTGACTCATCAGTTAGTTTTGTAAATCTATTTTCTACTATATCTAATAGATTTTGAGATCAAAATAAAGTCTTCATTTTTATAGCCCAAATGTCATAATTCTTGTTAGAGTAAAAGGTATTAGTTTACTTAATTAATTAAATCATATTGATTTAATAATTAAGTCACCTTTTCTCTATTTCACTTAAGCTAAATTTAAGAAGCTAAACTTAAGAATATTAATTATTAATTGCTTTTAGGGTTTTTCCTTTTAGGTTTGATCCCTTTTGTAATTCATTATCCGATTATTATTATTGCATTCTTTTGCTCTAGATTTTCAAATAAATCTTTGTGTTTTGTGAATCTTCCATTGTTGTGACAGGTTATTTGCATACAGGTGTTCACTGGGTTCTGTGAGGTTGTATTTCACAACTTTAACATGGTATCAGAACTTCAGATCTGAGGCTTTCCTAGTCTTCAGATTGGGAGATTCTACCTATAGCAGGTTTTTTGAACAATTTGGATTGATTTTGACCTCACCATTGAATTTGGCATGTGTCAAATAGTCAAGATTGACCTTTTGTTTGTCAATTTTTGACTCACGGGGCCAGATCTATGAGGGTTTGAAAAATTAACTTTTTTTTGTGATCCAAGGGGGCACCTATTTTTTGGAGAAATTTGGGCAAAAAAGGACATCTTGGTTGGCTTCCAAATGCCGATTCCATGAATTTTGATATATAAGTCGATATATTTCGACATCAGAGGCAAACGAAAATTGTTTTCTGGGCCATACAACCCTCTATACGGAACTGTGGGGTGTAAAAAAAATAATAATATAAAAAAATTTACCGACGGTTTTTAATTAAATCATCGGTGGTATATACACTACCCACAGGCCTACAACAGTTTCCCTAACTGTGCGGCTTGTAGGTGTTAGTAAACCGCCAGCGGTTTTCAAAAAATCGTCACCTCACTCCTCTGCCATGCCTCCCTCACGCCATCGGCTAGCCACCAGTTCTCCACCACTGGCCCACTACTAGTTGAACCGCTTGTGCACAACCACTGGGCTACCAAGGCTTCCTTTTGGTATTTTTCAACCTAGTTGAGGTTTTTTTGCGATATCGAGAGCAAACGAAGGCGTTTTTTGACAAACCATATATCATCAAAAAGTTCTTTCTGAGTTGGATCCATTTCTGAAGGTATTTTTTCTTGATTTTTCTATCTAGATGTATTTATTTCCATTCAACGTCAAACCTTCCTTTTGGTGCTTCCAAGGGCATATTTTTTGCATACGAACTCCATTTTTTGCAAACGAATAGGAGTTGGAAAGGTCTTCGAATGCTCTATCCAAATATGTAGCTTATTTTATCAAAAAATTCATCAGGTACATAGAAATTTATCATAAGTTATTTTTCTTTTTCGTCTTTCCATCTTTCAAAATTGTATTGGGGTTTGGTTTTTTGTGTTGTGGGGGGTGTATTTTTCTTTCTTTCCATATTATCATATCAGATATTAGAATCCTCTCTTTAAACACATTTCAAAACCATAAACATCATGGTGGATACTTCTTCATGTGATTGTCTTACACCACATAATTATCATACCTGGAAAACACATATGACTAGACTTCTCATCTCTAAGGGGTTATGGTCCTGTTTGGATGAGGTTCAGCCTCTCTTGACAAGACCCTTTGAGGTTCTACAACACAAGAATAGAATGGATGAGGCCATGGATTTGATATCCTTAAATGTTACAGACAGTCTTCTTTTTTCACCTAGTGGGTTTCCTAACTCCTCAGACTATATGCACTAAGTTTCATGATCTTTTTGGCACCATAAATCAATTCAGGGCACTTCAGATTGAGGCCGAATTGACCACCTTGGCACCTGATTCTTTTCTATATATTGAGGATTTCTTGATGAAATTCAAATCAGTGTGATCATTGTTATAGGTTGTGGTAAGACCAAGAAATAAACCGAGTGTATATACCTGATTCTATCTCACCTTCGGGGTTCCTTTCAGATATTCTCTTCTACCTTCTATTCCACCATGGATGCTTTGGGCACATGATTTACCTTGCTTTCATTTGACATATTTTGTGATAGGTTGACATGAGATAAGTCTCACCTCACACAGTTGGATACACTCCCCGGTTCTAAGAACAAAGCATTGGTAGTTCAACCATCTAAGGGGAAGCAAAAGAAGAAATAGAAGTTGAAGACAAATTTAGGTGGTAGTGAGAGTTCCTCCAGGCCTCCACCAAAGTATACTTCTAAACCATAATCCAACCCTAAGAAGGGTAATTCTTCTAAGTCTGGTGAGTCTTCCTCCAAGACTAAGAAGAAATCAAGTGAACCTTGCAGTTTATGTGGCAAGGAAGGACATCCAGTTTCCAAGTGTTGGAAATGATTAGAGGCTTTAGAGGAGGCCATGCAGCAACATCACATCACCTCACCTCAGACACCTTCCCCACCCATGGGGAAAGGTCTTGCTCTTTCTGCACGAGCATTGCCTTCATGATCCACTTGGACACTAGATTCTGGTACTTCTCACCATATGACACACACTCAGGAGTTTGTCACCACACTTGCCCATTGTAGCACTTCACAGATTGTAGTTGGTGAGTGTACACATCTTTCCATTATGGGTTCAAGTCCTATTCCATTGGATGGTGGTTGTCTTCAGGAATTCCTTGTTGTTCCTGATATTTCAACAAACCTCCTTTCCATCTATGAAATGTTCCACTCTGGCACTGGTAACACAATTGAGTTCTCACCACATGATGTGGTTATTTGAGACCTTCATGATCATGATTTGGTTGTGGCTACTGAGAGTGTTGATCCTGCATCCCTCTTATAAATATTTGATGAATTTTACATGACAGATGGTACAAGTTCATCTCTTATAGAGAATGCAGACACAGTGAGAAGACTTGGGCATGAGCATTTTGGCCATGTCAATTATAGATATCTACACTAGATGAGTACACAGGAACTAGTGATTGGGCTACCACAGATTTCCTGTACTGATGGTGTTTGTCGAGTTTGTGTACTTGAAAAACATCACCTAGAATCTTTTCCTATCGATGGGTCTCCATGTGCTATGGCACCCTTGGAGTTTGTAGATAGTGACCTCATGTCATTTTTTACTCCTATTTTAGGGACTAGATATGTTCTCACATTTATTGATGATTTCTCCGGACGTACATGGGTGTACTTTCTTAATTACAAGTCTGATGTCTTTGATTCATTTCGAATCTTTAAAACATTTGTGGAGAAGCAGTCTAGACTTTCTATCAAGCGAATATGCACAGATAACGGGAGGGAGTATGTGAATCAGGATTTCAGTGATTTTTTCACTGAGCATGGTTTGCAGCATCAGTTTACAACTCCCTACCCCTCAGTAGAATGGTGTTGCTGAGAGAAAGAACAATAATTTACAGGAGATGGCTAATTGTATGATTCAGTCACGATCTATGGATTCTTCTTTTTGGGCTGAGGCGATCAATTGTGCCACTTATATTTAGAATCGGATGCCTCATAAGGCATTACATTGTATAACTCCTGAGGAGGCTTGGACCCATGTCAAGCTCGATGTTTCTACATTTTGAGTATTTGGCTGTGAGCCTTAGGCATTTATTCCTGATGCTTAGAGGAAATCCATGGAGACAAAGAGCCGACCACTCATTTTTATTAGCTAATGTAAGGATATGAAGGCATACAGATAGTTTGATCCCAATTCTAGAGAGGTCTTGTTTCAATGGGATGTCCAGTTTGATGAGCGCTTCACTTCAACAGATTCTCCTTCACCAGTGTCTCCCTCACTACCTACTCCTCCCTCTTCATCTCTTGAGGATTTTTTATCTCTTGATGATGATGCAGATGTTGATCAACCACCCCCACCACCACCAGATCCACAACATTTTCCCAAGTGGGCCCTCTTTACTGTAGAGACGGCTGGATCTATGGCAAGTGACCCTTCAGATACCCGTCATACATGATCACATACTTCAGGTGCTAGTATCTTGATTCATGCCATTTCAAATGATCTTGCGAGGTTTTCAGAGGCAACATGACAGCCTGAGTGGGATGGGGCTATGGATGAGGAGCATTCTTCTTTGATGAAGAATCATACTTGGGATATTTGTTATCTTCCTAAGGGAAGAAAGTTAGTTTGGCACAAGTGGGTGTACCGTACCAGATATGTTGTAGATGGTTTGATAGATAAGTACAAACCACGTCTTGTTGAGAAGGGGTTTTCTCAAGTTGAGGGTATTGATTACTCTGAGACCTTTGCTCCTATTGCCAAGATGAATTCTATTCACATTGTACTATCCCTTGCAGCTTCACAGGTATGGCCAGATTTTCAGATGGATGTGAAGAGTGCTTTCTTGCATGGAGACTTACATGAGGAGATCTATATGGAGCAACCTCAGGGCTTTGAGCATGACACTTCTTTGGTTTGCAGACTTAGGTGTTCATTATATGGTCTCAAACAAGCCCCTCGAGCTTGGTATGAGAAGATGGACTCTTTTTTGCTCTCCTCTCACTTCACTCGCTATGATTCTGATCCCACGGTTTACATTCAACGTCTAGAGGGTGATCTTTTGATTCTTCTGCTATATGTTGATGATCTCATTATTATAGGTAGCTCATCCTCTATGATTCAAAGTGTTCAGAGAGCTTTGATGGAGCAATTTGAGATGATAGATCTCAGTCTTCTGCACTATTTTCTTAGTCTATAGGTTGTTCAATCTTCGGATGGGATTTCCATATATCAGCAAAAGTATGCTCTTGACATGCTCCAGATATTTCGCATGCTTGATTGCAAGCTTTCCCCCACACCATTTCAGTCAGGTTTTGTTCTGTCCTCCACTTGCTCTACTCCTTCAGTAGACTCTACATTATACAGGCATTTGGTTGGCAGTTTGTTGTACTTGATGCATTCATGTCCTGATCATTCTTTTGCAGTTGGCCTTGTCTCTAGGTTCTCATATGATCCACATGAGAGTCATTGGCAAGATGCCAAACGTATTTTGAGGTACATTCAGGGCACTTCACAGTATGGCATTCACTACACATCAAGAGTTCCTCACATAGTTGGCTTCACTAACTCAGATTGGGCTAGTGATGTCGATGATCAGAAGTCTACTTCTGGCTTTTTTTTTTGTCTTGGTTCTGGTCCTATCACATGGTCTTGCAAGAAGAAATCTGCTATTGCATTATTATCTACAGAGGCTGAGTACCAACCAACAGTGTTAGCCAGCTAGGAGATTTTATGGCTTCAACAAATGTTGAAAGAGTTTGGTTTTTATCCTGATAGTCCCACACTTCTTTGGTATGACAATCAAAGTGCTATACACATGTCTCGCAATCCAGTGGAGCATCAGTGGATGAAGCACATTGAGATCCACATGCACTTTATCAGGAAGTTGATTCAGGATGGTTCACTCACCTTAGAGAACATTCCTATAGAGGAGCACGTTATTGACATCTTCACAAAACCTTTGGCATCACCGTGCTATCTTCAATTGCGCTCTATGCTCGGGGTGAAGTAAATTGTCCTTGGAGGTCTTTGTGAGGCCTTCCTTCCTTCATGTTTTTTTAGCATGCTTTCATATCTTTTAGGAGAGTATTTTTTTCCCACTCGGTTTTCTCCTTTTTTTCCATTTTACAAAGATTTCATTGTACTTGGGTACCTCGTCAGGCCTTCTTGTTAGGACCCATTTTATTTTTCTAGCATCTAGTCCTTAGTTTTTTTAGCTTCTCCCTAACTTCATCTTAAGGGGGGTGTTAGAGTAAAAGGTATTAGTTTACTTAATTAATTAAATCATATTGATTTAATAATTAATTCACCTTTTGTCTATTTCACTTAAGGTAAATTTAGAAAGCTAAATTTAGGAAGCTAAACTTAGGAATATTAATAATTAATTCAATATTAATTATTAATTCCTTTTAGGGTTTTTCCTTTTAGGTTTGATCTCCTTTTATAAGGATTGATCCCTTTTGTAATTCATTATCTGATTATTATTATTGCATTCTTTTGCTCTAGTTTTTCAAAGCAATCTTTGTGTTTTGTGAATCTTTCATTGTTGTGACAGGTTATTTGCATACAAGTATTCACTGGGTTTTGTGAGGTTGTATTTCACAGCTTTAACAATTCTTACCCATAAAAAAAGAAATTCGAAACTACAAATAATTATTATTTGATGCCATACCTTTAAATTTATACTAAAAGATTCACATAACTTCAATTTCTATAATTATGTGGCTACCTTAACTCAAGTATTTGTAAAAAGCTTGAAACCCTTGATTCTTTAGTGACTTTTAAAAAACTCTTTTCTTCAATATCTTCCATCCATGACTTCTTTAAATTGGCACTTTCTTTTTATCCTCTCTGCAGCGATTTCTTTTTCCATAAAACCTTATGATCTTCTATCTTTTAACAGCACATTTTTCCTTTTAAACAAGTGGCCTCTTCTAGTTTTAAAAAAGTTTTAATATTTCCTTACCAGATCTTTGAAAAATTTTGACACGCCTTCAATATTCTCCTCTTCAATATTTTTCAACCCTTTGTGGTGGGCAGATTCTACTGCAGATAGTAACTTCAAACAATTACTTGTGATGGCTTGTCTTTCTTCAGCTACAATTGTTTCTGCACTCTTTTTCTTTTGTAATTTTCCAAAAATCAAAGATTTTTTTTAGTGGTTTCTCAGCTTAATCTCCTTCAACCATGCCTCTTTTGTATCTTCCAAACTCCACATCAATCTTCTACTTTTTAACGATGTCTTCAACCCTTGCAGCTACTCCCCTTATTTTTTATTTGTTGGTTCCAATCTTTGGAAGCTGTGGCTTCCTCCTCAATCAGCAACAACAACCACAATAGTGATTCCTGCAAGTGGGGGCTACTTTGACTGCAATTCCTAATAAAAATAGTGCCTCCAATTGCTTTAGCAGTTCTTGCTTTCTTACTCTAATGGTTGGCTCTGATACCACTATGAAAGTGGGCGGAAGCAAAAACGAAAGATAGAGAATGATAAATGATGTGCTACTGCACAAATAAAAATTTTATTAACTTGCATAAAATAAATTACATTTGCCTCTATTTATAAAGATCTTTGAAAGGATATAGTATTCTCTAGATTCATCTTTTATTAACTATTGTTGGTGTTGGAAATAAGTCACACCTGGATCCACGATGGACTGGTCCAAGAGGGGCCAGTAGCTCAGTGGTAGAACACATGGTGCCATTATTTCTCTTAAGTGAGTGATAAAAATTACTTCATGCTTCTAACATTAAAACTATTCAAAAACCAAAATGGACAAGGCATAAAGGGTTGCACAATCAAATTCATTGAGAAGAAATTGTCATTGGAGGGTGGAATTTCACTATATTGAATGCAGGGTTGCACAATCGAATTCATTGAGAAGAAATTGTCATTGGAGGGTAGAATTTCACAATATTGAATGCTTGCGAGTCAAATTTATGATGTGTTTTAGGTTATTTGTGAATAGAAAGGCGGAGATGAAAATTTAAGAGAATACTATGGTATATTTTTGTCTTGAAATAAGATTGAATATTGCATTAAGTGATTTAAGTTATTATTTGGTATTTATTTTTGTAATTGAAAAGATAATTTTTAATGAAATGTATGTAGACATCCATGATATATAGAAACAAATTACATCTTAAAATTTTATAACTGTTTTTTTTGGCAAATCAAAACATAGAAGAAATGAAGTTTATACTGAGTTTGATTATTTCATATAAATTTATCTATATCAAAAAAATGCATAAGAATCAATAAGAATTAAAATAAGCATATAACACACATTTTTCATTTTATGCTTGAAATGGTTTGAAATGGTTTGGCTAGAAATTCAAATCATTAATTTGTGATTAGATTCTTATTTAGAAAATACTAATTCTTAACACAAGTTTTGTGCTTTAATATTAGAAACGCTTTTTTTTTCCAATCATTAATTTGTGATTAAATTCTTATTTAGAAAATACTAATTCTTAACACAAGTTTTGTGCTTTAAATATTAGAAGAGCATTTTTTTGTAATATATCTTTTCATAGTGGAAGACATAGGAAGTAAAGCTTTTTACCCTTTGATTATGTTCATTCTTAGGTATTTTGTGTATTACTATATGTTTACTTATGTCAAGTTTATGCTTGTATTTTTCATTCTAGTTTAACATATGTAAGTATGATAGTTATCTCTCTGGCATTTTTAAAATACATTAAAGATAAATTAAAAGAGTAATTAATAGGAAATGAACCTATCTTCTGATATCATTTATTTAATCTTGTTCATTTAATATTTATGTGAGAATATATATGAGAACATCTCTTGAACTACAAATAAGGTGAGCATATCTTACTCCGTAAAAAATTTGAATTTGTGATCTCTCTTTCAGCAAAATAATTTCTCCACTGAACAATTTACTCTCAATAAATAATGACCACGTAAATAGAAGAACTCCACTCTTGTACCTTTCAATCCAATTGAAAAAGATCAACCAGAATTCTTCTTCCTATCCAGACGAGATTTGTATGGCTCGGTAGAAGCTTCTTCCGATTAGTCATTGTGTCTTACCCTTGTTGTTAAGTTGGGTTAACTTTTGAGTAACTCCAATAGAAGATAAGTTTCGGTCCCACCTTCTCACTGCAAAATTGTCATTAGAGACTCAAACAACTGCTTTACGGAGTCAGAACGTTAAGAGTCCCCTCCAAGATCCCTGGAATGAATCTACACCGTACACTGAAGCACTCTCCCTTTACAAATTGTCTCCGAGCTATAATATTCTATATCATCGAGTTTCATACTGTAAAATTGTTTCTTCGCTGAAATAATTGATTTTATCGAGTAAGAGAATACAGATTTCAAAGGTGAGGGCATTAGTTGTTGCTAATGGCATGCGGCTACTTAGTGGTAGTGGCAACTATGATGAGTGGAAACTTTGCAACAAGTGGGAATAGTCAGGCATGACATTGACACAGTCACGCTGAGTAAGTTTGACCCAACGCAATGAGGTTATAAATTATGTGGGATTTCGCCCATTTGTGTCACAGGTGTGGGAACTGAGATGCTAAGATGTATGTTTGTCAAATATATTTGGGTTCGTCAGAGATTCCTCTGGTCTCTGAATAGAAGTGTGTCATAATCCTTCTATATTGAATGTTCATATGGGTATATGTTTTGATCTTGTTTAGTACCAACTAATACATAAGATGTATTGTCTGTTGGGTTAGATTTGATTGTTGGGTTAGATTTTATTGATTTATTTGATGTAAAAGAGAGTGAAGAGATGGAGGAGATTATTGCAGCGATAGATCACTTTGATAAGGTTGAGTTTGAAGCGCATAAAGAAGAGGCAAATGAAGGGTTTTCTAGTGAGTCTTTGTTTGAGAATAGTAAAGATGAAGGTTCCTTGATTAGTGATCATAATTCCTTGTTAGGAAATGAGGAAATTGAATCTCTTAGTTGTTTTATTAATACTATTTTGAGTGAAGCAAACAAATGTGCAGAAATTGTATGTCTTTCAAAAGGCATCGTAATACTAAATTTTCTTGAAGGAGACAAGGTGGAAGGAGATGGAGAAGGTAAAACAACAAAAAGGATAAAGGAAGATATTTATTTTGATGAAGAAGGTAATAATTTAGGTGTTTATTTTTATTTTGATAGACTATATTGGTGGGAAGTCAAATTTGAAAATTTGGATTTCATGAATGATAGAAGAAGAGTGAGGTTGAGAGGGAATAATGTTATGAGGTTGCAATAAGTGAAGAATACAAAAATACCAGCGGACAAGGTAGAGAAGTGGATCCAAGACAATAATAGGGTCTACAAATGTTTCCGATTTTAATTTAGGAAACATTTTCTTCTACAATGGGTGTCTGGTGCAAAAGCTCCTACCTACAAGTGCTAGAATGGGAGCATCAAAATAGGGTATGGAGTGCCACGTGACTTTTCTGACCACTTTTTAAATGGTTTTCATCTTTAATATAATGAGAGTGGGATATCGATGGTAGAGTTATTAAAGTAATTTTGTTGCAAGAAGGTAAAGAACAAATTGAAATTGTAATGGTTGAGCATGTTAAAAATTACCTGATTAAAGAGTAAAAGGAGGTAATGGGGTCGTGTAGTCTTGGCAGAAGTCAAGGGAAGTGGAATAGGCATCAGCCAAGGTGGAGGAGTACGTGGAGACAAAAAGTTTTAAAAATGTCAAAATATAACATAGAGTGCTAGGTTTAAATGGAAGGACAAAATTGAGAAGAAAAGTGAGATGTTGAAGGGGAGAGGGAGTCTGAGAGGAAGGTGTGAGGGTTGCAATATCAACTCACATTATGGCTACAGAGAGAAGAGTGTTGTGATACATAAGAGGCAAAAAGAGAGAGGTGATGTGTGTGCACAGATAAATTTGAAGATAGGGTTGAGGCCAGTGTGAAGACCAGTTTTGTTAAGAATTCAATTTTTGTTTTGAGATCTGGTAATTATATGCTTGTAGATTTGAAAAGAATATAATTTTGTTTTGCAATCTAAGTATTAGATTGTAAGGAGAGAGTCTCTGCGATCAGGTTATGTACTATTGAATATTTAATTAAGTAAAGGGGGGAGATTTTTGTTTTGCATAAAAAGCATGAGAATGTGATTTAATAAGGTCTTGAGTTAGTTCAAAATAGAGTGTCTTATTTTTGTTTGTTTGATGTTTTTCAAGTTGTGGAGTTTGAGACAGTTGTATTGTATCAACAAGAAAGGGAGAGAAATTGAGAAGAGATCTACCCATGTCATTCCCCCTCCAGCCCACCCCATTTCCACTATTTAGTGGGTATTGGTTTGTTATTCACTCATTTTTCTTAAAATATGATCTAAATACTATACAAAATGATACAAATAATCAAATTCAAAAAATTTAAACTAACTATAGTCTACTACAAATTACAAATCAAATTTGTAGCTTTTTGGGGTTGCTCCCAAAACTCTAAACAATGTCCAGAGCTTGTTTGAGCTCTCTTACAAACTATGCAACTTCTTAAAGCTCTCTTACTAAATCACACACTACTCACTTAGAGCTACAAATGTCTGGAGAAATCACTTCTCATTAGGAGCCATGAAATACCTGGAGCAATGTTAATTTTGCTAAAGCTAACCAATAATAAGTTGAGAAATAAGATTTGTTGGGGCATATTAAGGTAGTTCATCGAGAACAGGAACAGCTGATTTCAGGTTGGATGAAGGTTGCAATAGAAGGTAACGTAAAATCAGATTTTATTAATTTATTTGATGTAAAAGAGAGTGAAGAGATAGAGGAAATTATTGAAGCAATAGATCACTTTGATAAGGTTGAGTTTGAAGGGCATAAAGAAGAGGCAAATGAAGGGTTTTCTAGTGAGTCTTTGTTTGAGAATAGTAAAGATGAAGGTTCCTTGATTAGTGATCATGATTCCTTGTTAGGAAATGAGGAAATTGAATCTCTTAGTTGTTTTACTAATACTATTTTGAGTGAAGCAAAAATAATGTGCAGCAATCGTATGTCTTTTAGAAGGCATTGTAATAGCAAATTTTCTTTAAGGAGACAAGGTGGAAGGAGATGGAGAAGGTAAAACAATAAAAAGGATAAAGGAAGATATTTTTTTGATGAAGAAGGTAAGAATTTAGGTGTTTATTTTTATTTTGATAGACTATATTGGTGGGAAGTCAAATTTGAAAATTTGGATTCCATGAATGATAGAAGAAGAGTGAGGTTGAGAGCGAATAATGTTATGAGGTTGCAATAGGTGAAGAATAGGAAAATACCAGCGGACAAGGTAGAGAAGTGGATCCAAGACAATAATAGGGTCTACAAATGTTTCCGATTTTAATTTAGGAAACATTTTCTTCTACAATGGGTGTCTGATGCAAAAGCTCCTACCTACAAGTGCCAGAATGGGAGCATCAAAATAGGGTATGGAGTGCCACATGACTTTTCTGACCACTTTTTAAATGGTTTGCATCTTTAATATAATGAGAGTGGGATATCGATGGTAGAGTTATTAAAGTAATTTTGTTGCAAGAAGGTAAAGAACAAATTGAAATTGTAATGGTTGAGCATGTTAAAAATTACCTGATTATAGAGTGAAAGGAGGTAGTGGGGTCGTGTAGTCTTGATAGAAGTCAAGAGAAGTGGAATAGGCATCAGCCAAGGTGGAGGAGTACGTGGAGGTAAAAAAAATTTAAAATGTCAAAATATAACATAGAGTGCTAGGTTTAAATGGAAGGACAAAATTGAGAAGAAAAGGGAGATGTTGAAGGGGAGAGGGAGTCGGAGAGGAAGGTGTGAGGGTTGTGATATCAGCTCACATTATGGCTACAGAGAGAAGAATGTTGCAATACATAAGAGGCAAAAAGAGAAAGGTGATTGTAGGTGTAAAGAGGACAATGTGATGTGTGTGTAGAGATAAATTTGAAGACAGGGTTGAGGCCAGTGTGAAGACCAGTTTTGTTAAGAATTCAATTTTTGTTTTGAGATCTGGTAATTATATGCTTGTAGATTTGAAAAGAATGTAATTTTGTTTTGCAATCTAAGTGTTAGATTGTAAGGAGAGAGTCTCTACGATCAGGTTATGTACTATTGAATATTTAATTAAGTAAAGGGGGGAGATTTTTGTTTTGCATAAAAAGCATGAGAATGTGATTTAATAAGGTCTTGAGGTAGTTCAAAATAGAGTGCCTTATTTTTGTTTGTTTGATGTTTTTCAAGTTGTGGAGTTTGAGACAGTTGTATTGTATCAACAAGAAAGGGAGAGAAATTGAGAAGAGATCTACCCATGTCATTCCCCCTCCAGCCCACCCCATTTCCACTATTTAGTGGGTATTGGTTTGTTATTAACTTATTTTCTTAAAATGTGATCTAAAATGTTATACAAAATTATACAAATAATCAAATCCAAAAACTTAAACTAAATATAGTCTACTAATAATTACAAATCAAATTTGTAGCTTTTTGGAGTTGCTCCCAAAACTCTAAACAATCTCCAGAGCTTCTTTGAGCTCTCTTACAAACTATGTAACTTCTCAAAGCTCTCTTACTAACTCACAAACTACTCACTTGGAGCTACAAATGTCTGGAGAAATCACTTCTCATTAGGAGCCATGAAATACTTGGAGCAATCACTGCTCTCAACCCAAATTAACACATAATTGTTGCTAAACATATTCGAGGTAAACAAATGGAGACTAGCGGCAGCATAAGCTCGGCTAGTGCTAGGGTTACTGCATCTGGGGATGTAGGCGATGGTTATGGGGTCGAAGAGGACGAAGATGAGAGGGTGCTCCTCCTGGCAGACTTGGCATCAGGGCTTTTGTGGCCTTGGTCGAAGCTTTGTTTCCATCTACCATGCGTTTTGGGGTTTGTGGTATACCCCCCTCCTATGCTCTTGGTTGTCTTCCTTGCGTGACTTGTGGCTATCTTCCCTCCTTCGTCCCCGACTTATTCTTTTGTGCAGCCTATTTGGATCATTTGGATCTATGGTGCTCAACTTGTTCAAATTGCTCGGGCCAAGGATTTTGGGATGGTCCATGTGACGGTGGGGGTTGTGGTTGTCATTGTTGGAGGGCATTACTCTTTTTTGGTTTTTCAGCTTTCCCCCTCTGGTACAAAGGGTTTGCGGGGGTGGTGCTTTGTCCTTGTGCTAATGGGTTTGAGGCTCTACTTTTGCCTTGGTGTGGGGAAGTTGTTTGGGATTCAGGTGGTGCTTTTGTTTTTTTGGAGCTTTGGATGGCTTTGAAGGGTTTGGGTTTTTCTTATTTTGGTTTCTCTCTAGTCCCTCTTTCTTTCAGAGGATCGACTGAAATCTTTTTAAGCTCGGATTGGGAGCTTCTCTTGATGATCTATTCGAGGGCCATTCTTGATACCCCTATTCCTTATTTTCCATTGCAAAGGTTTTTTGGTGGTTTCTCTCTCCCCTCGAGCTATGCTTTGGACGCGTATCTTGAACCCTTGATGAGGTCTTTGTTGTTGCAGGGGTTCTCTACTTGGGGGGCTTTCTTGACCCTAATTTCTAGATCTATAGGGAGTCCTCTTGAAGGTAGTGGGTGCATTATTTTTTCTATGTTTCTCAAGAGGTTCTCTCTCATGGTGGTGGTGTTTTTATTTATGGGTTTCATCTTTCTGATCCTCTCATCCTTTCCTATTGAGGTGGTTCATTCTTCTATAGAGGGGAAGAGTTGTTGGCTGAGAGTGTGGGATTGGATCCTGTTGGGGGTGTTGGATGCCCAGTTTTTTGAGGCTGAAATGTTGAATGATTCTTTCTCCTTGCTGCTAGGCCTCTTTCACTTTTTTCCTATAAAGGTGGAGACTATGGAGGATCTTGTTTGTAGGAGACCTGTTTGGATCAGGCCTCTTTCTAAGTGCAAGGTTTTGGGAGCCTTTTCAAAACCCAGTTGTCTAGTAAAACTTAGTGGTTCCATCTCTTGGTTGTTGGACTTCGGTTCATGGTTGGAAGATTTGTTCTCTCTACTAAAAATTTCCTTTATTTCAGCCCCTATTGAGGTGGGTCCCTATCCTATAGAGGCTAGGAGGTGTGATGTTGTTAGAGGTGTGATTTTCAAATGGTCAGATTTGGTTGGCTTCTTTCTGGTGGTTTTGGGTACCATTATAAAACCCAGCTCGAAGGTTAGGGAAGCCTTTCAAAAAGCCCATGCCTATACTCGATTCTTAATGTTTATTATGTTTATTGTGTGGTTTCTTGTCTAGCTGGTTGTTGATAGTTTTCAAGGGCCCAGTATTGACTGTTATTGTTTTTGGTTAAGGTCGGGGCTTGCTCTGAGTAGCTTGGAAATTTTGTCTTAGGTTAAGGAAATATGAAAAATATTTGTTGGTTGGCTGAGGGTGCTAGTCAAACCCTCGATCTCAGCTCTTATGCATTATAGTTTTTTGTTGTAGAAGTGTTGGTGGTGCCAACCGGATTTTTAATTATTATCTTATGATTGTTTGGTTGGCTTTTTTTGTTTGTGGCTACGCTGATGTTTTGTTGGTGTTAGAATGTTTTACTAAATTTTGGTTGTTGTGTTTCATTGTTAGTATCTTCGAGTAGCACTATTTGTTGGGTTCCAGATCCTGGTAAAATCTGGAGGGTTTTGGTTCCCTTCAAAACCTGTTGTATGGAGTTTCAAGTCCCCCTAAAACCTTTTTTTTCTTTAATCAAAAACACATAATTGTTGCTGCAAATTCTGAATCTCAAATCATAAAAGAAATTACTCTTGTTGCTAAATACACTTTGACTTCCACATCTTCAACTAACTAAACTAATTGACATTGGGAAACATTCTTCCCTTTTTTCCTGGAGTTGTCCACACAAAAAATTCCCACTCAAAATTGAAATTCAAAATTACCTACCAGCAATAAACTCACTACTTTGCGATCATTTTTTATTTGGGAGAATCATTACCCTTTGATGATTAAACCATGGCATGAGGACTTCGTTCCTTTGTCTAAATCCTTCTGTAAGATGCCAATCTAGGTCAGAATCCCTAACCTCCCTCTTCACTTTTGGGTGGATCCACTTCTTGAAGTTGTGGGGGATGCTTTGAGAGATTTTCTGATGGTAAATGTTGAGTCTTCTGATATCCTTCATTCTACCTATGCTTGTATATTGGTGGATATCGATGCTTCTAAGGGGTTGCCTGAGTAGATTAAACTATCGACTCACAAGGGTTTCTAGATCCAACCTCTAGATTATGAAGGCATTCCCTTCAGATGCAGAAGGTGCTTCAAGACAAGTCATGTAGTAGCTAAATGTGATTTATACAAAGTTAAAGAAAAGAAGCCTCCGTCTTGGTGGATTGGGGCTTCCTCCCACCATTACAAGGTGTTAAAGGGATCTTCTTAGATGGGTACAGGGCCTAATATTTCTCCTGAAAATGTTGTTGAAGATGCTCCTCCAACCACTATTGTGAATGGTGAGATGGTTCGTTCGGAGCCAATTGGAAGTTCGGAGTTTTCAAATGTTGTTGGATCTGCCCCTCATGCTGGTTTTGACAGGTCTAAGGGTGTTGTGTCTAGGGAGGTTGTTGGAGCAGCCCCTATGCCTATTGTTGTTTCCAGGGGTGTTTCTAACCCAAGTCCTGCTATGTCTGTTGGAGCTTTGTTGCTTGCTGGCTATCCCTCAGTCAGCAGTTCGGAGGTGTCAAATGTTGTTGGATCTACCCATGTTGCTAGTTTTGACAGGTTTGAGGGTGTTTTTAATGTGTCTATGGAGGTTGTTGGAGTGGCCCCTGTGCCTGTTGTTGTTTCTAGGGGTGTTTCTGACCCAAGTCATGCTATGCCTATTAGAGCTTCGTTGCTTGCTAGTTATCCCTCAGTTGTTACTTTTCTTGTGTTAAATTTGTTGGAGTGGCAAGATGAGGCTGCTAAGGTTGAAGATGGATGGATAACGGTTAAAGGTTAATGGTCTAAGAGGTCCTCGCCTTCTTTTGACATGATCCTTCAATCCCACATGAAGGGTCCCAAAGGGAAATTCTAAATGAAGGGGTTGTCTTAACCATTGTGGGCAGTTGTGCTCTGTTTCTTTTGGGTTGCATGTAGTTCCTCAGGGAGCTTGTCTCTTTGGGGTTTCTACCCTTTCTTTATCTGGTAGGCCTGCTAGTTTTTTATGTCTATTCTTTTTCACATCTTTTGTTGGAAGTTGTAGAGTCAGTTGTGCAAGTTTTTGGCTATGATTTTCATTGTTATTATCTTTGCACAACTTGCTTTGTTGGGTTCTAGATCCTGGTAAAATCTTTTGGGTTTCAAGTCCCTTCAAAACCTGTTGTATGGGGGTTTTGGTCCCCTTCAAACCTGTTTTCCTTTATTCAAAAATGTTAGGAGCCAGTTGGGGAAGAAATCCCCAAGTCAACTGCTATAGACTATAACCTGCAATAACTCTTATTTTCTCCTAACAAGGTAGGTGTGCATGGGAGAGTGTGGGGAGGTGCAAGATATCTTAGGAAAAAATAATTTTCCAATATATTTCAATTGTTGAGCAACTATCATTTGCATTATTTTATTATTTCAATCTTTGAATTTGATATAATACATCAATATTACTCCACCTTTACAATTAGTAGAAACTATAACAACTAAATGTCATGAAGAATATGGAAAATATTATGTAATAGAATCTTTGTAGTGCTAATAGAGCTATATTTTTCTAAAGCATTCCAAAAGTAAGGTTAGGAAATAGTTATATTTTTTCCTAAACAAAATGCTACATAAATTCTTATAAATTTAGGACAGTTGAGTGCAGAATAGACAAAATGTATATGGAAACATGATGAAAGGCTTCTAGATTTGATAAGTAGGATAACACAAATAAAATTATTCATGAAGAGCTAAGTTTTTAGTTTGTTTTACTACTTATGGAAATACACCACAACAGTTTTGTTCTACTCAATGTATATTTTTGAAATGTTAGTGAACAATTAGATAATCATCCCTAGCTAAATTCCAAGTTTCAATTTCTCAAAGCTTAGAAGATCCAATGCAAAGAAATTTTAAACTCGGTCAATGAGACTCTATAGTTAATAGTGACATCAATTCATAGTTGCAGATATTTAATAGTTTGAACATTTTTAACATAAGAGATTCGCATCTCAAAATGATATTCCATGAATATTATAATAAAAACTAGTTTTAGAGTAACACTTGGGATTTCTTATTTTGTGATGAAAGAGAAAAATTTGGTGATCAAAGTTGATAAAGCAAAGAGGTGAACATCTTTAAAGGTCGGGTTGTTGATTGGTAGACCTAAAGCTTGAATAGGTGATTTATTGATTGGGAGAAGACCATGTGTGTATCTCAATCAAATCAATAATTTGAAAGTGACTTATTTCTAGAAAATTTAAGCAAAATAAAATAAAAAGAATTTTTTTTCTAATATTCTCCAATATTTCAAAAAGTGGTTATAAAGTAGTTGCTAGGTAGTTATAAGGAGGAATCCTATAAATGCAAGACTATTTAAAATGTAAAACAGGGAAAAGGAGAAGGTAAGGGGATGTTTTTGGAGACTTTAAGTTATCATTATTAATTTTTCAAATCCCGAATTGGTAATCTCTTGTGTTTATGAAAAACATATTTTATCTATTGAAACACTTATAAATCATGCAATTGATGTAATGGAACACAACTATATCTTGGTTTCATAGTTTGAATACACTAAAGAAATTTATCTTTTTATATGTTTCTATTTGTTATCTTTCTTCATCATAGCAACATATCTAAAAATACAATATAGTAAAAATCCCTTCTTATTTACAATAAGTAGTGGTATTCATATGTCTACTACTAGTGTTTTCCTTACTCACTTTCCTTCATAATTTCTATTTTCTCATTCTATACTTTTAGGTTAAAGGAACACAAATAATTTTTAAAAAATTATTATAGGAGGGAGTCGTCCCCCTCAATTGTAGAGAAAAATTGTTAGTTTGGTAACAATTTATTCAACTATTGAAATATTTGTCATTATCCATTTAGTGAGTCACACTAGATTATACAATAACAAATATGTTTACCAACACACATCTATACTTCACTTTTTTATAATGAAATTTTAGAAATATTTGATTTGAAAGAGATATCCTTTTTCTAATTTTTTTGAGCTTATCATTTGAAAATTTTAGTTTTGCAATATCCTCTTGCAACTTCCATCAATACTCAAACTAATGATATAATACCATGAAGGAAGCATAAAAAAAAATTGATTTATTAAAAAAAAAAAATGATTTATTAAAAAAAAAATTACCTAATTTTTGGTCTTAAAAAATTATTTGATTATCAATTTGATTAATATTAACAAAAGAAAAGTTCATGCATAAATATGAAAATTTATGTATAAATGGAATTTATATCAAATCAACTTATTCATTTTGAAAAGAAAGATGTACTAGCAAAATGATGTTTAGTGGCTATTGAAATAGTAAAGAGAAAGGAGTGAACATTATCATCTAAATTCCTCCTCTTCTTAATCATAATAAAATCCTATTGTATGAAAATTTTGCCCTAGGTGCCTCCAAGAACATATTAAATTTTTTACAAAAGTTCTAGAGTGATCTCACAACCTCAACTATTTTGAACAATTATAACAATAATTGTTTCTCGTTTACAAATGTTTTAAGTTAAAATAATTTTGTAGTGCTAATTATTTGACATGAGACTATTGCATATATCAATTAAAGTAATTAGGTGATAAATAAATGATCATAAATGAATTTGATAGGTTCTAAATTTCTTACATTAACTCATGTTAGAACATATTGCTTACATTTAAAGATATTTATTTCCTTTTTTCCCTGAAAAATCTAAATTATGGAGAAGATAAGGGCAAACTCAATGGAATACCTAGTAAAAGATTACAGATCTTAATGGTGCGGGCATTCGTTGTTCCTAATGGTAGGCGGGTACTTAGTGGTAGTGGCAACTATGATGAGTGGAAACTTTCCAACAAGTGGGAATAGTTAGCCATGACATTGACCCAGTCTCGCTGAGTAAGTGTGATACAATCAGGTTATTAATTGAGGGGATATAGCTCATTTGTGTCACAGGTCTGGGAACTGAGAAGCTAAGATGCATATTTTTCCAGTAAACCCACATGTGTAGAGAGCATCCATATATTTTATCTCTCCTCATAGATTCCTCTGCAAGTGCAAATACCTCTAGAAGGTAGAGAGGAATACCTTATCCGTATAGGTGTGGGAACGCCGGCAACAATGGAGTACCTCGTGTTAGACACAGGCAGCGATGTGACATGGGTCCGGTGCAAGCTATGCCCGAAGTGCTCCAATCAGGTCCATTACTCTATTTACATTTCATGGTTAAGACTTAACAGCAAATTTACATCTAATTTATATTGAAAAGAGGTAGTTGGATGATATCACATTTTTTTATAATAGTTTGTTTATAGATTCAATTGTGAGAGATTTTTTAGTGTCAATTTTTCAGAATGTTTTTTTACAGTGAAAGAAAATGATTTCAATCTATATGTATAGGTTGTTTTGGTGTGGGTTTTCATTCTGGAACTCTTTAAAATGTTGATAATGGATCATTGGAATGTGATCCATCTTGTATAATTTAATTTAAAAATAATATCAACAATAAAAGATAATTGTGCATCTGAAAGCTTATAGATTTAAATGTATCTTATTGTATCAACGTTTTGGATCATACTATATGATCTATCATCAAGATAGTGAACTAAAAAAGAGAAAAATAAGTAAATAGCATACCAAGTCTCACTAAATAGTGGAGGAGTAGGGTTGGAGGGGGATGACTCAGGCACCAAAACAAGCAAGGGAGAGAAGTTGAGAAGAGATCTGCCCGTGTCATTCCCCCTCCAGTCCGTCCCCTTTGCACTATTTAGTGTGTCTTGGTTTTCTATTCACTCATTTTTCTTAAAATATGATCCCAAATGTTATACAAAAAGATACAAATAATCAAATCCAAAAACTTTAACATGTAAAAACTTAATGCTTTTCAAAGATAATTTATTTTATTTTTATTGATTAAACTTTATTTTGATGTTGATTTGTAGGTAGACCCAATGTTTGATCCATCCGTATCTTCTTCATTCACCATAATTCCTTGTGATTCCCAGCTTTGCAAAGAGCTGGATGTATCCGCCTGTGACAAGAAGGGGTGCATATATGGGGTCGTTCGTGTAGACGGCTTTTTTCTAAGTGCAGGACACTTTGTTAAGGAAACACTGACGTTTGGTACAACAACAGTTGAATTAAAACTGATCAAAAGATAATTAAATTTGCATATACATATACCAAGAGAATTATTTGCATCGCGACAGTCAAATTCTTTTGTTCAGCAGTTATATTCGAGTCCATTGCGCATAAAATCTGAATCATTTACAAAGAAATGGGATTACTCTGAATCCCATGATTGTTACATTGAAGGGAATACTGATAAGAAGATGGTCACTTGGCTTGGATTCGTGAAAATATTGAGGTGGGATATTGGGCAAAGAAATTAAACTCCTATTTTCTTGACAAAACAAGCCTCAAAATCGACATATTGAAAAAGAATACATTAGCGAGCCTTCACTTCTATTTGGGTTTTCCAGTGGTGCATTTTGATTGTGCTACGAGAGGTAAATTGGGTCCAATGACTGGACTGGCAAATCATTCGACTTTTCTTTTGAAACAATTTAGATATCCTTGTGAAAGGTGCCTCTTCTTTCATAGAGAAAAGAATAATAATGGAGGAAAAGTTTTAGTAGGCTTCGAAGGTTGAAAGATCATAGTTTTGTTAATTTTTAAATAGTTAGAAAGAAAAGGGGACTTCATAATTATGATCAAGTATTTGTGTGATAAACTTTTGAAAGAGAAGAGAGAAGTGAAAGTTATTATTGTAGAAGCCTTTTTTGTAATATAGAGTTTGGTCATTATTTTAGGAAATGTAATAAAATGATTAATTATCTTATAAATGTACGGGTGTTTCAATTATCTTTTTCTATAATGTTTATTAATCATTTAGATGTATAATTTATGATTTTAAAGCATTCCATTCTCTATACAAATGTAAGACCAACCTCTTTCTGACCTTTGTTACACTTTATCTACTTGTGAACTTTGTCATGACAACTCAATTCCCAGGTGTTAATGATGATTGTGATTATATTTTCACAAAATTGAGTGTATGATGTTTCAATGTGTTCATATCTAAACTATTTAATGTTTGATTCATCTTATGGAATACAAACTTCAATTTTGTAATATTATTGGACTTAACTTAAATAATTATTTGTAATGTATAGGAAGTTGGTTGATATTGTGTAGTATTGATTCAACAATCTTTACTCATCTTAGTTTATAAAGTAGCTAGTTTTTTGCATATTTTAATGGTAAATTAAATGGTTATGGTTAAATAATTTAATAAATTAAAAAAAATCATAATTTGAGGCTAGAACGAGACTAGAACTTGGTTATCTAGAATAGTGACCTAAGCAAAATCACAAATAAGTGAATTTATGGGGCTTAAATATGAAATTTAAATCTATATTTTTTATAATATTTGATGATGTTTTTACTCATGTATAAATATAGTTTGGCTTTGTCTACATTAATGGATAGGGATATTTTATATAAATGGGTCAATATAGGTCCTTATAAATGAATATTGTAATCATATATTTTAATTCTTTCACTATAATTTTTTCATGATGAGATAGTGTGTATTGAGTATGCATGATTTCCCAAGTTAAGCTAGTCGGATGATAAAGGATTATTAGGATCAATTGACCTATCTCACTTCACATGGTGGGGAAACAAAATTTGTTATGTCATGCCCCATGTAATGCCCCACATATACAATCAAAGTACACACCACATAATACACAATTACCATCCACAAAATTGACTAACAAATTTTTTTCTTCTAGAGTATTTACATGTTTTGGTTCGATAAAGAAAGAAGGGCCTGAGCCCATATACAAAATAGAAATAAAGGTAGAGGAGGTGAATCTCATAAGGGGTAAGGCTTCAAGAAAACAAAAAAATAACTAAATGTAGAAAGACTAACCATTTTGCAGAGGCCAGCGCTGCCTACATAAGACTACACATGGCGAGCAAGGAGGGGTTCAGACGGGTCTGGCTGGAAAGTGACTCACTTAACATTGTCAAATGCATTAAGGGATGTACCGTGCCTAGATGGACTATTTCAAACTTAATCAAGAACTACCTTGAAATGATTGCCAGCCTGTAGGATTTTAAGATATTGCACATTTTCTGGGAAGGAAACAAACCGGTGGATCATTTGGCCAAATTGGCGGTGGATAACGTGGTGGTTACATGGTGGAGAGGAAGGGAAACTTTCTCAAAAACTCTATGCGACCTAGCAAGAAGTGATGTCAAGATCTTTAGCCTTTGCGATGAAATTAATGATGAAAGATTATGATGGGATGGGATCCTTTGGGGTGGTATTTTGATTTATTACCACTTTGAGAAGTTTTAGAACTTTCAGCTTGCCCTATTTCTGGTTTGGTTTCCTCCTGGTGTTTTTGGAGTCTTGTTGTCTGATTTGCTCAAACTACAGAATGGGAGGTGAAAAGAATAGGTTTGAACCCACAACCTATGATAAGTGGAAGAAGAATAAGGAGGTTTGGGAGGAAAATTCTAACGGTGGGATGGTGCCCTTTTTGGAGAGACTGCATGGTCATTCTGCCATTGTTATGGAAAGCTTTGTTAAAGGGTGGAATAAGGGTGTGTTAACTACCTTTGGTGTGGAGTTTCAAGTCGACGAAACCCTAGTTGCCACTGTTACTAGTCTGGATATGAAAGGAAGGAAATTATATAGAGATAGGAAGTCAGGTGAAGAGGCTATTGCTGCCTTTTATGATAAGGAAAAGGAATGATAGAGGGTTACGAAAATGGCGGATGGTGGCTACAACGGGAAAGAGTTGATTTCCCTCTGGGTTGATATGGCAGAATTCACAATGAGCTTGTTTCTGGCACAGAGATGGATGAGGATGATAGTCGTACTGCCATGGATTGGCATTACATCAAGGATACAGAGGACCCTGAGTATAGACCAAATAAAGAAGGAGAGATTATGGTGACCCTGGGAACTAATACTAGTAGGAAAATCAATCCTCCAAGGTGGGCGGCAAGTAAGTTCAAATCTAGCAGCAAGAAAATGCAAGACCTGGAGCCCCCCACCAAAAAGAAAATGAAATTAACCAAATCTAGTGGGTCCAAAGTCCTAGACCATGAGATGAGGTTGGATATCCCCATCAATGTGGATAATGAGAAACGGGGGTTTGTGAAAAAGGAAAATAAAGGCGAGAAAAAGGAGGAGAGGGTGCTGGTAAATCTGTTTTTGAAGGCTACTAGAAGTCAAGAGAACTGCTGGAAGTGGGTGGATAAGGAAATTGGATCCTTGAAAGATGGGATTAAGGGAATTATTAAGACTTTCACGGAATCCCCTGGGCCCAATAAAAATGAGAAGATCATGAGCATGATCTAGAAGATTTCTCAGGATGTTGAAACCATGAAGGTTGTCCATGAGCGCAAAATTGAAAAGTTGGAAGAGTATGTGAGTGAGATCAAGGAAAACCTAAATAATTTGGTGGAAATCAATAGGCAAATGATGAACAATAGTGCTAATGGTTTGGAAAAAATTAATTCGATGATGATCAAATATAGAACCAGGTCCATCGCCAGTGACCCTCCCTTGGGGTAAAAGCAAAAAAAGATTGCCTCAGAGGGTGGACAGAGTGTTGCTAGTGGGAAGACTAGCTCAAGTCCTTGCACTAGAACAAGGAGTCGGAGCCATGACCGAAGAACCTCCAGATTCATCATGGAGGATTTGGAGAGAATTAATAATAGGAAAATTTAGAAAACTATTGAATTGGTGCACTCTCTTAGTTGAGTGTTTTGCCTTGTTTTTTGGCTCTGTTGTTTTGGTTTTTTGGATTATGGTCTATGTGGGGTTCGTCCCCTGTTTTGCTTAGTTTTTTTGTCTGGTTGGCTGATGGCCTTGGTCTGTAATACTCTGGGTTTCAGGTCCTTGTAAAACTTGTTTATCTTTATCAAAAACAACAAAAAATTCCTAGGGGGAGTAAGGAAAGACCAACTAAAACTCAAAGATTATCTAATTATCACATAATATTTTAAGGTCCTTCATGTTCTACCACTCGTTGTTTAATATATTTAACAATTCCTCAAAGGATAGCTTGTTTGGAACTCTATTAGTAGTCACCTCTGAGGCAGGAAGGATGTCAAACTAGGGGGAGTATGTACATTTTATAACATGACAACAATTGAACATTCAATCATAAAAATCCTTTAAAAAAATTGATAGAAAAGACCATGTTTATGATATAAGATAGCTAAATTCCAAAGAAGCATAGACATAATGAAGTAAATTATATATATATGAGATACCATAACTATTACTCACCCACGCTTGTTAAAACCTCATAATAGTCATTACTCATATCACTAAAATTTATTATAATAAGGAGATTGATAATGAGTCAATTTGAAACACAATATAGGCAACAACTTGACATCAATTTAACTATAAATCAGTAATACTAATCCACACTATAATAAGAAAAATAATATTTTCAGACCAAGGATTATTGATGGGTACATGTGTAGGGTTTTTCAAAAGTGTCTTTTGATTTGCAAGACTACATGATAATAACTTGATTTCAATACCAAATCATAGATTATTAAAAGGATTCATATCAGAACTAAAGTAATAACAAAGGCAAGAAGAAGAGAATCAAGGATGCATTGGAGGAATCCCTTGAAACCCTCGCTAAAAACTAGAACTTGATAAAATGATTTTTATTTTATAGGAGATGTTTCTTTCTATTGAAGAAGGATACAAAAAAACCATTTCTTGAATCCTTAGAGTCTAGCCATAAGCCAAAGAATCAAGTGTATAAATTGAACATCATACAATGAAGTTTATTTCCTATGAAATGCAAAAATGTAAAACAAATAAACAAACTAAAACTATGTATTCACAAGATGCTTCACTTGATTGTTTTCCTATCTACCTAGCTCTTAAATTAAGCATTCTAGTGCTCTCAGAAACACAATGCACAAGAGGCTATGATAGAATGGAATGGTTGATCGATGTAAATTGATAAAAAAAAAATGTTTATTGATTCACATAGACTAAGTATGCAAAAGAAATCAAAACAACATTACGATGCCTGAATTTCAAGAAGTGAGAGACTCAAACTGAGAGGGAATGAATGTATTTAAAGATGTCCTCATGGAGGAAAGCATTTTTATAGGAGAATTGTGGGATTAAATGAATTAGGTGGGGGAATAAGCATTTATCCCACATTTGCTAAATGGTTCTACTTGATGGGGGAGAAGGAGATAAATTGAATGAGATTATGAAGTTGTAGCGATAAATAAGAATGGATCTATGAAATGAATTCTAACAAATTGATAAATGAAAGGATCTAATGAATCAAATGGAAGAAAATATAAATGAATATATAATGATATCCACTTAAGCACTAGAATAAATTCTGATTAATCATGAGGACATTTTGATGGAAATTTTAATGTTTCTGCACTTCCTTTTGTTTCTTTTGTTTCTTTTGTTTTTGAACTATTAGTCTTGGTCTATGAGCCAATTTTGATATAAGTTAAGTATGTGCTCTTCTCGTATTTCTTAAGTTTTGTATGCTTTAAGTTTGAGATTGTTCATGTCTTGTATGCCATTTTGATTTGGTGTGAGGCCTATTTGGCTCACAAGTGTCTTTGATGTTTTATATGTTGTTCTAACTTGGGATCATGTCCCTTTCCCTTCTTAATATATTAACAAAATTAATTATAGTATATAATTCTAGTTGGAAACCACCTATACAAATGATAGTCATGTAATACCAAATAGATAACTAATAAGAAACACCTAGGGATAAATACTTAACAATTATTGAACACATAAATGTTTATATCAAGTTCTTTAATATGCCTTAACCATGGATTAATTCATTGTTGACTATGATTATACTACAACATGCACTTCAAAATAATAATAATAGTATAAAAAAGATCAATTTTATCAATTATGGCAATATAATAAAACAACCTAGTAATAATGATAAGCATGATTGTATAGAACACAAACAAATTGTTATCTATAAATTTTATCAATGATATCAACTCAGTAAAAAAAATATATCTAGTAGGAAAGCTAGGCAATCTTAACAAATAGGGTTACCACTATCAACATTTCTACATTATCTATAATGATATCAACTATAAAAAAATTATTCAATTTTTTTAGAAACCAAAAATGATAGAGTTAACATGACTACATCTCTATATTATCATAATACTGATCAATATCACTAAAAAAAAAAATCCTGCTTCAAAATTACTAATTCTATGAACATTAATCAAGAAAAATTAATGCTCCATTTTCAAGATTGAAATTTGAGAGACACAATATTCCATAGTATTAATTGGTTTGTACTTCTACCCTCTTAGATCCCTATCCAAAATATAAAAAAATACATTTGTCAAAGATCTATTGCCAAACATTATTTGTGTGCTCTAGATTGGTTTATGTTTGTGTGTGATTCTTATTGAATTAGTGAGACTAAAGTTAACTTTATTTTTCCTTTGTGATATCTATGTATGGACAAGTTTCTATTAAATTTAATTTTAATTTGTTATTTTATATTCTCTCAAGCTAACAAGCAACTGGCTAGGAAACCTTCATATCCATTACATTTACACTAATCTTTAAATAAAATTAGATAATTTTGTTTGAAAATTATCACAAAATTGATCTCAAGAACAAACAAACAAACAAACAAAAAAATTAAAGTATAATTCATTTCGCAATTTAAAATATCTCTCAAAAAGAAGGAATCTAATAGTAGATATTGTAATAATATTTTATATGAGAACAACCAAGCATAAACCCATAAAAGTTTAGAACCAATGCCTTCTTTTAATAGATATAAAAAGTTAAAAAAACGACTAAAATAAGAAAAGCACCACCACTTGAAAACCCTCGTGAGGGACTTGCCTCCCAAAAGCATAAAGGGTTGAGGACAAAATGTGGTAGTATTGGCAGGCACGTGAGTTGTTTGCATGGTTGGGCTACAAGCTCTTTTAACACATGGAGCAAAAATAAATGAGAATAAACTCACCTAGTTTGCACAGAAATTTCAGAGAAGGTCCATAGTTCAATCCGAAAAGAAAAAAAAAGAGTTGATATTATGCAAATATTATTCCATGAAACCAAAATTATCATATAGGAAATATTTTCCATATTATTTCTAATGTGATTTGAATTTATTGAAATGCAAGCAATCACCTAAGTAGCATCTACCATTTTATTGCACATTGTATATTTTAAATAATATATTTATTAATTACTATTACAATGTTTAGTTATCATAGATATAAAATGAGATAATCAGGTATTATCTACATAAGTGTAATCATATTGTTCCAAAAGTTATATATATATATATATATAAGTATATAATTAATGATTTAATAATTAACACATTATTATAGTTATATAAGTATATGTAAATCAAGAAAACATAGAGGGGTTGAGGTTCTTTTGGTAGGTAGAAACAAACACAATTTACAATAAAATTGAAAATTTTCAGAAAATTCTAGTCAATTATAAATAATAATTCAATGTATTTCATTCCTATTAGGTACATAATTTTTAACTTGCATGTCAAGTAAGTTACTTAGAATTTGTGAAAGAAGTTGGAGTTGATACTTAATATGCCAAGTGTATTGAGAAGATATTACAAATTGAAAAGGGTCATAATAGTTATCTAAAGTCTCACCATACATTACAAAAACTAAGGCTCAAGAAGAGATAACTAGAGGATGGGTGATTTGAAGTAGCTATCTCTTAGGGACACCCATCACATACCCAATATAAATATGAACAACCAAAAGACTAAACTATGAATTTGAATAAAACCCTTATTGAAAGCTAAGATGATAATTCATATTTGATAGTCTTAGAAATATATAAAAGATGTTAAAAACTAAAAACATGATCTCTATCACTTATAAACATACATTAAGGCTATTTTAAAATATTTTCTATTCAAGAATCATACTATTGAATTTACCACTAGAGATAAGAAATATTTTCCCATTAAAATATATTAGAATTTTATGGAAATATTTACTCAATGAAACATTTGGGAATGTAATAATCTATAGAAGATTTAATATTCATGAATGTAGATGAATACCTATTTAGAGTTATAGATATGATCCCCTAGACTATATATATATATATATATATATATATATATATATATATATATATATATATATATATATATATATATATATATATATATATATATATATATATAAGCATAACATTTATATCACGATTGCAGAATTCATGCATGTGTTTATCATACCTTTATGACTTGATCACATTGGTAGCAGTTTTGCCAATGAGGTACCTAACATGATTATAATTATTGTACTATTGTTATCTTGTTAAGAAGATCAAATATCTCACATAATCTCAATGTTGGGTCATCTCAACATACAACATAATTATACAGAAGAGTCACTTAGGGATTTAAATAATCAACTCTTAGATTCAAACAATTGAAGGTACCATTAAACTCAACCATAATTTTTTAACGACGTTACTTTGTTGCAACTATGAAGTAAGCTATGCATAATTATGTTGCAAGGTGTGAGCCCTTGGTCTCCTTGTAATGTGTAGCGCAATGCTTAGGTTTGCAACATGGCTTAACTGCCTCCCCAAGATTCATTAAATCTCACAATTAAATTGAGTATTTGGTGTAATAGCAACTGTGTTTCTAACAAGTGGTATTAGATTCTAGGTCACGGGTTCAAACCTCTCACTTGAGCTAGGGGTGCATTGTTGCAAGGTGTGAGCCCTTGGTCTCCTTGTGTTGTGCAATGCAGTGCTTGGTTTTGCAACATGGCTTAACCGCCTCTCATGGATTCATTAAATCTCACGATTGTATTGGGCATTAAAAGGTCAATCTTTTGGTGCAACGACAACCATGTTTCTAACAAATTATACTCGTTTATATCATAAAGAGTATGAATCTATGCTTACTAGGTACATTATTACCATACAAGTATAATCATCTCAAATAACAAGGAAAGTTACCACAAACTATAGGAACTCTCTACTACATGGTACATTGTGATCACATAACACAAGATCCTTAAATGCAGTATAGGAAGTGTCTAGGTGGCCTTACACACCATTACACTATATCATCTTGTATGAGAGTGATCAAGATCTTTTTGCTAGTCATGTGATATTGTTATTATTTTCTTCCCCAAGGTTATTCATAATTATTTAAATTATTTTGGAGGCTTGGAAATTTGTTTACAAAAATGAATTCATTTGATTTCTAATGTAGCAAAAAAAATTATTTTTAGGCCTTTTTGGAAAATGTTAATTTAATTATAAAAAATTTAAATAATTTTATTGGAGTTCAAATGATGATAAATATGACAACTTTCTTTTTGGCCTTATACAAAGAGGAAAACATATTATTCACTATAATATTAAAGAGTGGATTTTATATGTTTAGTGTTGCTAGAGGCACCATTTTTTATGCATCTTTCTTTTCTTGCGAGAATTTGGAAGGGGTAGTTCAATAATTGACTTCAATGCTACTGTAGTTGCAATATAAACATTTTAGGCATCAATCTATTAGATCAAATGCTCTTAATAGGAGAATCAATTGATACTACCTTATACCTCACATTACAAACCACTCTTCTTGTTCTTTATCTCTTGTTAGGGCAACAAGAACAATAACATCTAGCTTCTATTTGGGAAAAAAAATGATCCATCTCTTAGATTCTAATTTCTACTATTATAATACCTACTTTTGTGCAACATGATTTCAATAATAAACCTTTCTTTAAGAACCTAAAAATCTACACAAAGACACATTTCATTGGATGCTAAAAAATGAAAGGTAACACCTCTTTAAGGTGCCATCATTTTTCATTTTACACTATATTTTTACTATCATTTCTAATAAATTGTCCCTATATTAATAGAGCCTAAAGATTCTAATTTAAATACATTTTTGTGTGGAATGATAGAGTAAATTTTCATCCATTTAAAGAACTGATAAGGAGGTTCTAAGTGTTCTTTATATGAGTAGCAATCAACATAGTCACTATATCTTATCTCACGATTAAATTCTTTAGCATTCTTCATGAAAGGTATGTGACCCCTCTTTCTTGTTTCTAGAGTTATTTAACTCTTTTTCAATTTTTAGAGGAATGTATGAAAACATTTATTATATATAGAAATAAATGACATTTTCAAAAATTTATTTGACAAACCAAAAAATAGAAGAAAATTTATTTGACAAATCAAAAAGTAGAGAAAAATGAAAGAAATTTATTTACCTCATATAAATTTATCCAAGTCCAAAAAAAAAGTATATAAGAATCAACCAAATCAAAATTACTCCAACCCACATTATTTCTTCTATGTTTGAAATGGTTTGGCTAGAAATTCCAAGCATCAATTCAAAAGATAACATTAAAAACAAACTCTATTTTGTACCTTTAAATCCATTTGAAAGAGATCAACCACAATTTTCTTCCTATCCGGATGAGATCTGTATGGCTCAAGGAGAAGTTTCTTCCGCTCCAACCATTGAAGAAAGTAGTCATTTGTCTTGGCCTCGTTGTTAAGTTGGCTTACTGCAGAGATAACTTTTTGAGTAAATCCAAAAGAAAAGTCCCCTCCAAGCTCTGTGGAGTCCACTCCAAGATCCTTGGAATGAATCTGCACCGTCCACTGACCGGTCATTTGGCGAACGCCTTGAAGCACTCCCCCTTTACAAACTGTTTCTGCCCTAAATAATTTATATCATCAAATTTCATGATGTGAAATTGTTTCTGAGGCTAAGATTTCAATGGTGCGGCCATTAATGGCAGGCGGCTACTTAGTGGTAGTGACAACTATGATGAGTGGAAAGTTTCCAAGAAAGTTGGAAGAGTCAGCCAATACAATGAGCTTATCAATTGTGGGGAATATAGCTCATTTGTGTCACAGGTGTGGGAATTGAGAAGCCAAGATGTATGTTTGTCCAATGAATCCACTTATTTGGAGAACACCCATTTATTCCTCTGTTCTTTCTGAATAGAAGTGTGTCAGAAAACTTCTGTATCGAATTTTTATTTGGTTATATTTTTTGATCTTGTTCAGTTCCAGCTAATGCATAAGATTGGTTATATATCTCCGGATCGTTTGTTTGGGTTTTCTGGCTGCTGATATCACTGAGATTACTGTGAAACAGAAATAAAATGGAACCGTGTAGACTCCCTGCTGCACTTTCAATTTCCCTCCTTATTTTTCTCTTCCTTGTTGAAGTTGTTTCCGCAGAGAAAAAATCTGCTTATCATGCACTGGACGTTGTATCTCGGCTGAGGGAAGTGAGTTCTCCCGTGCAGGTATATACCACCAGTGGAAAAGAGGAGAAGATGGTTTCTCCATGGAGCCTGCAAGTTTTCCACAGAGATGGTTTAGTGATGGGAAACGTGAGCTACGAGCAGAGGCTCAGAGAGAGGTTGGAAAGGGATTCGCGGAGGGTGAAGACTCTGAACAGATGGGTTGAGAAGAAGTTGAATGGGAACGAGAAGGAAAGAATAGAGGGCAAGGCGAAGATTGATGATGTCGGAGGCGATGTAATATCTGGCCTGTCAGAAGGTATTGGGGAGTATCTTATCCGTATAGGTGTGGGAACGCCAGCCACTATGGAGTACCTTGTGTTGGACACTGGCAGTGACGTGACTTGGTTGCAGTGCAAGCCATGCTCTCACTGCTACAACCAGGTAGAGCACTCTGTTTAGATTTCATGGTTAAAGAGTTTGACGGTAGTTTTACATTCAATTGGTATCACAACGAAATAATTTAATATTAAGATTTTTCACAGTTGGTTCTGGATTTGATTGTAAGTAAGAGATTTTTTAATTTGTTTCAGATTAGATTATAATATATAATAATTTCACATTTCTTTTAGCTTTCTAACATTATGATTGATAATAAATGGTTCTACACAATTGAATTCAGAAATAATAGTGACAACCAAAACAAAAAAATATATATATATTTTTATTTCTTAAAGTATGTTTGCTTATTTGATGTTTAAAAATAATTTAGGTGGACCCTGTGTTTGATCCATCCTTATCCACTTCATTCACCGCAATTCCTTGCGATTCCCAGCTTTGCAATGAGCTGGATACATCGGGCTGTGACAAGAAGGGGTGCTTATATGGTGTCTCTTATGGTGACGGCTCTTTTACTGTGGGACACTTTGTTAAGGAAACACTAACATTTGGTACAGCACCAGTTAAGAGCATGCCCATCGGGTGTGGGCAGGACAACGAAGGGTTGTTCCAGGGAGCAGGAGGCTTGCTTGGTCTTGGAGGGGGTCCCTTATCATTTCCCAGCCAACTCGGGTCATCTGGCACAACATTTTCTTACTGTCTTGTAGACCGATATTCTGGTAAAAAAATTCTTAATAATATATTAGATTTTATAAATTCATATTGTAGTTTGTTGTTTTTTAATCGCTCTTTTATATTGATATATCATTTTTATTATCTTTGATTATGGATTATAGAATGTGAGATGGATTGTTGATCATTATTGTTTTTAGATTAGATTATGTGGAAAAAATTTATATAAATATGTTAGATCATATTTTGTGATCCAGCATTTCTATTATTTTTTATGATAGATCACAGAGTGATATGGATTGTTGATCATTGTTCTTTTTAGATTAGATTGTGTAAGGGTTTTTATATCCACATGTCAAATCACACTTTATGATACATCATCTCTATTATCTTTGATGATAAATCGTGGAGTCTGATATGGATTGTTGATCATTGTTGTTTCTGGGTTAGATTGTGTGAGAGTTTCTTGTATCAATGTTTCTGATCACACTCCTTTCCCGATGACAGATCATGAAGTGTGAAATGGATTGTTGGTAGCTGTTGTTACTAGATTAGATTGTATGAGTTTTTTGTAGTAATGTTTCCGATCACACTGTGATCCATCATCTCTATTATCATAATGATAGGTCATGAGTATGATATAGATTGTCCATCACTGTCGTTTTAGATTAGATTATGTGAAATTTTGTTGTATCAATATTTTGGATCACACTCCAATATCCATCATCTCTATTATAATGATGATGGATCAAGGAGGGTAATATGGATTATTGATCACTGCTGTTTCTCGAGAGATTATTGTATCAATGCTTCAGGTCATACTCTGTGATCCATCTATCATCTTTATTATCATGCTGATGAATTGTAGAATGTGATCCACAATATTGATAAAAAACTATCACATCATTTATTTATCACTTTTACCACATGAATTATTAGTGACTCTTTGGCTGTTAAATGTTTAATTAGACAGCAAGGGCACTCTGCGCTTCGGCCCCGGGGCTGTCTCCAGTGAGAAGTCCGTCTTCACCGCGCTTCTCAAAAACCCACAAGTGAACACATTTTACTATGTTTCCCTGACGAGTATTACCGTCGGCGAATTGCTCGTGGCTCTCCCAAAGAACGTATCTGGATTCGACGAAATGGGCAAGGGTGGGATAATAGTGGACTCGGGCACGACCATCACGAGGCTACAAGCACAAGCTTATGGACCCTTGCGAGACGCCTTCTTGGCGGGTACCACAGATCTTCCCCGGGCGGACGGAATGTCCATATTCGACACTTGCTACGATCTCTCAGGGCGTCAAACGGTGGAAGTTCCTACTATTAGCTTTCAGTTTTCGAACGGGGCTTCTTTAGCTCTGCCGGCAAGCAATTATATAATTCCTGTGGATTCCTACGGGACATTTTGCCTTGCTTTTGCACCCACTTCAAGAGATCTGTCAATTATTGGGAATTTTCAGCAGCAGGGCATTCAAGTCTCTTTTGACTCTACCAAGTCTCTCGTTGGCTTTGCAGACAACCAGTGCTAATTCAGTACTGGGTTTGGCTATGCATAAAAAACTATCCAAATTAAGATGATGAAATCTACAAGTATATGACTCTGGTTTTCCACTGGGTTTTGGCTATGCATAAAAAAACTATCAGTACAAGCAACACTCGTGGATAATAGTGTACTAATATGAGCCTGGCTTGCAAAAGGAGTGTAATAGACTGCACGCCACCACTGTATTTAATTATTTTATGGTATGTTTTGTGAACGCAGTTGCTGTGGTAGGTTATTGGATTTTCATATTGGTTGAATTAAAATTGATCGTGTTAATTAAATTTGCCTACACATATACAATAGGACTAGTTGCTCGTTACAGTCAATGGACGGATCAGGGTCGAATTCTTTTACTCAGCAGTTTTATTTGAGTTCGTTTTGCCTGAAATGAGAACCATCTACAAATGAGATTAGGTTAGATCTATATATTTTAAGTTTTATTTTGTTTAGACAGTTCATTTGAAATTACTTGTTTTTTTATTAATATGATCTATCTATAGTGTGATTTAAATTATGTTAATTTTTATTAAAAGAATCTTATATTTTATCTATTAGTGTGATTTAAATTATGTTTGTTTTTATTAAAAAAAGAGTATATTTTAAATTTTAATTTGTTTAGATATTTCATTTGAAATCACACTTATTTGTTCAATAAGATCTATCTATTAGTGTGGTTTAAGATAAATATTATAATCATATATTTTAATGTTTGCATTATAGTCTTTGATGATAATATTTAAAGTGTGTATTAAGCATGCATGATTCTATAAGGCAATCTAATGGACAAATGAAAGATTATTAAGATTATTTCACATAAATAAATTTGTTACATCATCCAATTACACTAAGTTGTTTTAATTGAGAGCGATCAAGATCTTTTTGCTCACCATATTCTATCATTATTTATTTCTTTCATAAGATTATTCATATTTTTTTTAATTATTTTGAAGGCTTGAAAAGTTGTTTACAAAAATAGTTTATTTTTTCTTTGGTAAGCTTCATTGTTTACAAGTTGAAAAGGAAAAGTAATAGGAATATCAAAAGTCAAAAAAGTAAGAAAAATTGAAAATATTTTTGTTTGCTTCTTTTGTTTTTCTCTTCTTCCTTTCTCTTGAATTTTATGGATGATTTAGTATCATTTTCAATATTTTTATTTTTGGAATTCATTTTTAAACTTTCATAGAGTTTTCTTATGTGTTCCTTTTTTCTATATTGACTTTGATCTTCTTAAGTATTACTTTTTTTATATTTTTCATATCATAATTATCAAAACTATATCAATATTAAATAATTTGCATGATAAGGATGTTCTATAATTTTAGGAAAAATAACAACCCTAAAAACATTCAATTATCAAATAATGAGATTTTTTCAAAAAGATTCAAAACAATGATTCTTTATGTCCATATAAGACAAAAGACTAAAAAACGTTCAATGGATGTATTTGGCACTTAGCCCTAGTTATTAGACAAATTTAACAGTTGTGTAGGCCATTGAAATATTGTGAATAGCGGAAAATTATCTTTGGATTTGTCTCATATGTTGGAATAGTAGTGTCAAATATAGTTCATGGAACCAAACATGTGATTATTTATTTTTTGTTATTATTTATTGCATTTTACATATGATGCATAGTGTTCTTATGTTATATATTATGTGTGTATTTACTTTGATTTTTTTGGAAATTGCAAACCCTTAAGATTGGATTTGCCTTAAAAATAAGAACTTAAGAATTAAATTTGTGTATTTTCTCTCCAAGTCTATGTTTTACAAAATATATCAAAAAATATATAAATCTTGAACATGATCTGGGTGGCTGCAAGAAGTTGTTGAGTCCCACTTTTGGGCAAAAAGTGGAAGTGTTTTCTCTATTTTTCAAATTTTCTATCGATTGATGTCAAAATTTGATGCACTTAGAAATTGAATCTCAAAAAACATCAGTAATAGAAAATGTAGTGCTCGGAGTCTACTTTTCAAATATGTAGTTTATTTTAATACCCACATGCTAGAAATCCCTTTTTAGTAGGCATGTTTAAAAACTAGTTTTTCAAAATGCCTATTTCAGGACCATACCACACGTGTACGACCACCCTTTTTTTGATGCAAATAAATGAATTTTTCTAAATCCTTCTGGGAAATGATACCTAAGACACCAAATATTGATGAGAATATTTTTGCTTTTTTTTTTATTGAATATATTTTTTTTAATTAATTTTTAACTAACAATAAAGTATATTTTCAAAACATCAGGTGTACGACCACCATAATTTGATGAAAATTTTATATTTTTCATTTTTTTTTTTAATATTCAAAAGAATTGTATGTAGATTGATGTCATGTAATTTATTTTTCTAGAATCCTAAAATCAAAAAAGTTGTTAAAGTTTTAGTGAACCTTGGTATTTTAGGTTTAGGTTCCACTTTTGATTAATAAATAATACAAAAATAGTAAAAATAATCTTATCACTATGAAATTTACATTTCTGAAATCAATACATTGAAAACTCTAATGGGTTTTCGTTTCGTCAAAAAATTCAATCAAAAAGGCCCTCAAAAAATTAGGCCAATGTAGAAATCTGATGTCAATTTACCTTAGTCATTTTTTTGGAGGTCCAAGCATAGGCTTGGTGGGACCAAGCCTATCCCAAAGCAAAAAAAAATGCTAAGGGTTGTTTCCCACTCCTAATTTTAAGAAATGGGCGCCCATTTTTTAAATTCAAAAAATGGGTGTTCATTTCGCTTTGTACTGTTGAAAGCGAAACGGACACCCGTTTCATTAAATAATAGGCGCCCATTTCTGAAAAGATCCGTTGGGCTAGAATCTGGCCCACAAGTACAAATCCCAATGATTGAATAATTTTTCAATCATTGCTTGATAGGTACGATCTGCAAAGAGAATGTTTTGATTATTCACTCTCTTTTCTTGTCTTATTGTTGATTTGGTAAGGAGATCGATTCGAATTCAAATTTTGGTGCAGCCATGGGATCAAATCAACACAGGAAGAGGCAAAGGAAGGTTCTGACAACTGAGGAGATTGCAGCAAATAGGGAGAAGGAGGCAATATGTCAACGAGAGAGAAGATCAAGAATGAGACAAGGAGCTTCAAGTTCCACAATCATTTTAGAAGAGGAGAACATCAATGAGACCATAAATGCTGATGAAGGAAATACAATATAACCATTTAATTCAGGTGCATCTTCTCATCCATTATTGGATACATGTATGTCTTCACAGCCCTCTGTTTTTTCTCATGAAGAAATTGGTGATTTAGTAGAAGCAGGTTACTTATTAAATCAAACGTCAATTGAAAATCAAACCCCAAATGAAATTAGAACTCAAGTTGAAACTGAAATTGAAATCCAAATTGAAACCCCAAATAAAAATAGATCTCAACTTGGAACTGAAATTGAAACCGAATTTGAAACTCCAAATGAAATTGAAAATCCACCTGCAACTAAAACCAATAATATGTATGTAGACATGGAAACACCAATTTAAAATGAAACATGTTTGAATGATAATCAAACGAATGAAAATTTTGAAATTAAAAGTGATGTACAAGACAACCTTCCTGGCTTGGTTTCATGGAGACAGATTAGGACACATGCAAATAGATTGTTTAGACATTTTTTTTATAATAAGAAATTTGGGTTTCAATGTCAATTAATGGTACAACTTGTATGTCAAACCCAAGAAGAAGGACGAGTCTTTAAAACAAGTTGTATTGACTGTTGTTAGTAACTTTTATACAATCAGAAAGGAAAGTCATTCTAAAGATAAAAATGCGGCATGACGGGCAATAACAATAGGTTTAGTAAGCCAAACAACTTCTAATAAAATAATGATGAGTAACATAAGTGGATTTGTTAATATTCATCGTAAAACTTTGTCAAGAGCTATAAAAGGAAGAGTTAATTTTGAAAGTGATCCGACAAACAAATTGTAGACTTTTAGTGGTAGACTACCAAGGTCTGATATGAAACTTACTAGTGAAGTCAAAAATTTGATCAAAAAATTATGGCATGATAATACTAGAGTATCACCTAATGTTAGAGATGTTCTTAAATTAAGAGTTGGGTCAAAAATTCATGATCCACATCCAAAACACCTATTGGACATGACTCAAACTGAATTGTACAAAAAAAAATTGGATGATAAGGTGTTGACTATTAGCATTTGTCAAAGGTCTTTTGAAAAGTGTAAACCTTGGTATGTTCGAATTAACAAGGAAAGAGTCACATGTTGCAAAACTCATGTTCAATTTCGCTACCATTATGATGTATTTTGATATATACGTGTTACCATGCATAGTAATGGAATGTTCCAAGAATGTGGTATAAATATACCACCTGGAACTATAAAGGAGTTTATAAAATCAAGTTTGTTTTGCAACCCACTAAATGAGCAAAATTTTCTTTTAAATGCATGTGTTTCTAGTGTATGTGATATATGTGGCAATCTTGCATTGTTGGATGAATGTTTGCATGAAAATATTTCAAATGATTTTGGACAACAATTAGTTGATGTTAAAATATTTAAAACTATTGAGTATCCACTAAAGGATGGAAAGGTTGGAAGACGATGTGATCTAATCACTGAAAAAGTTAGTGTTCATGCATTTATGAATGAATTTAAGAGTAACACCATACCTAAATATGTTAAACACACTCAAAATGCTAGATGGCTTGATGGTCAGTTTTGAATATGTAAGGATACATTTCCTGTTGGTAGTATACTTTTAGTTGTTGACTTTGCAGAGAACTACACGCTTGCACCACAAGATGAGGTCCAATCACAATACTACAATTCAATGCAAGTATCAATTTTTGTCCATATTGTCTATAGGCACGCACCAGATAGTACAGAAGAGGATCACAAAATTTTGAGAGAGTACCATTTCTATATGAATGATAATAAATTACAGTCATCTGAGTTTGTCCAATATTGCTTCAAGACCTTTTTTCAGAATTCAAGAATTCTAGAATGTTTTATTGGTTGAGTAGGATTCATAAGAAAACTAATACCGAACACATATGGAGTTTTTTTGAGGCTGCACATGGGAAAGGAGAACATGACGGTGTCGGTGCATGTGTTAAGAGAGCCCTTTGTAGAGAGCAACTCAAATTCGAGGAAAAGGATAAATGTAAAAATACAAGTGCAATTGTGGATTGGTGTAGTGCAACTTTATCCACAGGATCAAGTCAGAACTCTACAATTAGATGTTTCTTATGGCTAGTTAAAGAGGAGAATATCCTTCCAAGATATGATTGTGATACAATCAATGGGTCAGCTAGATGACATTCATTTAAGAGTTCTAATTCTAACACTTGGACTATATGGACTAGAGAGCTTGCATGTTTTTGTCAATTTTGTGTTGCAGGTGAATCGGAAGAATGTGAGAATACGGAATGGGTCGAAGAATGGCAACACAAATCCTTAACACCTAATGAGACACAATATCAAGATGTTAGAAGAAATGAAGACCCAGATCATGCATTTGCATCAGAAGATTATGATTGTGTTTCAGACCTCATACACCCTGGTAATTTAATTTAATTTCTTGTTTATAACTTTAAATTATATATTTTTATGTATTGTCATATAATTTATGATTGTATTTGAATTATAAATTATAACAAGTTTTATTTCTACATGTACTTAAATTTGTTTTCTAGGACATGTGTATGTTGTTGTTGCACCTGAGAATAATGATGAGCAGGTTGAGTATTGGCTAGCTAAATGTGTAGAACCTAAGAAAAAGTTGATATGTGATCAAGTAGATGATGATGGTTTTCAGTATCCAGTTGGGTCTGTTGTGGTAGTTGGCACATGGCTACACAAATACTTAACAAGAAGGAATGGCTTGCCAGCTTATGAAGACTACCAATCAGAAAAGAAGATTATACACTATTCTCATTTGGTGGTGGCAACAAACATCAAATTAGAAAGATATAAAGGTAGACCCGCTAATAAGGTATTGTGGACACTTTTAGTAGAATAGCATGAGGCAATCATAGACGCATTGCAGAAGAGAGAGGATGCAAATGGTACATTAGGTTAATCAAATTTATATGCATGTAAGTTTGTGTTACTTGTGTGAACTCTTTTATATTTAATCATGATAATTGTTTTTCTTTGTCCCTTTAACATTGTATTTGTCTACATTTGATACAATTTTGGTTTGATAAACAACATTGTATTAGTTTTCTTCTTCTTAATGTTATTTTGTGCACATTGTAATTGTGTTACAATCATTCTAATTTTTTATGATATATTTTTTTTATTGTAATCTCTTCATAGATTAATTGTAAGTTCATGATTTTATTATTATTTTAAGAATATGATGTTATTGTAAATTGGGATAATTATTTTATTGAATTATAAATTGTTGCACTATAAGATGATCAATCACAATGTTAAAATATAAAGTCATAAATAGATCATATATAATAACTAGAGGGCACCAAATCACAAAACAACATCACATATATATAATCACTAGAGGGCGCCAAACCACATAACAAGACTTGATATCATAATAGAAATAAAATGACATAATAAAAATTCATATATATAATCACATAACAATTTCTGATGACATAATAACAAGTCTTGAAAAAATAATAATAAGGAAATGACATTAAAACAAGTCCAAATAACATAATAACAAGACAACATCACATATATAATCACTAGAGTGCGCCAAATCACATAACACGACCTGATATCATAATAGAAACGAAATGACATAATAAAAAGTCCTATATATAATCACATAACAACAAGTCCTATATATAATCACATAATAACAAGTCCCAGGATAACATAACAAGTGTCATCATAAAAATTCCATAATACAATAACATGACATGATCTAAAATATATAATCTAAGAACTCACATGCATCTCATCTGCAGTCCTCTTCACTCCACGTGAAGGTGGCTAAGATGAATCATCCTGTTGCACGTGGTCCTGAGATGCACCATCCTGTGTGTGTTCAGTATCAGTGTCTCCACCCTCCTATACATTATTAAAAGATTTTACATGAGAAGAAGTTACTTGCATAATTCACTTATAAAGTAATTAAATACTAAAAATTTAAAATAAATTATCATATGACCGTGCTCTACAAGGCCCTCACTGGTACATGGAGGTCCACTATCATGAACAAGAAAAGTGATTGTAGTCAAGTCCTGCAAAAAAAACATTGTACATCATTTTTGATAATCCCTATAAAAGCCAGTACACAGTATAAACAAATTAGAAATTATTTTTCTAATCATCACCGCAAATGACAATGTCGATGATTGCATCTGGATCAATCCCATAGCCATACCAATACTGGTAGTGGTATCAACCTGAACAACATATATAAAGTATTAATCAAACGTGTATATATACATAAATTATAAAGTATATATATAGACTACAAGTTTATCGTAGAAAAGCATACATGTGATGCAGGCAAAGTAACTGATGGGTGAAGGCATACATGTGATGCACCATCAAACAATCCAGAAGCCTACAATTGGAAAAAATAACGAACATGAATCAAAGTTGTACATAAATTAGTAAGCATATAAACACTTCAAATAATGGATGAAAAACATACTAGTGATATATGAGGCTGAGCCTCAGCGGTCCATGAGTCACGTGAAGAACTACCCACCTCGGTGCTACATGAAGCACCCTACAAAATTGAAAAAACATATCATACATATCATTACATTAAAAAATTTATTGTTTATTTTAAATGTACATATCAATATAATATATCTAGATGAAAGTGCATACTGTAAATGGGGCACCAACATCTCTAGGCATTGACGTAACATGATGTCGGTTCCTCAATGATGTGGTATGATCCATCCTCTGTTCTGAAAAAATTGACTCATGTTATGGTTCATATGTGTATATATAAGGAATTTAATATTGCATTGTAAATTATATAAATAAATTTGTACCTCTATAGGCTGATCATCGTCTGCCCACAGGAGATCAAAATATGAAGAGACGACATTAGCATGTGCAGCCTCCTTGGCATCATCATAACCACCATGGATGGCATCAACATCATCAAAATCACCATCTCCTCCAGGGGAAGCCTCACTCTATGGACCCGTACATACATCCCCGCATCTCATGCAAACATGTGCTAAGCTGGGGGCATCCCTCACCTCGCACAACCGCTGTACCAAATTGCCCGACAAGGCACTCAATGAACCAAGAGCAGAATCCACTGCTCGATGATGGGTAGGTGCTGGAACAATTGGTGCAGGAAGAGGAATCAAGGGATCATCGTGCACATGGTTTCTAACCCCATTGCTTAATTTGGCTCCCATCCTATCTTGGGGCATGCCTCTCCCGCCCCCCTGAAATGATCTAATATCAAAGTAATTGGGCTTTTTACCCAATTCAAATTCAGCCCATAATTTTTTCAAAAAATACATCGGGACCTCATGATTGGAGTGTGGTGGATCGTCAAAGACCATCCACCACCACTCCCAAAAGTGTCTATTTATGCTTGGGTGCCTACACCATCGAATTGAGATCCATGGCTTCTTCAGATGTATCTCTTCACCCGTCTTAGGGTTCACAAAATATTGTTTCAAATCCATTTTTGTTATTTTTAATTCATTGACTTGTTTATATGTTAGGCCATCAGCGTAAAATGCATGCAATCCCTCCCGCCAACTACGATAGATATCCAGCTCGCTATCTAAAGCCTATACAGACTGTACAATCCCTTGCATACTATCTGCGAGGCGTAACAGCTACGAAGGTGGATGAGGCTCACGTCTAATGGTATGGATATCTCTAATCAAAGAATCAATATTCCTCCTAATGGTCTGCCTCAACTGATCGGGTGGAGGTGGAGGTGGCACTAGACCTAATAGCTCATCTATCTCAAATTCATCCATTCTGTGAAAATAGTCTGTATATATATACAAACATGAAAATTTACAATTACTATTTAATTTACATTTCACCTTCCAAAAACACTTATAATTAAATACAATTTACCAACTTAAATATAAAAAAAGGAAACTCACATAGATTTATAATATTATTAATAGGTGGGTCTATTTTAATAATAAGCATCATTTAAGAAATATTATCCACTTAAATCAAAGTATAAGAAATATTTTATAAAATAAAACATCATTAGGCCCATGCAACTCAAACAATACTTTTTAACATCTAATGATGCATTAGTATAAGTTCCATCAAAATCATAAAAATAATCATGAGAGAGAGAGAGAGAGAATAGATAATGAATAAAATGACTCCACTGATTTAGATAATGAATAATCATCTCCTCTAGACTCCACTGAGGGCTCATTCTCGATTAAGATTTTTTTTTAGTTGGCATTTTGGGCCATCATGGTGCATTTTTATGTTTGTTATAGAGAGATGGATGATTACTGTAGACACTTAAAAATAATTATTTTAATTATTTTTAATTCCTCGCATAATTAATTAATTAATTATGTTAATTCAAATTCCTCTCAATATTAATTAAATATAATTAATATTGTCACTATAGCATATGATTGATTTATTTAATAAATCAATCCCTTTCTTTATTCTTCTAAAAAAATCAAATCCTCACAAATCTTCCTCTTAGCTAATTAATTTCAAATCATCTTCTTAATTCATTCTTCTAGAAACTCCCTAAACTCACTTAACATTATTCTTCTAATTTTTTATTCCCTCCACTCATTCTCTCTCCTAGTCAAATTCTCCTACAAATATTAATCCCACCTAACATTTCCTCTAATCCCCCTCCTAATGAGTCATTAATGGTTAATCATCATGATTAGTCACAAAGTCAACTCTTTGTCCTTTTCATCCAGCCACTAGCTTTAAATGCTCTTTTCCTAGGTGAATGTAAGATTTTCGAAATCACACATTCCTCTAGGCATCCCCTCTCCCAAGGAATTTTTAATTCCTTTTTTATTCCTCCAATCCCCATGATATCCTTTTTTGGAGAATTTTTAATTCCTCCAATGCATCTTGTGGAGTGTGGAGATACGAAATGTCTTTAAGGCATATTTCTTGGTCTCCACACCCTCTCTTCGAGCTTGTGTGAGCTCACAAGTAAATCTTAGCCCTTCATCTCGAATCCATCGTAGCCATCTATTTTTCTTTCCTCTTCCTATAAATAGAGCTCCATCCCTTCATTCAAAACATCTTGAAATCCAGTAAGTTTATGCTACCCTTTTGAGCCCAGGAAATCATCTTGGTAACTTGATCATCTCATTCTTATCATTTTTCAAATACATTCCATTTGTGCACAACATTGGAGAGCCATCCACATCCAGCAATCAAAGGAGCACATCAAGTGGAGCATTATCAAGGGGCGCCTTCACTTCATCAAGCTCAATCCGAAGGAGAAGGTAAAATAGCAAGGTGAAATGGTCTTTTAATGATATTTTAGCATTCTGCATGTTTATTTCGTTATGTTTTGATCATTTGACCTTCAAATCTATTTTCCCCTCTTCAATTACAATACCTATGATAGTTGTACTTTGGGACCCATAATAGTTGACCATCTTGTCATGAGAGGATTCTAATCATAGTTTAATGGTAGCATTGTGTAGTTCATCTTTTCAAAGAAGGTAACTTCCATGGAATTACAATTTAGTACCCTTGCAATATTTAACCATTATGGTCAATTAGGCTACCACTTTATATTTTCAACTTGATAGGAATCGATTCAACTACTCCCTTTTGGTTTTAACTAAATAAATTAAAGCCATAAGTTATATCTATGAACTTGTCAATACATGTACTTCTTTGTTGTGTTCTTTGCTAGAATCATGGGATGATTTAGTGATCGCAACTAGTAGTACTACACTAAGTTGAATCTTGAATAAATAGTAGGTTCTCTACTCTTGGAGGAGTTAAAACAAAAAAAAACTATTTTTTTTTTTATATTCAATTTTATATTGGTATTTTCTTGTTCAAAGTCGCAACCCACAAAATCTGATTCCAATATTGATCTATATTTGATTCTCATTTTTATTAAATCTATCAGTAGTGTGATTTATTGTCCTCTTAACTTAAATCAAGCTATCTAAATTTAAAGCCTTGTAACTTTTGGTAGAGAGCATATTTTTTCATGCTTCATGTGGCATTGAAAAGGTGGTTCATAAATCTTCATAGATCACACAATTATTTTTTAGAATATTCCCTCGTATTTTATATTTTATTTTTTGTAATTTCACATTCTAGTCATTTACTTGGACATCTTGGCACTTGAAAATGACCGTCTTACATGACATGAATCTGTTTGATATTTTTTATATGTATTGATTTTATTGATATTTTAATTTTTTATTTGAGGAGGTATCATAGGTTTCTCTATTCATCCTTTTGTGGTAAAATTAGAAAGGGATAACTATGATTCTTTTTTAAAATGATATCTTGATAAGTTTTAGGTGGTGTAATCATTTTCCTTTTATGTATGGACTCATACCTAAACTAGAAACACTAGAAATTATATAATCTTGGTGTAACATCATTTACCATGTAGGAGTGATTTGATCTAGTATCAAGATCATGATTCTATGTGTATTGCATTGGATATTGATTTCCCCCACACACTTTGGAATAGACTTTAGGAGATCCATGGAGACCCTCATATCTCTTCATTCCTAGAGGATCCTATTGTAGATTGTTTCATTCCCTTTGTAGATGAAGATCACATACCCTTCGATGGTGATACTTAAGAGGAAATTTATTATATCATAGGTCTTGCATGTTTTGACAATTTAGAGGCTTGTCTCATTCTTCAAGAACTCATCCTATCAAGACCTAATATCCAACTTATATTTTTTATTATTTTAGATTATTATCACCAATTCCATAAACCCAATTGATTTAGTCTATCATGGCATTAATCACCTTCTAAACATGACCACTTGGGATTCATATCTTTTGAATATATTATCCTTTTTTGAGGAGTTTAGAATTACATATGTTAAATATTATTTTGAGGATATTGATATCTTCTTTCATGATAGCTATTCCATCATTGGCAACCCATCATATTATCTTTGGCACTCATTCTACTTCGATCCTCACAAGATTCTTTATCATCATTTTGTTCCAACATGTGAATATTTGCAAAATTTTTAAAGACACAAATCTATTTAGATTTGAATTTTGTATTTACCCAACTTATTATAATGATATTTCCAGTCACCAATGTATTTATTTCTTCCTAAAGGAAAAAAAATGTTGTTTGCAAGTAATGGTTCATGTTTTTTCTTCAATCTTTCATCATTAGCATGTGACCTACTTCTTTATGGGGAGTTTTGTATTCTCGTGTTATCTCTCTTATTAGGGGGGTATTTACTATAAAAAGGAGGCATTGGTTATTAGAGGAAGATAAAAGGATAAAGCAAAGAGAAAAAATAAGAAAAAGGACATGTTATCATGTTTGTAAATATATAGTATATCTTTAGAGATTGGGCTAAGTTAGGAAGTAGTGAGGATTAATAGTGATAGTTAGAGTATTATCAAATTTAAGAACCCTATTTTTCACACACACAAAAAAACACATTCATATTCATTATCATTTTAAACTTCAATTTAAACATAAATTAAACATTCAAACTTTTACGCATGATTAAAATAGAGATACATGTATTACTATTTTTACATAATTGTTGTTTTTCTCATCCAAATTTGAAAAATTCACATTTGCAAATTCTACATTTATTTTACACAATGAAGAAATTATTATTTTACTATCTTTCTCAAAAAGAGAGGGTGAATGTTCAAATTTTTATTTTTCAAGATTTGTCCAATTTCAAAATTGGGAAAATAGCATATTTGTCAAACAACTTGAAAAAAGACATCTATAAACATAAATGATCTTCGATTACTTTTTTATTAGATTAATGTGTAAAAAAATTAGTGGAATTTAAAGAATGCATGGAAGAACACATGACATAGTTATAATTTTTTGCTAAAAATAAGACCACTTTTCGTGCTCCCGAAATTTGACCCTTTTTATTTATAAATTATTTTTCAAATAACAATTTAGAAACTCAATTTTAAGCGTAGTATTTGTAATTTTATCATAATGTCAAATTAGTCATAAAAGTTTGTTTTGTTCATTTTTTAAAATGGTTCACTTTTGAATTCCCTTTTGCCCATTTTTATATACTTTCTTGTACCTCACATATGACTTTTATAAAATTCAATAAAAAATTAATATTATTAGTTATTTTTCAGATCATTATTAGATTATTTTGCGTATAACTAATATGATAATATCATATGTATATAGAAAAATCTTGTTGTATAAATACTGCTTGTAGTGATTGTGAAATGTCAGTTCTTTATTTTTTAGAAAATCTATTCAATTAATCATCATACAACTAAGACTTTGATTCTCCCATATAATTAGTTACATGTATTAATGCAGGAGAATGCATTGCAACCCCTATCATACTATTTTGGGCTTATGTGGTAGAGAAAAAATATTCAAAGGCTTTACAAGTTAGGATCTATCTGACCATGGGTGATCCTTTGGCCTCTACTACTAGAAAGAGGTATCTAAATTCTATTCCCACAAGGGTATTTTTATCCTCAATTATTGTTGTGGTTCCAAATACTAGTAAGTCTTCAACTACAATATATAATTTTAAGAACATCTATTGTTGAAGGTGGGAGGAAAATGTTTATAACTTCATTAGGTTTTACATCTATGCACAAGTGAAGGCTCTCTTATCAGCAAGGACATTGAGAAGGTTATTCATTTTAAATATTTAGACTAGTCCCCTCTTTTAGTCTTTGCAAAGGAATTTTTGGAATGAAAATTCTTCTTTGCACTTAGTGGTTTGATTTGTAGATTTATTAACTTTGTCCAAGTGTGTCAAAGATGCATAGGTAGGATTCTAATAACCAAAAGCCACTAATGAAAAGTATGGTATAAGTATATCCATATGCACAAGTTTTCTAAAAACAATTTTTTAATCCATAAAAGATAGATATTAAATCTGTAATGAAGGAAATTGGTTCTAGGGGAGTCACTCTATCTTGATTAACCATGTGTAACAACCACCCCTCATTTGTTACTATTTTTTAATACATGACTACTAACTTAATCAATCATTAATATGGCAATGACTCCGTTTTGCCACTCAAATGCTTACACTAGAAAGTGTTAAGCTCCTAATGTCCAAGTCTACCTAGACCTAGACCTAATCCTTAAGAGTTCATTCATAATGACCCAATCTACATATAGCTTTTGATAAATCATAGACTTTGTGGTTCATACATCAATTATAGAGATATTTCATCCTCTTCTCTATATGAGATGTTTGATCTTGTTTTTAATGCATGCCTATTAATTAAGCATAAACTTTCCAAGTCCACTTACAATAGAATGATGGCAAGGTACCATCAAGTGTTAGTTACATACCAATATCAATATTATACAACTAAATGAATATTCACATAGGGGTCGTATAATTTCATAGTCCCATATAATAACCACACCCTGAAAAAAATTGAATTTCACCAATCCGCAACAAGTAATTAAGTAAATGAACATGGAAATAGAGAGTTTCTACTAACACAAGTTCTGATATGTTAGGCAACATGTTACTTCTATTGTTACAAGGTTTGCTATGATATTTTGCATTCTATTAAATGTTGTTGAACTACAAGTTTGAGAAAAATATACAACCAAAGGAATACTACATTTCACCAAACTAAACATTCAACTAAAACTACATCTAAATACCTTGGAAATAGATAATAACAATTGATTGGTAGTATTGTTGATTACTCAACAAAAGAACCTCAAAATACCATCAAAATCTCTAAGAAATTACCAAAATACAAACTTGTAACTATAAAATCAAAATACCATGTGAAAACCTTTATTTTAATGAAACTCCAACAAGAATGATTCATGTTAAATCACTCCAACCAACTAGGGACCATCTCTCATATCTAAAACCAATAATTTAATGAGGGTTTTCATCCTCAATCCATCCTTGAATAAACTCCATGTTTAATTTGACAACATCCTATTACGTGTTCATTTCCAAATAATCCAAACGAGAACCCAAGACCTCCTTCTATAGAGTTAGAGAGAAAATAAATGCAATTTTAAATTCAAAATAATTCATTTCTCTCAAATTTCCTTTTTAACAATTTTGAAATTAACATATGTCCAATTCTCCATTCCCTAGGCATCTAATTGAGATGACATAAAGTTACTTTATTAAAATTAAACTAAAGAAATATTATAACATTAACAGTAGACTTTAGTCCAACATTTAAATATTTTTAACCATCTTTCCAAAACCACTACCAAGATCGTAAAACCAAAATTGATCATACCAAGGAGTAACTGACACTGAGGGAAATGTTTGATGACAAAATGATAACTTACTATATATAGACATACTCTCCAAGAAATGTGGAGAATAATCTAAGAGACCAAAAATACTACAAAAAAGCATCATACCAATCCAAATCACCAATTGTACTCAATACCATCATCAGATGCCAGGAAAAATTGAACCCTAGCTCTCCAAGTTCTTTGGATTTCTCCCCAACACACAAAGGCTTGCAAAAAAACCTAAAAATTTGGTCAAATGCTTATGGAACAACATTGCATAAAATAAGGACATTATTGTTCTCCCTCCCTACAATATCTTTCCCTTAAACAATTAGCAGTATTAATCAACCAATCAATCATGAGTCACCAATGAAATCCCTAGATCTCAAACCAATCTAAGAGCTAAAGTGTAGAACCCTCTACTTGGATCACTATACAACCAAGCACCTGTAAATGAAACCTCGCAAAGTCTTCCTATAAAAAATAGAAAAAACAAGCTCCACAAGAACTCAGTTAAATCCTTAGAAAACTACTCTTCATCATCAAGAATCTATGGCATCATAGGAAAAAAATTGAGAAACGTAAAGTTAAATTCTTCATATTTTTATTTTTTACTCTATCATAACGGTAGCAACCATAAAGTGATCTACTATCCAAACTAAAAGTACTAGTTGAAAAAAAAATAACAAATGTTTAGTGCCTTAGCACCTATCCAACATTGAACTTGGCTAGCTAAAATAGTTGTTTCCTTCATCTAAAACCATAAACTAACCTTTTGAAAAAATTGAATTGTCTATAAATGCATATATTTGCAGCTTTCCAAGTCTAAAATTAGAAACTTATAGTCTACATTTTGAGAAACCAAAACCTATAATAAAGAATAACTACTACAACACTAATAATCATTACCTCAACTAAAATTACCTCCCCATGACAGAAAATTAGTAGAACTCCAATTTTTTCTCAAAATATCTCTCCAAACCACTTGTAGGAACACAAATGGCGTCATATGAAAAGAAAGGTTGCAACAATATTCTTTTCACCTTTTTAAACAATAACCTCCATGGTATGCCTCTCCCATAATTTTTAGTTCCCAACAATCCATGTTGATGATCCTAGGCACATATAATCCCCCCTAAAGTGGCTCCACCATGCTTACGTTGTGCTATACTAAACATCATTTGAAATTTGTCTAAAGGGGGTTTGGTGATGGTTGAAGTCCCAACACTAAAGCTTTTCACCCCATCAACCTCTAAGTCACAATAGTAATCATCTCCTTGTGGTGAATCAATAAGGTCATCCATCATGGCATATGGATCTCATCCACCATGGTCCATCATAAGAAGTAACCCATTATGTGATAATTGTTCTTTCACAAAATTGTCAACATGCATCTCAAAAAGAGAATTATGAAATGCTAACTCTACATCCATGTCAAAAAGGGAATTCACTCTAAATCCAAAAAAAAATTTACCTTATTGTTGTGTCTTTATTTTTTCCCCACAATTGGATACTTCATGGATTATCCTACACATAGTGATATGAGATCCCTCCTTGGACATTACTCTCAAGATAATCGTTTTGCCATCATCCTGAAATTCAAGGTCCATAGATTTTAAACTCAAGGTGATCTCACCTAGAGAATGAAGCCATTGCATACCAAAAACGATATTTGTGTCTCATTTATTCACAGCATAGAAATCAACATTCACTTCGCAGTGGTTCAATAGAAGTTCCAATGTTGGGATCATTATCAAGCAAGATATAGTGTGCCCATTAGCAACCATGACCCTAAAACCTCCAAATTTGTTATTTTTTATCCTTCTTTGTCTCATAATATCAACATCAATTAAATTATGTATAGGCTCACCCTTATCAATAAGAGTAACAATTTGTTTCCCTTTCAACATACCTTTAACCCTGAATTATTTATTTATTTTTATACTAGAGGGCCTAGAAAATGTACCTCCACTTTCCTTCTCTTCCCCAAACTCTTCAATTGATTTGTCTTCTTCACTTTCCTCTATTTCACCTTGAGAGTCTAAAAATTTTAAATTAAAAATATTTGGCTTAATATGCATCCAATTGATGATTTTTCCCTTTCTCAAAGCACTTGATCCCTGGGGCTAGCTTCTTGCATGTAAAACAAAAAATTTCTTCCTTGGTGTTAGGAATTAGGTGTTGTACACCTTGCATATATTTTTTTATTTTTTATTATGTATATGCTACACCTAGGGGATCTAGAAGTACTAGCCACTTTATTTGCTATATGTAAAATTGGCAAATATATTTAATGTGGGATCTCACATTAGGAAAATGTATTTAATTTTAATATTGGGGTTAAATTGATAAAGTGAAAACTTAGAACCCAATCTTTAACGTGGGGTCAATGGTTTTGTAATCTCATGGTTTTATGTAATACCACTTGGTGGTTTTGTGTGAGCTTGTTTCTATTAAAGAAAACACAAGGGTAATTGTCTAATGTTGGCAAGTTGAGATTTTGAGTCTTCTTAAAAGTGCATACGTGAAGCATGGCATGGGATGTGTGGATTCATTTTTGGACACATGGAGGTTGAAATGGAGAGGTTTGATGTTTTAGAGGTGTTCATGGAGGCTCTAAAGATGTATTGTAATGTTAATTGTTGAATATAACATGAGTCATGGGTTCTTTTGGAGATTGGGTTTTTCCCTCTTGGGGGTTTTTCTAGGGTATATCCTATGTCATTTTTTGATGGTATGTTATCTATTCTCTTGCATGTGGATTTTGAATACGTGTATGCATAGATTTCTCTTTTGGGTTATGTGGAAATTTGTTGAATAGAAGTTGTCATTGATGTCAAAGGAGTGTCAAAGAGATGTCAAGGAAGTTGTATTCGAAGGAGATTGTTGGACAAATTTTTTTGGTCATACTGCTTACTCATGTTGTATCTAGAAGGTTGAAGAGGTTATGTTACTTGTCATGTCATGTCAAAGAATTGTGTGTAGCAATAGCCTTATTCAATTTCATTGATTGATATCTAGCTATAAAATTGGTTGAGACATATCTAATGCGCCAATGCACATTGATGGAAGTATTTTGGAAGTCTATTCCAAAAATTTTGTTGCAATTACCCAGCTAGTGTGCCTTCTCTGGTAACTTGTTGACATCTACATCTATTAAAGCTTAAGAGTTGTGACTTTTCATTTGTATGGGGAATATGTCTACACATGTTCTATCTATATCTGGTATCTCAAAAATTATGGTGTGGTGGAACACAATGTTTGTTTCACCAGTGTATTATTATGTTGCTAACAGACCTTGGTCATGCTTTGGAATGATGCGGAAATTGATTTTTGTGTGTGCCATTAGAAATTAAGGGTGTATGTTCCTTAGGATTAGATTGATTCTATGTAGGATCCACATAACATGTTTCCTTGTGTGGAATCATGCATAAGCTATTGGGCCGGACCTATTATGTGTTTGATATGGGTGACTTGCAAAGAAGTGTAGTGCGTGTGAAAACTCATACAAATCTTAAAAGGCTCTATCATTAAAATCAGCACAAGAAATGTAATGATAATGATCATTGTTGCAATGAATTTTATGCACTTCCTCATTTTCTACCATGTGAACATGAACCTCTGAATTATTATTAGCCGTTACACTTTCAGATTCATCATAATTTTTGTCATGAATCTCAAGCAATCTAAAGTATTCATATGGATCATTGTCTTCTTCCATCTCATGACCATGCTTGGTGTCAACCAAAAAGAAATGACAGCCCATGTCTGATTATCCCATCTTCTAACCTTGAAATGGGAATACCTGAAATCTCAACCATATCAATAATCTTTGGTGTAGCTTGGTCTAAAATACACTCCATCTCTTTGACATTTTCTAGTGAAGTTAAGATCATAAAATTGGGCCACACGATCATCATGATGTGCATGTGAAGAGTATACTATATCAGCATTGTACAAATCAATGTCATATTTACTTGGGGCATGTGACTCAATCTCTATCTCATATAAGTTATACTCATGAGTTGATGTAATGTTCCTGCCCTCTGAACATGCTTCTATCTCAACATACAATGGATTTAAAAATATATGAAAATTACATTCAAGCATACCATGGCAAGATACACAATCACACATCTCTATTGTCTCATCATACAGTGGATTTGATAGCTTTTGAAAATCACTTTCAGTTGTATATGCCACACCCATTGGTTGATTAAAATATGTGGTATCACTAACTTCAGGTGCAACTTGATCATGGAACACACCCATTTTATTTATTAGCCTAATGTCATCACTTTGAGTAACAAAGTCGTAATCAACACAATTATTTTCATCAATAGAAAGAGAATGGAGGTTTTTAGCACTTCCACTATCCTCACCAGCTAGACCATCAACATTACTCAAGTCACCATCAACTACATACACTAAATGGATTTTAAATTTGATTCACAAATAATACTATGGCTATTAGGACAGCCAAGAAACTTGATTCAAATCTCAAGATTAAGTCACATCAGTATGAGCATAAATGTTTGGGTTATTATCGACAAAGTTATCAATATTTTCATTCACATAACTAGCACTGCTTGCCTCATGTTCATTTTCCAATGAAGGACTCATCTCATCAACATCCATATCAATGGGTACTCCATTTCAATCATCATCACTATAGGGCTACCACTGAACCTCCATTGGTGCTACATCTTCATACTTCACAAGTATCCTTGTTTTATTTCCAATCAAGGCTTGAGAGCATACCATGGAGTTAATAAACTTTACATATTGTTGATTACAAGTTTGAGGAGGAATCAGACTTGCACCATAGAATAGTGCTTGGATTTGAATAGAATATTTACAACCACTTGAAGTATTAGCTTCAGATGTATATACATGATGTGGTTGATTGTATGCATAATTTTGAATGGGTTCTTGAAGTGTGGGTTCAAGATGAGACACATTTACTTTGAGACGTGCACACTTGGTCAATTCCTGGCTCAAGATTTGTCTCATAAGAAACACGACCAACATTATGGAATGTATCACAAGCTGGGGCAGCAAGCTGGTTAATATTTTGGGTTCCATTGCTAGTCTCCAGTTGCATTGTTTGCTTGCATGTGAAGCTTTTTTCTCCGGTTTGAATTTTCTAATCATTCCAACTTTGAAACCTTTTCAATGTTCATAACAATTTCTAATTCTTGATGCAAGTTTGTTGGGTCCTTCATTCTCAATGTATAGCTCATATCAGGATTAAATGCAGCCAAGTAAATACATAAGGCATGTGCATCATTTGGTTTTAGACCTTCAAGAAGCCTCTTCAAAGTCCTCGTAAATCTGAGATTGAAAGTTGATACTAACTTCCCTTCTTCAATGTGAATATCAAAGAAATTAGTGAGCAAGGTGGAGTCACTAACCCACTCACTAAAATACTCATTAAATACTGATTGTAATTTTGAGCAAGAACTAATTGATTGTGGGAACAAACTTGAAACCATTCTCGTGCTTCATTTGTTAAGGACTACACAAACAATCTCATAATAACATCCTCATATTCCACCTCATAGTCTTCCATCAAATCATTAAATCTTTGCAAATTTTTTTTAGCCACCACTAAATCTGGGTAATCCTTTTCTAATCTCAGGTGGAATGGGATTCGAGCAGCCATAGATGCCACCAAAATTCAAAGCTCTATATCTCTCAATGCTATAAATTCTTTGATTACATAGCTGTGACTGATTATTGAACATGTTTACGCTTGGAACCGAGTATGGATAAGCACTTTGATACGTACCGATGCTTATGCTTTCACACATGCTCTTACAATAGGAGATCTAAAATGTATTGCATTCATGACCTTTCAACACAACTAATATTTCCCTTGAATGAACATAGATTTTTAACATACATACTTCTCATTAATACAAGAATTATAAAATAAACAAAGAAGTATTGAAAACTTACTACTATTGATTCCCTTCTTTAGTGCCTTTTCACCTAATAGGGAACATCTACACCCTGAAGATTCTCATAAACTATTTGCAAACATAATAACACTTTCTCAAAATTCGTGAGAACACCTGGAAATATTGCAATAGCAATTGGTATATTTCTTATGTTTAAAGTTGTGTAGATCTGAAAATTTCCTTCACAACTTCATCAAGTTCTTTGCTCAGAGTCACCACCTCCTTAGAGAGGAATTACCTTCAAATAATTAAAAGTCATTTAAAGTGTATGATTCATTCTGGGGTCTTCATCAACAGAGCCATTTAAGCATTTCTTTCATATTGTTGCAACACAATATTTCCCAGATCTGAAAATTTTCAACAATCAAAAATAACTTTTCAAATTCTCTAATTTGTAGACTCTTTCCAAATGAATTTGTAACCTATGTCCCTAGCAAAGTCGTCATTTCTCTTGTAGAGGAATGAATCTTCAAAAATTTGAAAATTCTTTAAGCTTCCTTTACTTCTATGTCCTTCCACTAGCAAAGTCATACACAATGATGTTACATCTACTACAATTAAACTTCTAGATCTGAAAAATCTAAATTTTGAAACAAATTTTTAAAATACAGAATAGTTTTGACTCTTTCCTCAAATGGATTTGGCATTGACTCCCTAGTAAAGTTGTCATTTTTGTTGGCATAGACTTTGATGGGCTATCTTGACTTAGCAAATTATCACCAGAATCTCTTCAAGTCATAATTTAACAATATTTATGTTCTTCCTGAGGAGAGTCCCTATTTATATATTAAACTTCATCCAAAATTGGCTCTATTCTATTTATATATCATTCATGCTTATCTCAGAGTAAAAACCCTACTCTAATTCTACTCCTACAAACATGAAAGGTAAAATGATTTTGACCAAAGATTATTTATGAAACAAGAAAACTACTATCTCATGGACCAGTGCCTACAACAGGATCACATAGTCGAGCTTACAAAAAATAGGAATGATTTGCAAAACATCTTGACTCAAATCAATGGGCATCTTCAATAATACCTTGCATTAATGAACCCAATGTGAATATTACAAAATTCTTCTTACAGATCCATAACACAAAACTAAGATTACTATGAATTGCTTTTCCTTGAAAGAAAGCTATGAACAACTCATACATTACAAGAAATCTACAAAGATGAATATGAAATATCCTTGAAATTATTCAAATAAGACTGGTTGTACAGCATGGAGACAATTCTGCTATATTTGTTCCAAGACTGAAATGACATGCTAAACAAATCAGAACCTAATGACTGTAAACACTATCCATTTATTTTGCTATATACATAGTATACGAGAAGTATTCTCAATAAAATTCAAAACCACCTTACAATAAGAGAAGACGGAATTTACAGAAAAGGAAATCCCTAAAGTGCATCTGGAGGAGACAACTGGAAGCTACATCTTCCTTTGATTTTCTAGCAGACTTTGACTCATTTTCCTCTCTTTTACCTTCAACCTCTATCTTGTATTCCTTTATCCTCAATCGGCATCCTCCACCCAATTTTTCTTTATTTTCCTTCTCTTGACCTTTCCCATGAAAATACATTGCAACACTTTTACCTGTCTCTTTAAGGCCAAACATATTTACCATTTCGCTTAATTTGTCTCTTTTCTGCTTGCTTGGCCTTTTCTGGTGAAGAATATACTTACTCCAAAAAAAAAAAAAATTGTTGCAACCATTTGTCCTTAATGACCAAATAATATCCTACTTCGTTAAGAAATTTCTACCTAGCACTCATGTGCAACAAATATTTTATCCTTGCTGACAAAAGTAGCAAATATTTGTAAAATACATTTAATACTCCCCCTCACAAATATTCTCGTGAATATGCATTCACTGAGTGAAAACATATGTTGTAACAACATTGTAAGGAAGCAAAGGTGTGCGGAAACGCTTCCTACGCTAATCTTGAGAGGACGGTTATGCAACTTTCAACTTAAATATTACTAAGATATCAAGAAATGCACAATAAAGCATAATCAAAATAGCAATGAACACATAACATAGTGATTACCGTGGGGAAACCTTTCCAGGAGAAAAACCCCACCCTCCAAAACTCACACAATGTATTATCAAATCAAGTTGATTACAATACACTTGCAATGCAAGTTCTTACAGGAGCGCATCACCACAACTCGAACTCAAAGGGACTCCTACTAGCATCCAGTCTTGCAAAAAACTCAATTGTCAAACTCCTCCCCAAGCCCTCCTTTTATAGTGATTTTACAACCTGGAAACCACTTGTGGTTTTACAAAACCATGGGCTTAACCACCATGCCACATGGTGCCAATTTTTGACATTTACATTTCCAAAATGAAAAAACAACCAGGTTAAAATAGTAATCCCGTCCATAATTTTGTCCCCTAGCTTAGACCCTCTTAAAAGTCACAAAATGAGTCATTAAGGCTCTAAAATGGCCCGCCTATATTCTACTATGGACAAGACTCATTTTTAACAACTCACTAACCATTTTCCAATGCATAAACATGTGGAAAACTACCTCAAACAAATTCTGGAATTTTCCAGAAAAAGACTGCAAGGTTGAGACACATGTTTCTCAACAAACATCTCTCATTCACTCCATAACTAAATCGCCATATAAATAAAATTTTATAATCATTTACTCATTAAGCCAAACGCAAAATTACGAGAGTGTTCACTTTCGTGTTCCTTTTGGATTAATAACTTTACAGCATCATTATTAACCCCAAGAATTCCACTCCTTCAAAATGTGGATTTGTCACATACGATTTTTGTAAATATTCACTTCACCACTAGAAAAACATCATACATAATATTTTAAGAAAACCCTAAAAAATACTCTCGTATTGGCACACACAGGAGGACTGCTCACAAAGGCCTTCTGAAACGCTTTCAACAAAACCTTATTCCTTTGAAGCATTAAAAATAATTAACATTGCCGAATCTCTACTTTCACATTTTGTTTATGTCTCTGGTCCAAAGCATCTGAAAAATTCCTTCATCCCTTACGCTTTGATGGATGTTTGTGTTTTGTTACAAAGCTTCCCATTCTGGTGTAAGCAGGGAGGCAACAAAGGTTGTGGAATCCAGTTTCACATCTACCAACTGCATTTTTCTTGAAAGCTTCAATGGCCATTTTAACAAAACCATTTAATGCATTTTCTGCAGTCATCACACCCTTGAAACCACGTTTCTTTGAGGTATCCCGCCAAGCAGATTACGTGTCTTGTCTTACTTCCATATTTTGCATACATATCTGCCATTTTGTTGAAACCACATCATTTGACAAAAATCCTCAGTCTTTTATACTTTGATGGATGTCTATCAATTACTGCAAATATCTCACCACACACAAGAATGCTGGATAAATTCGTTGCACTTGGATTTTATCCCTGCCAATTCGCATTTGCTTGAAAGTTTCTGCGGCCCTATCAATAGATTCATTTCGTGCATATCTTGCAATCTTTGCATCCATGCGACCACACTCCTTTGAGGCGTTTGCTAAAACAGTTCGCATCCCTTGTCTATGCTTCCACATTTTTCTTGCACATCAACCAGAACTCTCCCATTCGCATACAGGCATGGAGGATGCTGGCTTTGGCTGTGGATCATAGCAACACACCCGCCATTGCATTCGCTGAAAAGTTTCTAAAGCAATTTCAACAGATCCATTTTATGTAGCATCGTGCCCTAAATTTTAGGGTTTCTCCCGCACTCCGCGCCCATTTTGGGTGATCCTCTCCACTTCTTGCGGATATATGGGGTGTGTTCCCCCGCACCCCAGCACATATTTTGTTGATCCCTTGAGATACCATGCCGGATGGAGGGATTTTGACTTCCTCACTACATTTGTATGGTTCCTACCACCACTTTGGCATTCTCTAAGCTTTTGGATTTAAATCATTACTGAAATGATTTAAATATTATTTCATTTTATTTATTTCATTTCAAAGTTACATAATCAGTTCTCCCTCTTACATTGTTGAATGTTCAATTCAACTAGATGATTTAAATAGTTTCCCCTGCATTCATGAACCATTCATATTAATTTGGATAAAATATTATTTAAATCAATAGTGATTTAAACAATGAACATTTTTAAATTTGGGCATTAATTGACCTTGTTGGGCTGCAACCTTAGTCAGGTCTCTAGTGGGCCTGGCTAAAAAAAATTTGTTTTTGGACAACTAACCCTTGAAAATGCTTTGAAACCCTAACTGAATATATTTTGGACCCAAAAATTTGAGTGGGTCATCATTTAATTTGACATTTGACACCTTTGAATTTTGATTAAAACTACTCAAGTAGCCTCTGGAATTGATCTCAAAAACTAATCAAATCGCCTCTTTGAGTCCTGAAAACCAGTTCACACTTATAGAATGCCGTACACTGGAGAATCTAGAATTCCAAATAGATGCTCGTGATGATGCTTGGGATGAGAGATTTTAATGCTTGAATTTGCCTACTCAGAGATATTTTGAAAGTACACCTTTCAAACCCTTCTGAAATCCACCAAGTCACTACTCTAAAAAAGTATTAAACTTCAATTTCAAGGGCCACCAATGGGGAAGTCATCTCATCTAGATGCAGTGAGCATTTCTACAAAAGGGTTTGGCTTGAATTCATCACATGTGCAAGATATTAATGTCCAAACTTGTCTTCTCTAAAATTTCTCGAAATGCTGATTTTCAACCCTTACAAAGTCCACTTAGATTGGGCTTTGAAAAAATATCAGATAAAGTGCTGGCGTGCTAGAAACTGGTGAAGTGGTAGATAAACATATAGAGAATCATGAGGAATAGTCACTTTAGCATGCAATTTATTAGGACATGAAATAAAAATTCGGATGCAAGGCTACTTTAGTAGATTTCACTTGGAAAACATGTCAAATAGATTCATGGGGCTATGAAAATTAACATAGGAGTTCATTAAAATGTAGAAAATTACAAAAATTATTGGTCTAACATGACACTTGACTGGCAACAAAATGCAACTCTCTAAAAAATGGCTACTCAAAATAGCTTGACAGTATGCAAACAACAAACCTACCTGAAGACCCCAAAACAAGGACTTCAAAAACTCATCAAATTTGATCCTGGGAAGTTGCAAATGGACATGAGCCATATCTGATAAGAGGTAAACAATATCCCCAATTGGTTTCTCATGACAATCAAAGGTTGTGAAGAGACTGACCCTCAAAGTGGGCTACTTGGACTAAAATTGCAGGGGTGTTTTTGAGTGTCTCAAGCAAATTTTCACAACATAGGCCCTCAAAAATTGTAAATTTTGGGGGTCCCAATAAATCTTAAGATAAGTATATTTATTCATTTATGATCATTAATTGGAGAAAGTTATTTATGGTAATTAATGTTTAACAAAAGGTGAAAAATTGAATATTTTGATTTAATCATCCCCCCCCTCTCTCAATATATTATGTACCCTTCAATTAGTAGTAGAGAAAGGTTCCTTGGATAAATCGACACATTCAATTTCACAAGAAGGGTTGTATGCACCTCTATTTGATGGATCTAATTATGCTCTTTAGGTTGGAAGGATGGATTCCTATTTGATGGTGTTGGGTTTTGAGGTTTGGCAATCTGTTATAGATGGTTATGAGTTCCCTAAAAATCCCCCAAGGGATCAAGCTAGTAAGAAATCTTGTGAGAATAATGCCAACACTAGAAATGTTATCATTTTTGAGTATGTGAAGGTGATGCACTTTAAGACAACTAAGGATGTGTGGACTAAATTACATACAATCTATGAAGGAAATGAGAAGATCAAGGAAGAAAAATTTCAAATCTATAGAGATAAATTTGAAGGCTTAATGATGAAGGAGGATGAAAATATTGCTACATGTCTACTCTAGGTGGATGACATATTTTTCTCTATTAGAGGACTTAGTGAAGAGTTAAAAGAACTAGTCATTATAAAGAATATTTGCAGATCCTTATTGCCAAGATTCTTTCTAAAGGAAGTTGTTATCGAATAAGGCAAATATTTGAACAAACTAACTTTGGATGAATTGCATGGATCACTAATTTATTTTTAGATGAGATTGAATAATGAGGTTCTTGTCTCTAGCAAAATAAAGTGCTTTTAAGGAATCTAAGAAGGAATATGACTTAGACACTGGTGATGAATCAGATCTGGAAGTTGCTAACTTTGTCAGAAGACTACAAAGGGGTCCTAGTAAGTACAAAGTCAAATTACCTTTTAAGTGTTTAAACTATGGAGAGATAAGGCATTTTATGGTTGTTTCCCTATAAGGATTCTAAGAGTGAAGGACAATAGAATGGGAAAAAGTATTTCAACAAGAAGAAAAAAAATTACAAAAATTTAAAAAAAAATCTTTGTGAATGAAGAGATTGGATTATCTGATAAAGAAGAAGATCAAAACACTATCGAGAACAGTGGTGTGAAGGCTCTGATTATGGCCTTAGAGACTCAAGGCAACAATATTAGAATGGGACCAGATGATGAGGATGATGAAGGTAATTTAGTAAAGGATTTTCTTTATCTGAGATAAAAGGACTGAAGAAGAGGATAGTTGAGGAAATAAAGAAGTTTGAGAAGTTGTCTCAAAAATTGGAAAGAATGGAGATAATGGTCATTGAGATAAAAATTGAAATAGAGGAAGCAAAAAGGATTGAGAAAGTAGTGATTGAGAGATTGTGAAATAAAGATATAAGGATTATGATAAACTGGGGGTTGAAATTGTTACATTAATAAAAGAACCTGATAAAGAAAATAATCAACTTAAAATAGAGTGTGAAAGAGCATAGATTGTCGGATCAGATTATTGGGAGCCAAAGATCACTACATAACAAGACTAGCATTAGTTTCACTGAGGAATGGAAAGGAAAGAGTGTTGAATAGTCCATGAAGACAAAAATAGTGAATCCATAAGAAAAGGGATCCATAAGCTCAAGATCCAAGAAAGTTGTGATAACAGAAGAAAGCAAAAATATGAATGACGGTTTCCTTCAAGTTTGAAGGCAAAATAGAAGATCTAGAAGGCTAGCATCAAGATGAAAAGGATTCAATAGCAGATTCAATTATTCTTTTTCTTGCTTTGCTTTAATTTTAATAATTTTGGTCATAAGGTAGTAAATTGCATAAGAAGTTCAGTTAGAAGGAATAATTTTGTTAGTGGGAATGAATTTTCTCTATTATTCAATTTCAATATGATTTTTCATAAATGCAACAAGAAATTGTAGAAGCAATTTTATGAGTACTTTTATATCAAAAAATAAGGGAAATAGTCTTGTGAGTCAAAAAGGTGATTCCAAGAAGATTTCATAGAAGAAACTTGAAGACCAGAAGTCTTAGAAGTCTTTGGTAGCTCAGATTGCACTCCATGTCCTAAAGAAAAATAATTTATGGATTATTAATAATAGATGTTCAAGTCACATGACCAAAGATTAAAGCAAGTTCATGAATCTCAAAAACTATGATGGAGGGGATGTCACTCTTGGTAACAATTTTTATTGCCTGAATTGTTAAAAAGAGTACATTGAGTATTGATGGTGGCAAGACAAAATCCTATAATGTTATATATGGGGAAGGTTTGAAACATAATCTTTTAAGTATAAGTCAAATGTGTGATAATTGATATAGTTTTCCTTTCAATGAGAAACAATGTGAAATCAAGAAGAAGAATACCAAAGAATTAGTTGCAAAAGGAAGCATAACAAACAATGATGTATATCATTTGAGTGAAGTAAATGAAAAAAATCATTTCATCATATAGAGAGAAGAATATTGACTTTGGCATAGAAGGATGGGGCCTATCAATTTTGATGATCTTTTTAAAATTATCTCACAAAGGATGGTGAGAGACATTCCTAAGATAAAAAAAATCCATTACTAGTTTCAAACCATGCCATGAATGAAAACAAACGAAAACTAGATTCCCTACAAAGGAATATTCTACTACAAAGCCATTGGAGCTGATTCATGCCTATCTATGTGGTTCTATGAGGACAAAAAGTCTAAAAGGTAGTAGGTATTTCATTATGCTTACTAGTGATTATTCTAGAATTTCTTCGATTAGTAATCTAAGAGATAAATCAAATGATTTTGAGAAGTATAAATATTTTAAGACACTAATTGAGAACAAAATTGGTAGAACAATCAAATGTTTAAGATTAGACAAAGGTAGAGAGTTCACCTTGTACAAATATTAAGAGTATTGTGCAGTACATGGAATTCAAAGACAATATTCAGGACCCAGTACTCCACAACAAAATCGAGTTATGAAAAGGAAGAACTACACCATTCAGGAGATGGCTAGAACTATGTTAAAACAATCACAGTTATTAGACATGTATTAGAGAGGAGCATGCCAAATAGTAGTGTATATCCTAAACTGAGTACAAATCATATCAAAAAAAACAAAGACACGATATGAGTTATACAATAGAAGACCTTCATTAGTGTGGCATTTCAAAAATATTTGGAATCAAATGCTACACCAGAAGAGGAAAATTTAGGTAAGTTTGATTCTAGATCTGACAAAAGGTATTATACTTGTATTTTCAATTAGTAGAAAAACATATAAATGTTATAACAACAGGTTGAAAAAAGTAACAAAAATTGAAAATGTAATCATTGATGAGACAATGAGATCAATTGAGGTTTTGAAAGACAATAACAAGATCAAATTAGTCTATGAAAGATTCCAAAAATGAGTTAGAAATAACTAGTGAAAACTCTTCATCAAGGTATATAAAAAAGAATCATTCTAAAGATCATATTATAGGAGATAAGGAGAGTAGTTTTCAAAATAAGAGATGATCACATAAAACAAAAAGTAAATTTTGTCTTACTACCAAAGAGTGAACCAGGTAGTTATACAGAAGCAAGCAAAGAAAAGGGGTGGCAAGATGCAATGCAAGAATAGTTATCTCAAATCAAGAAGAATGAGACATGGGAATTAATTCCAAGACCTAAAGACAAGAATGTGATAAGTACTATGTAAGTTTTTAGAAATAAGTTGAATTAAGGAGGTAAGTAATCTGAAATAAAGCCACACTAGTGTGTAAGGGATATGCTCAAGTTGAAGGTATAAATTTGAAGAGGCATTTTCTCTAGAAGATAGACTAGAAGCTATCAGAATATTCTTGGCATTATCATCATTTAATAACTTCAATGTGTTCTAGATGGATGTTAAGTCTACATTTTATAATGGCAAGTTTGAAGAAGTCTATATTGAACAATCGGAAGGATTTCAAAGCTCAAATAATCAAACTTTATGTGTAGATTGAAAAAGGCATTATATGGATTCAAGCAAGTTCTCAAGACTTGGTACTCCAAGTTGGATAGGTACTTGCGGCAACAAAGTTTCAGGAGAGGTTGTGCTGATATCAACTAGTATATAAAAATTGATTGTGATCAAGTATTGATTTTTGTCTATATTGATGATATCATCTTTAAAGGAAGCAATGATATTATGTGTAAAGAGTTTTGAGATTGTATGCAAAAGGAGTTTGAAATGTCTATGCTTGGTGAGTTGTCTTTGTTTCTTGGCTTACATATTTATCAATCAAAAGGGGTATAGTCATATCTCAAACTAAGTATATAAATGAGATGTTGAATAAGCTCAAGATGGAAGATTGAAAATTGGTAGGAACACATATGGTTACCAGATGTAATTTAAGAAAGGATGATGATATAGCTCCGACAAATTAGACATTATATAGATCAATGATTGGGATCTTGTTGTATGTGACTTCATCCAAACAAGATATCATGCAGGTAGATGAAATGGTTGCTAAGCTTCCAAATCCACCCAAGGAAACTCATGTCAAGCTAATAAAGAGGATTTTTACTACATGAAAGCCAAAATGGATTTTGGGTACCCTAAGAGTGAGAATTTTAGTTTAATTGCATATGTTGATGCATATTGAGCTAGATGTATTGATGACCAGAAAATTAAAAGTGGAGTAGCATTATTTCTTGGTGATAGCCTAGTTTCATGGTTGAGTAAGAAGTGAGATACAATACCCCTATCTACCCCAAAAGAAGAATACATTACAACAGTTTTTTATTGCATTAGGTTTTATGGATGAAGCAATATTTGAAAGAGGTGAAGTGAAGTTTAATGCGCCTATTTCAATTCTCTATGACAATATAGGTGTATCAATATCTCAAATAATTTGTTAATGCATTCAACTTGACAAAACATATTGTAATTAAATATCATTTTTAATTGATATAGAAAGTTGTTGAAAACGAGGTGAAGTTCCAAAGTATGTTGAGAGTAAGGGAAAAAAAATTAGATATCTTCACAAAACCTCTTCCTAAGGATAGTTTTGAGTATCTCTAGAAGAAGTTGGGAGTTGTTGTTCCCTCCTCTTGAATCAAGAGGAAGTAATATAAGTTGAGGGGGAGTGTTGATTCTCTACTGCAAGAAGTATTTATGGTCTTGCAGATTGGTATAGATATGCTTGCAGATTGGTATAGATGTATATCTCATTAGGATTATCGGTGTAGAGACTCAAGGGAAGTCTTTCCAAATTTGAGTAGTAAAGAGCTCAACAAGTTTATAAGAGGAGAAATTAACTCAAAAATTATTTCACTTTTCCATTGATGTCAAAGGGGGAGAAATAAACTCGAAATGCTAAGAAGAATGGAGATAAGTTATTGCAGATAGGGGGAGTCCTCAATCCTGACATATTATATATCTAATATATATTGATCTTTCAGCATCATTTTGTTGTTTTCCATCAATTACAAAGGGGGAGATTGTTGAAAACAAGTTGTCATTAATGATGTCAAAGGAGTGTCAAAGGGATGTCAAGGAAGTTTTCTCAAAAGGAGATTATTGGACAAAATTTTAATCATACTACTTACTCCTGATGTATCTAGAAGGTTGAATAAATTATGTTAATTATCATGTCCTGACAAAGGAATTTGAGTAGCAGTAGTCGTGTGCAGTTCCATTGATTGATATGGCTACAAAATTAGTTGAGACATGTCTGATGCACCCATGCATGTTGATGAAAGTATTTTGTAAGTCTATTTCAAATATTTAGTTGCAATTACCTAACAAGTGCACCTACTTTGGTAACTTGATGGCATCTACATCTACTAATGCTAAAGATTTGTTACTTTTAGTTTGTAAGGAGAGTCTGCCTACACGTGTTCTATATTTATCTAGTATCTCTAAAATTATGGTGTAGCAGAACATAGTGTTTGTTTCACTAGTGCATTAATGTGTTGCTGACAAACCTTGCTTGTGTTCCAAAATGATGTGGTGATTGATCTATGTGTGCACTACTAGAAATTAAGGGTGGATGTTCCTTAGGATAAAATGTATCCTCTGTGGTATCTGCATTACACATTTCCTTGTGTGGAATTTTGCATGAGCTATTGGGTCAAACCTATTACATGTTTGACATGGGAAAATTATGGATGAAGTGTATCATGTGTGTCTATCAGATATTGCACATGAACAACCTTTAGGACCTACAAAATCTTCCTTGAGAAGTGTTTAGTGTGTTTCATTGTATTGATGTCGATATGGGCTAATTAGGACCTAGCCTACTATGCGGTTGATGAAGGAAAGTTGTGTGGCCAACTTGTAATTGTAAATTATAGTTGTGGCACATATATATGAGTTCCTAGATTCATTTAATTAGTAGTTTTATTGATGATGTTGATGTACTTATGAGGATGCAAGTTCCTATCACACGAACTAGAGAATGAGATAAAGTGTGATTTCCTAATTTATGTGCACCATTATTAGTACATCATAAATTTTAGAGGAGAATACACTACAATTGATTTAAACAAAGGAAAATTGTATGTTGAAGGTCCTAAAACTATGTCATTCATATTGTTGAGATTGAGATCCTAGCTACTAAGTCATTTCTCAGACCTAGGCATTTGAGATTGATGTCTCTAGTGGGTTGGTGCTCACAATACATAAGGGGGATTTTGTCTCTAGTAGGTTGATGCCTACCTAATCTATGTAAGTGATTCATTTTTTAGGGAGGTTTAATTTAAGCAATTAATCCAAGGAACTATTCTCATTGTGTTTTTTCCCATCCTAGGTTTCCATGTATATCTAGTGTTCATTGTATCCAATTTAAGGTTTCCATGTATATTCTAATTTGTACTGCACACTTCTCACATACTGCTTCCTCTATCTTCATTTATATCTCTATATTCCTCTCTCCTTTTCTATCTCTATATATGTATCCATTTTTCTATCCATCCTCCTCTTTTTCTATTTCTCCCTCACTCTTTTTAGACCTTAAAATCTATATCTATATTTATGTCTCTATCTCTTTTCTAAGTATTTATGTCGCTCTATATTTCTCTTTTCATCTCTCCCTCTCTTTGTCTTTATCTTCTTATCTCTCCATCTCTTTGTCATTGTTGTCAGCACCTACTAAAACACTAGCACTTTGGAGATCCAGCAGCATTCACCGGCAAGCAAGTAACTATTGCACAGTTACTGGTATATGGTTCACCAGCGGGATATAATGATCACCGGCACTTGGAATAATATGGAAGACACCTGGTAATATCAAAGACATGGTGTGGACACTTTGTTTTGAAGAGTTAATCATTGGTATATTCATATTTGCATATTTTCTTTTATCGGCAAATAGGTCCAGGGTTACCTAGGGTTACACCGGCAGGTTTATTTTTTCCAGATCAGCATGGCATGCTATGGAGATGATTAATTATTGTTGTAAATGCATTAAGCCGACATGTTTAATTGGTTATTGAATCGGATATTATATTGTTTGTAAAATGTTTTTATTGTAATATCTTGTAGAGCCGACCTACTAAAATTGGTCTTAGGTTATGGTATAAATGTAAGATCTTATTTGTAAGATCAAATGTGGAATGTGGAAAAAGGATTGTGTGAAGGTACATGCAAAATTAAGCAGATCTATACACAAAGTCATCATTTGAAGGTGAAGCTAGGTTTTTGTGAAAGCATATCAGCCTTACACCGGTGCTGAATCCAGCATATGAAGATGCTATTTTGTGCAATACATTCTTATTGGATTTAACCATCCAACTGTAGTCAGTGTGACTCCCTTTTTGTGATTGAGCAGTGAGCTCTAGGCTGTTGGCCTTTCTACATGTGCAGACTCCATTTATGTACACTTACTATCTGCAGTAGTATCATCTGATTGTGGGTAAGGTTTCCCACCATGGTTTTTCCCCTTACAGGGTTTCCACGTACAAATATTGGTGTCATGTGTTGTGGATGACTTTGTGTTTGTGTTTCATGCATTAATCTTTACCGGTATAGCAAATAACGGTTAACACTATCTACCGACATACTTAACTTGTTTACCGGTATTAAGCATTAAGTTGGTTAAGTTGTTTTTTGTTTGAATTTATTTGACAACTGATTCACCCCCCCCCCCTCTCAGTTGTCTCCAGGACCTAACAATTGGTATCAAAGCTTAGTCCTCTTTTTGCAAAATTTTAACAACTTGAGGAGATCCAATTACTACTAATTATTCCAGGAAGGACAGTCCTAAACTTGATGGAACCAACTATGGGATATGGAAGATCGGGATGGAGACACATCTAAATTGGATTTGTAAAGACATCTGGGAAGTTACAAAGAATGGTTATACTGCTGCTGTAGCTGGTCAGCCCAGTCCAACTACCTTAGCCAAAGATGAGGAGAATGATTGCAAAGCAAGAGAAGCACTTTTGAGTGCTTTATCAGATCAACAAATCATGGGATTATCAGATAGGTCTACTACTAAAGGTATTTGGGATCATTTGGAAACACTGAATGAAGGAGATTCCTCAATCAAAATTGCAAAACTTGAGAGCTTCCGAGTCAGGTATGAACATCTGAAAATGGAAGAAGAAGAAAGAATTTCTGCTTTTATGGAAAGAGTAAATGAAATTGTTTTAGGTATTAAATGTTGTGGAGGAACCTTAAGTGAGGATGAAATTGTTTCAAAAAATTTAAGAGGATTGCCATCGGCATATAAAATGAAGGTTACTGCTATAAATGAGTTGAGAACAATGCCTAATACATCAGTAACTAGGGATACATTGATTGGAAAACTTTCAGCTTTTTAAATTGAGGAATTTGGTCCTGTTGCTACTATAAGGACAGATTTGGCCTTTAAAGCATCAACATCATCTGCTCCATCATTTGACAAATCAGATTGGAAAGCCATTGATGCAAGAGAACTTGAAGAAACTAGGAAGGAGAATGAAGAACTTGAAGCATTGTTTGCAAGGAAAATGCCTAAAGGTCCAGTTGGAAGTAAGTATAAAGGTAAAGCACCCTTTAAATGTTTTAATTGCAATAAGATTGGTCATATGGCATTGAGATGCCTTGATAGACATGCTAGACTAAGAGAAGAAGCTAGAAGAACATACAAGCCTAATCCTGAATATCAGAGATATAGATTTAATAAGAACAAAGACAAATCTTGTTACATTGCTGATGAAGGTGTGACTAATGATTCTGATGAGGATCCAGTAGACAATGGATGGGTTTTTGTTGCTATAACAGAAGATCAACCGGCACCTACTGCTCAACTAGTAGAACAAGCCCTAGCAGCTAAAGTTGAAGTAAAGGATGAATGGATCATTGACTCAGGATGCTCACATCATATGATAGGAGACAAAGGTAAATTCTTGAACTTTCAAGAATACAATGGAGGTTTAGTAAGATTTGGAGATGACAAAGCCTGTTCAATCAAAGGTAAGGGTACAATATCTCTTGATGGTAAGCATAACGTTGTCAATGTTTACTATGTTGAAGGATTAAAGCATAATCTTTTGAGTGTTGGTCAATTGGTTGAGAAAGGATTTCAGTTACAATTTAAAAATAGAAAACACAAAATCATGAACAAAACTGGTTTGGAAATTGCAACTGGTAATTAGACTAGAGGTAATATCTTTCATTTGAATAACAGTGAAAAGACATGCTTGATTGCACATATAGATGAAAGTTGGTTATGGCATAAGAGACTCTGTCATGTAAACTTTGATTGCATGGTAAAGATCAGTACTTCTAAGGTAGTTAGAGATCTACCTAAAATTGTCAAACCTCAGAATACAATTTGTAAGGAATGTCAATTTGGAAAACAAGTTAGAGCTAGTTTCAAAAGTATTCCAGAAAAATCCAATAATGCTCTTGATTTGATTCACACTAATTTATGTGGTCCAGCTAGAACTAAAATCTTACAAGGTGATAGATATTTCATGCTAATCATTGATGATTATTCTAGAATGTGTTGGGTTACTTTTCTCAGAGAAAAATCAGAAGCACTTGGAAAGTTCAAACTGTTCAAAGAAATGGTTGAAAATGAAACTGGTAAGAAAATCAAATGTTTAAGATTAGATCAAGGAGGAGAATTCACATCTAAGGACTTTAATACATTCTGTGAAGTGAATGGAATCATAAGACAGCTATCAGCACCTCGTACACCATAGCAGAATGGAGTTGTTGAAAGGAAAAATAGAACTATCTTGGATGCAACAAGAAGTATGTTATCTAAAGAAAATTTACCACATGTGTATTGGAGAGAAGCAGTTAGCACAACGGTCTATACATTCAACAAAGTTCACATCAAAGGTGAAACTAATAAGACCCCTCATGAACTATGGTTTGGTAATACTCTTACTCTTAAGTATTTCAGAATTTTTGGAAGTAAATGTTATATTAGAAGAGATGAGTATATTGGCAAATTTGATCCTAGAAGTGATGAAGGAATATTTTTTGGTTATTCATCTAAGACCAAGGCATATAGATGTTTTAACAAGAGATTGTAGAAAATTGTTGAGAGTACAAATGTAAAGATTGATGAACAATTCAGAGGAACGTCAAGGTATATAGACTCTGAACCAGCAACAGAAATTGTGACAAATGAACCTACACTAAATCCACCAGTATAGAATGAAGATCCAGTTACCCCGGTACCATCAGAGGATTCCATAGTAATTGAAGAACAACAGCAAACTAAGACACCCCGGTATGTAAGATTGAATCATTCTGAAGATCAGATAATTGGAAACAGATTTAAATGAGTTATGACAAGAGGAAGATTGGAAAATGAAGAGGTATGTCTTATTTCTCAAATTGAACCATCATTTGTTAATGAGGCATGTGAAGATAAATTCTGGATTAAAGCTATGGAAGAGGAATTAGAACAAATTCAGAAAAATAATACTTGGACATTAGTTCCCCGGCCTAAAGATAAAAATGTAATTAGAACCAAATGGGTATTTAGAAGCAAACTTAATGAAGATGGTGAGGTTGTCAGAAATAAAGAAAGACTAGTGTGTAAGGGATATTCTCAGAAAGAAGCAGTTGATTACAATGAAACCTTTGCACTGGTAGCTAGAATTGAGGCAGTCAGATTATTCTTGGCTTTTGCAGCACACAAAAACTACAAAGTTTATCAAATGGATATTAAATGTGCATTCTTGAATGGAGATCTTGAAGAGGAAGTATACATTGAACAACCTGATGGATTTTCTTTGACAGATGACAATGATATGGTTTGCAGGTTAAGAAAAGATTTGTATGGACTGAAACAAGCCGCAAGAGCTTGGTATGCAAGATTGGATAAGTATCTTTTAAAGATTGGTTTTACTAAAGGAAATGCAGACAGTAATTTATATTACAAAATAACTAATGATGACATCTTGATTATAGAAGTATTTTTTGATGATATAATCTTTGGAGGAGAAGATAGATTATGTAAGGAATTTTCTATTAAAATGCAACAAGAATTTGAAATGTCTATGATTGGTGAAATAAAATTCTTTTTAGGATTGCAGATTTCACAGACTGACAAAGGTATATTTTTAAGTCAATCCAAGTACTTAAAAGAGTTACTAAAGAAATTTGAGATGGAGAACTCTAAACCGGTAAGCACACCTATGACTACAAATGACAAATTATCTCAAAGGGATGAATCTACACCTGTTAATCCAACTAGATACAAATCTATGATAGGAGGTTTACTGTATTTGACACAAACCAGACCTGATATTATGAATGCAGTATCTATTGTTTCAAGATTTCAAAGTAATCCTAGAGAAAATCATGAATCGGCAATAAAAAGGATTTTCTGGTACTTACAATGCACTGTAAATCTTGGATTATGGTATCCTAGAAATGAAAATTTTGATCTATGTGCATACACAGATGCAAATTGGGTAGGAGATGTGGATGATAGAAAAACCACCACTGGTGGAGCATTCTTTCTTGGAAAAAGATTAGTTTCTTGGTTGAGTAAGAAACAGAGTTGTACATCGTTATCAACAGCATAATCAGAATATGTTGCAGCAACAACTAACTGTACACAGGTACTATAGCTTAAACAAATGTTGAAAGACATAAAGGTAAAATGCAAGGAACCTATTACTATATATTGTGATAACACTGCAGCAATTGATATATCTAAGAATCTGGTATTACATTCTAAAACAAAACATGTTTCTATCAAACTGAATTTTCTAAGGGAAAAAGTTGAAGAAAAGGAGATAAAACTGGTTTATGTGAAAACTAAAGAACAGCTTGCAGATATTTTCACAAAACCTTTGCCTAAGGAGACTTTTGAATATCTCAGGGATCAGCTTGGAGTCATACCACCACTGGTAGAGACTTAGATAGTTGATGTTTGTCATCAACTGGCAGAATTTACAGAGAAATCTTTTACTCCGGTCTTTTATGAGGAAGCTACTTCTAAGGGGGAGTAGTTGGTATATTGAATTGATTGGTGTTGTGTATATGAACTTTTTTAACTTTGGCATTTGATGTCAAAGGGGGAGATATATCTATGGAAAAACACATTATCTTTTAAGGAGAGATTGGTATTGAAAAACTTTGGATAACACATGTTGCTCCCAGGGGGAGAGATTGTTGTTTAGGAGAGATTGTTGGTTGTTGGTATTTGGCATTTTCATTTTGGCACTTTGATGGTTTTTCCATCTTTTGTTGACATCAATTCCAAAGGGGGAGATTGTTGGTATTTTGGTATGGTTTCGTCATTGATGTCAACACCTACTAAAACACTAGCACTTTGGAGATCCAGCAGGATTCACCGGCAAGCAAGTAACTATTGCACAGTTACTGGTATATGGTTCACCAGTAGGATATAATGATCACCGGCACTTGGAATAATATGGAAGACACCTGGTAATATCAAAGACATCGTGTGGACACTTTGTTTTGAAGAATTAATCATTGGTATATTCATATTTGCATATTTTCTTTTACCGGCAAATAGGTCCAGGGTTACCTAGGGTTACACCAGCAGGTTTATCTTTTCCAGATCAGCATGGCACACTATGGAGATGATTAATTATTATTGTAAATGCATTAAGCTGACATGTTTAATCAGTTATTGCATCGGATATTATATTGTTTGTAAAATGTTTTTATTGTAATATCTTGTAGAGCCGACCTACAAAAATTGGTCTTAGGTTATGGTATAAATGTAAGATCTTATTTGTAAGATCGAATGTGGAATGCAGAAAAAGGATTGTGTAAAGGTATATGCGAGATTAAGCAGAGCTATACATGAAGACATCATTTGAAGGTGAAGCTAGGTTTTTGTGAAAGCATATCAGCCTTACACCAATACTGAATCCAGCATATGAAGATGCTATTTTGTGCAGTACATTCTTATTGGATTTAACCATCCAAATGTAGTTAGTGTGACTCCCTTTTTGTGATTGAGCAGTGAGCTCTAGGCTATTGGCCTTTCTGCATGTGCAGACCCCATTTATGTACACTTACTATCTGCAATAGTATCATCTAATTGTGGGTAAGGTTTCCCACCATGGTTTTTCCCCTTACAGGGTTTCCACGTACAAATATTGGTGTCATGTGTTGTGGATGACTTTGTGTTTATGTTTCATGCATTAATCTTTACTGGTATAGCAAATAACTGTTAACACTGTCTACCGGCATACTTAACTGGTTTACCGGTATTAAGCATTAAGTTAGTTAAGTTGTTTTTTGTTTGAATTTATTTGACAACTGATTCACCCCCCCCCCACTCTTAGTTGTCTCCGGGACCTAACAATATCTCTCCTTATCTTAATTTTTATCTTTCTATATCTCTATCTCTCCCTCTATATATTTATCTCTTATACCTATATGTATCCCTTTCCCCTCTATTTATCTCTTGGAGCCTCCCTCTCTATCTCTATTTTCATCTATATACCTCTCCCCCTATTGATAATGGAGCTTAATTATCTTTATAATTTAGATGTTTCTAAGTTAGCTACATTTGGATCTTATTTATTGATGATTTGTGTGGGGTATCTTTCTCCTTTGACTTCTATTGCTAGGGAGGGAGGGAGAAATAGGGAGTGAGTGTGTGTGTGTGTATGAGTAAGGCAGATAAGTGTGCAAATCAACATATTTCAAGGTTTTTCTCTTGTTCAAAATCTGAGAATATATGTCTCAATTTGTTCTATTCAATTTTGAAACTCTTAGTTGTCAAATTTGTACCTACACACATGAAATAGGGGAAAATATTGATGTATAGGTGCTTTCCTAAGTCAAACCTCGTGTTGGTGTTCCCATATCCACAATAGCTATGATGATGTAAAAGAGAGCTTACCCCTAGTAGGGTAGAGGCTAAATCATAATTGAAATGCTAGAATTAAATAATATTACCTTAAGATTCATAATGTTGGTGATCTACAATTCTCTTTAGACAAGTCCTTCAAGTGTTGATGCAATAACATAAAAAGACATAACAAAATTAATCATGAAATCATACTTGCATGTATTTTGTTGTATCTTGTTTCTCCATAATTTTGAATACTCATATTTTCTCTTGATTGAGTTAAATTAGGAATTTTTGTGAAGAACACAAATGGACACTAGGAGGGGGGTGAATTAGTGTATTTTCAAACTTTAAGTTCAGTATGCATATTTTAAGGATGTAATGAAAACATAAATACACACACAAGAGAGAACATCACATAACACCAGATGTACGAGGAAAACCCATTGTGGGAAAAATCTTGGTGAGAATAGTTGTTGGAGTCTACTGCTCCAATCCAACCTCACGGTAAATAATAGTTTACAATGTTTAGGGCACCAACCTAAGGAGCACCTACCCCTACTCTGATCACCCACTCAGATATTTACAGTGATTGTTCAAGATTACAATCGTAATGATAAAGCCTTGTTACAAATGAGTTTTGTAACACTTACAAATTTCTCATATCTTGAGAATGACTTTATTTGCCTATCAAAAATTTTCCTCTATTTCTCCTCCTTCCTCTATCTGGTTAACTTCTTCTCTCTACTACATCATTACTCTCTAGAATGCTATGTTCTTGCTCTATTTTCTCTTGGTAGTAACACACTTTATACTTCACTGTAGCTGCACACCTCTCTTCATCACAGTCTGTATATTCTCTGTACACACATAATCAGTGAACTTGTTGAGATATCATTATTTTCCACCAACCAATGTCGAATCAAATTTATAGCTACTGATGGATTAGATGGACTCTGTACACATCATATTTTTCTTCTACTGTAGACAAATGTTTTGTTCAAGTTAGTTGTCTTGGAGGTTTGTAACTCAAGAGATTGTATTATTTGTCTTGAATAAGATCTTAGATCAGCTGTCTGAATTAAATGCATCTTGTCTATCTTCAGATCATACTCTATGCTTCGATTACTAAGTTTAGTAATCTTCATCTGCCCAAAATGATCGGCAATCCTTCCTTGAGCCACACAACTTGCCTACAACTCGGTCGCCATTAATGTGTTTTCCATCCTCTGTCGACCTATTCTGAAAAGATTGTCAACTACCATACTGAAATACACTGTCATCGAATTTTGCATATCTAATTTATTCTTTCCACCAAGGAGTCATATGTCACCATTTCCTTTGTTCAAATTATTTGGTCAAGGTCGGTTAACCTCCATGTAGATCATTTTTCCTATCGACATGCAGACATCTTCTTATTCATCGTCCAAGTCACTTGGTCAATCCTGGTCAATCGTCCATGTGGACCTTTGAGTCTATCGGCTTGCAGACATGGCTGCAAAGTCAGTCATGATCTTTAATTCTGTTGACAAAATACCCTTTCATCTTTCTGACAAGTTTCCTCTAATTTTCTCCATACATGCCACATCATTGGGTCAAACTTGGTCAATTCCCAGGTGACTATCGGGTTACTCAGATCCATTGAACTTTGCCTCACATGTATGTTCTACTCATGCGGGATAGCTTCTATCATTCTCAATAATCCTTCATCTTTTTTTGTTAGCCCACACCACATTAGCATAGTCTCTTAACCCACATAGGATAAGCCTTTGTCTTTTTCCTTACTGCTTTCTTATCCTGTGACTTTCTCCTTATCGCCGCAGGAACACGTCGGATAATCTTTGTCTTTTCTTTTCCTCATCCCGTGAGTATCTTCTCATTCATGTTTGGTTATGTGGGATAAGAAGACCCTTCAATGCCTACTTCACTTTTCCTTATCCTGTGAGCTTCTTCACAACCCATCTTGGTCACGTGGGATAAGAAGATCCTTCACTTCCTTTTGCTTTCTTATCTCTCAGGCCCACTAGCATCACCCTCGTCTAATGTAGGATAAGCATCTTCAAGCAATTTCCCTTTGATTTCTTATCCCACGAGACCATTTCTCTTCAAGTTTCACCACGTGGGATAAGGAGGCACCTTTACTTTTGTTATCCCGCGTGAACCTTGTGTAGCCTCTTACTACATTCGGGATAAGGTTTCTCTCTTTTGTCTTCATTTTTCCTTGTCTTGTGAGACCACTGCATAACCATTTGTCTCATGCAGGATAAGGTTTTCTTCATGGAATTATTTCACTTGTTAGCTCGTACAACATTTTGTGTGCATCTTAGCCTATGCGGGATAAGGGAATTTGCAATCTTCACTTAAGTTTCTTATCCCATGTGACTTTTGTTGGTCACTTTTGACACCACGAGATAAGAGGGAACATCTCTTTGCTTTGATCTCTTTTGACTCTTATCCCAAATAACCATCATTGATCATTTTTTACAACACGAGATAAGAGGGACCACTTTGTTCAACAAAATTAAGTTATCCCGCACAAAATTTGTTGGTCACTTTTGATACCGTGGGATAAGAGGGACCACCTTGTTCATCGAACATAAGTTATCCCGCATGAAAAGCACATGACTTTTCCACAACACAGGATAGCGAGTAGTACCACTTTTATTTTATCTCGCGAGGCATTCAATGCTCAACCAACATGTTGTGGGATAAGAAGAAACATCATGTGCACCTCACAAGTGTTATCACGTGAGGTCAACACTCTCTCTCAGAAATGTTGTGGGATAAGAGGATAACCCAATTGGTCCGTCAACAATGTTATCTTGCAGGTTCTCTTCCCTGCACATGAACACAACATGGAACCCATAGATACACATGAGCCAAATAACTGCTACCACGTGGAAATCATGACATACCAGCCACAACACGTCACTCAATGATTGTTTTTGACATGACCGACATGTGAAGATGATGAATCTAGTCGAAACCCCTGCAGCAATAACATTGCATCACAACAACCTCCCTTGACATCAATGACAATAATACCAACAATATCCACCTTTGGAATTGATGTCAACACACTTGCAGAATCATTTAAACACCATTTCTATGACCATTTCTCCCCCTTTGACAACAATGGCAAAGGGTGCTACAAATAACTGTCAATTGTGCATGAACTTCCTCTTTGATTTTCTATAGCATAGATGCAATACATTAGAAATTTACTTTACAATTTATTAACGTGTGTTCATTCATTATGTTGAACTTCCTCTATTATCTATAAGATAGATGAACCATTATTATAATATAAAAAGAAGTCTCATTACTTCTTACAAAAATAATTCAAAAAATCCCCCTGAGACTGTACATGAGGTTCAAGGATGAAAAATAAGAAAATAGTATGCTCCCCCTTAACCACAAACCTCAACAATACGTTTAAGTGTTGAAGGAATGTGGAACAACACCCAACTTGTATCTTAGATACTCAAATGTGTCCTTTGGAAGAGGTTGTGTGAAAATGTTAGCAGACTACTCACTTGTGGGAACATATTAAACCTTTACCTCCTTCTCTGCAACCTTTTGTTGACAATTGACACTCATCCGATGATTTTAGGAGACTTCTGGTGATTGATTAGTTGTTTAGGGTTATCATTGACGTTGAATCTTCATGGTGATTTGATCTGGTAGTCATGATTTAGCCTATTTGGAAGATGGAGGTAACTGGTAGATAATTAACTAGTAAAACAGGGTATTTTGATAGTGTGTTGATTTGGAATCATCTCCGGTGTTTGTGGTGTTTGTGGTGATTATTTTTGTGATCTCAGTGTTTGGTAGGACCTTTAGGAAGCGTGTGGTTGCAATATTTTATTCCGGTTCTATGGTATGTTCGAGATTGGAGTTGACTTCATCTACACGTTACATCTATTAAGGTCGACTTGAAGGAGATTATTTTGTGGTGAGACTGGATATATAAGATCATTGTAGCAGTTGATTTTAGTAATTTTATGATGTGTTATGTGTGTAAGTGATCAATTTTGGTGTGATTGAGTGCATTTTCATGTGTGCATTTTGGTTTCAGATCAATCGGTAATTGATTGAGACCAAAACATGGTAATCAGTAGAGCAGAGATAGTCAATGATACAGAGCCTAACCGGAACTCAATTTTGCATAGTCAGATGCTATTTATGAGTTCATTCCATTGTACATTCTCATTGTAATCAAAGTGTAAGGCAATGATCCTTCCTTGAAGGTTGTAGCCTTTCAGGCACATATAATTGAGCAATGAGCTCTAAGCAGTAAGCCTGAATGCAAGTGCATTCCCCATCTATGTAATATTTATGTACTCCTAGCCATAGTATATGAATATTGTGGGTTCCAACCCCACCATGGGTTTTCCCTTTCTGAGTTTCCATGTTAAAATCCTGGTGTTGTGGATTTTTTCTTTTATTGTTGCATGTTTATATTCACATTTGTTATACATTGTTAACCAGTGGATAAAGACTAAGTTTGCAGTTTTAATTTCTGGTAGATCATTGATTCACCCCCCCTCTTAGTGATCCCTAACTCAAACAATTGGTATCAGAGCCTAGCTCCTCTGAGGAAGCTTAACTGCTTGAGGAAGATGTGGGAGATTGATTCAATGGATACTAATTTTCAGAGACAACTCAATGTGGCACTTGAGGATCTTGATGTCGCTAGAAGTGAGGTATGTACATTGAAGAAGAATTTGAATGCAGCTAATGAATTTATTAGTGAGATGAAGGATCAAGAAAGTATCTGCAAAGAAAAGAGAAAGGAATTAATGGACAAGTTAAAGGACAAAGAAGATCATATCATAAAATAACAGGACAAAGTTGATGAAGTGGACAAGCTTGAGAGAGAAAAGTTGCTTTGAAGAATGAGATGCAATCCATTGTGATGAGACTGACCAAGGAGATTGAGGACCGAAAGAAGAATGAGGAGAATCTGGCACAATCATTGAAGGAAAGAGTTGATGAATTCTTTAGGCTTACCTATGAGAATGATCAGTTGAAGCTTGAATTGACACAATCAAGAAATAATGGTCAAGAACTTGAAAGCTAGGTTGCTACCTTGAGGGATGAACTATCTACTGCCAATGAATACAAAGAAAAATTCAAAGCCATTTCAGCAAGACTTGATGAGATGCTGGAAAATCAAAGACATGGAAAGGATATGCGAGGTCTTGAATATGAGAAAGGTGAATCCTCTGGATCTAGACAAGGCTAAACCTGATCAAAAGAAGAGAAAAAATCCTCCAGTAAGACAACCTAATGCTCATAAATTTAATATTAGATGTTTTACTTGCGATAAATTTGGTCATATGGAAAGTTAGTACAGAAGTAGGATGAATAATGGAATGATGAACAATAACAATGTGATGAACAACAATGTTTCTACCTTTACTGGTCAGTGTTTCATATGCAATAATTTTGGACATAAGTCAAATGTGTGTAGAGTTGTGATGAATAAATTTTAGAACAAAAGATGTTATGCATGTGGAATGTTTGGACATATCTCTAATCAGTGCAGGATGAGACGGAATCAATTGAACTTCAGATCTGTAAAGAATAATATTGTTTGTTGAGCATGCAACAAAACTGGTCACATTATAAAGTATTGCAGAAGCAATGACAGTTCTCTGGTAGACAAGAATAAATCATATGAGAAGGGTAAAGAAAAATTAGAAGAGATCAAAGAGAAGCATGAAAAGATGTGGGTGAGAAAGGATGAATCTAAGACAGATAATGGATATATACCTATATCCGGTGTAGGATCTTCATTCGGTAACTAGGTATTTTGGCCTTAGGGGAGGCAAATCAATTAAAATCTTGCAAGTACCCCTTGATAAGATCTTTGGTCTATGGGTTATAGATGGAAGTTGATATCCAAAACTCAGATGGTTGATTGTGGCATCTGGTAGCTAAATAGGGCATCCTGTTGAGTATTTGAGGTGCATTTATTTCAAAGGGAAATTAGGGTTTGTACAGTTAAAAAGGCGAATAAGAGAATCATTCTTCACCTTGTGAACAGTGTTTTTAGGCTATCAAAGTTTCCAATCTATCAAATTTTCTAGGCGATCTAAGAGAAACCGATAATCCAACATAGCGATCTAGGGCATTCAGTAGTTGTTCAAGGTATTTATCGAAGGGCATTAATCTGAGTCTTGTTTTCAGTTTTTGCAATAGCATTTGCATCCTCTATCTTGACACCATTGGTGGTCGAAGTGATGGACAAGACTCATCCTGTATTCAAGAAACATCCATAAAATTCCATGGAGGATGACCCAGAATCATAAAGTAAGCACGAGGTGAATAGTTTAATGATCAGAAGAGTTAAAGAAATAAGAAGAGAGACCAGCAAGATTTGGCAGAAGTTTCTAACTGAGAACCATCTTGTAGATACTCCAAATAATGCCACTCAGTCAGATAACCCTCTGGTTGAAATTGTAAATAAATATGAGGATACACAGGATGGTGGTGATCAGCAAGTTTTGGATTCTGTTGTTGATGAGGCTATAAATAATAATGACAAACCAACAGAGGTTGTGGATGGTACACCAAATGGTGACACCAATGCATAAGAGGCACCTAAGGAGGATAAATCGAGACATGTTGAAGCTGAGAAGAAAGACGAGGAAAAATAGGTTGAACTGGATAAGGATAAGGACAAGGATAAGAATAAGGGCAAGGGTTTGGAAACTCTGGTATTAGTGACAATTGACACTGATAAAACTCAGAGCCTATGGAGTTTTCCTCAATTCAACATCAATTTTGATAAACCTTTTTTCTTAAATGTCTCTAGTTGATAGGATGATAGTTGCTAATGCTCTTCAAGTGCAAGCTAGTCAAGAGTTAGCCCAGTCTGAGTCAAAGGAGAAGAAACTAATTGAGAAATCGATGACCGTTTTGGGTCAGGTGATACTGAAAGTGAAATTAGATGCAAACAACAATACATCTGGTAAGATAAATAATTTAATTGATCATATATCCACCAAATTTGATTCTTTGTCTAAAGAATCTACCTAGCAAGCCATGGAAAAGTTTAAGGATGCTAAAATTCAGACATTTTTGCAAATGATCAATAATGATAAGGCAAAGTTAGATAAGGAGCTAAAACTAGTTGATGACGCATTAGTAGAAGGTGGTAAAATAAACATGCTTTTCTAATTTCAACCAATTTTACTACTGACATAAACAAGCAAATAGAGAATTGTAAAGGATAGTTAATTAAGATCTCTCAGGCCTATGATCCCACAGCAAATCTGACCAGCAATATAGAGGGACAAATTTTGAATATTACTGAGCAGGTCAGGAATTTTGAGAAGGAGAAAGAGAAAATAATAAGGAGAACAGGTAAACTCCGGAACCTAACTGGTCCCCAGTTGGACACCTTACTATATCATTAAATGGACTATAAATAGAATATGTCTCAGGATACTCCTACAGACATTGCTACTATAGAATTTCACACCTATATTTTGAACAGTTTTTTTTCAATTTTGGAGAAGTTGTGGGTAGGTTGGAAAACTTATCTAGGGTTCCTTAAGTTAGCTTTTGCAAATATATTGAAGCATGTATAGAGTTAATCCTCTGGTGAATGAATATATATGTATAGCAATTTTGATGGACACCCTATCTTTGGCATTGTTGTCAAAGGGGGAGAGATGCGGTGAAAAAAGTATAGAGGGAGAGATCAAGTGACTAATTCTTTGTATGGAGTGTACAGCCTAGTGTATTGCAAACTTATGGATTTTTGATCTTAGGGGCAGTCTTGGAATTCTGGTGTTCTTTTATTCTTTCATGTGGGTGTACAGATTTTAGCACTTAGTCATTTTTCACAAGTGTTTCCATCAATGCCAAAGGGGGAGATTGTTGGCAATTGACACTCATCCAGTGATTTTAGGAGAATTTTGGTGATTGATTAGTTGTTTAGGGTTTTCATTGATGTCAACTCTTCATGGTAATTCAATCCAAAAGTTGTGATTTAGCCTATCTAGAAGATGGAGGTGACCAATAGACATTTAACTAGTAAATGTAGAACACAAGATATCACTGAGAAGGGGGGGTGAATTAGTGATTATAACCAATTTCAAAAAATGTGTGCAACTAGTAGGATAATGAAAGAACTAACAAGCAACCACATATAAGAGCACATCACATAACACCAGATATATGAGGAAAACCCAATGTGCGAAAAAACCTTGGTGAGAAAAGCTGCTAAAGATCTACTGCTCCAATCCAACCTCACAATGAAATAACAGTTTTACAATGTTTAGGGCACCAACCCAAGGAGCACCAACTCCTGTTCTATTTTGGGCACCAACTCAAGGAGCACCAACCCCTACACCAAGTACCCACTCAGTGAAATACAATGAGATAGAAAATTAATAAAATGAAAAACACTTGGTTACAAATAAGTTTTGTAACACCTGGAAACTATTCACTCTGCTGGCCAAACTCTTATCTGTCACATTACTTCTTCTTTTCTACCGGTCTTTTGTTCTTACTTTCTAAATCATCTACAACTCAATTTTAGCTTTGTTGGATCTTCTCTGAAACTCACTTTGCTCTCCTTCACTCTTTGTTGCTATCTTATCGGTTCAGACACTATCGATTTAAAAAATTGTTATAGTCTGTAACAGTTTATCGGTTACCTTAACCCTTGTCGGTTAAACCTTCCTTACCGGTTCTTCTCCAACACTTAGTCACTTCAATATTTTCTATCACACTCAGACTAATCAACTCTTGCCTTGCAGAGATTCACTATATCATAAATCTCTCATCAAGCATCCTCTATCAACATCCTTAAGTTTTTGATCTGCATATTTATATATATGTTTTACCACCAAAACAAAAACTCAAACTTCACGCGCTTAGGGTTTTCTTCAATGACCTTGATCCATATCAAATCGGATCTCATATTTCTTGAATCAACAAACTACAATAGTACAGCAAAAATCTCTTTCCTATTTTATTCTTCCTATGAACATTTACTATATTTAGTAAACTAGACTTTGTTCATCAGTCTTGATTTTGTCAATCACAATAAATGATCTAGCAGTTTCTTTCTCCAGATCAGCAAGATGATCAAATATCCTCCTCCGATCATGATGTCAAAGAATAAAGTCTCTGCCCTTCGATCTACTTTGAGCCGCAATCCTATGCAACTGATCTGTGATTTTTGCAGTCGATATTTAATACGGGCTTAGTCAGCAACTACCTCACCGATGCACTATTACCTACCACTGCACATTCGTCACCTGGAGTCCACATGACATCTCGATCAACATCTAGCTCACTTGATTGTTTTAGTTCAAACTTAATCACTGACCGAACATGCTACCAGTATACACTAACCGAATAACCTTCATATCATGCACTTCACTATTTTGCTAGTTAGGTCATGTTATATCGGACTGCACTTACCAGGTTTATTTTCTTACTGGTTGACATACCATACTGGTTGACATCAACATGCCAACAATCTCCAATGTTGGTAACAATATCTTGCATACCAGTTGACATACTTACCGATTGACATCAATGACAATAAAATGCCAACAATCTCCCCCTTTGGCATTGATGTCAACACCCATATTATTAGGTTAACCTCCACAACCTAGGCTAACAATATGCACTATCTCCAACTGTGTTCTTTCTCCAACTATGAACTTTCTCCCCCTTTGACAATAATGACAAAGGGCCAGGATAGATTTCTGAGTTCTCCCCCTTTGTAGGTAATTCATGAACTACTATATTTTATCTCCCAGTATGCCAGACTACTTTTCCCTTTCACCTTGTGGCCCAATTTGTGATTTTTATTAAGTAAAAAATGAATACACACTGAAAACAACCACAAACATAGACTGATTAGTACATTCTCTGTCAATGAAGTTACTCTATTGGTCAATTTGATTGTGACTTTGGTAGATGTAAAAATTGAATAGACAACTTCCCAAAGCTTCAAACTAGTTGGTACTACCATACAGACATCTGATCTCCCTCTGTGTCTAGCATATGGTCCAAGAGTCAAAAAAATGTATGGCTATGAACTCCCCCTGAACGAAAAATCTCCATACATATTTAAGTACATAAATTTGGTGAGAAAACTCCTAACTTGTGTCTTAGATATTCAAATGTGTTTATCAGTAGAGGTTTTGTGAAGATATCAGCAACGTGTTCACTTGTAGGAACATATTCTACCTTCACTTCTTGCTCTGCAACCTTCTCTCTGAGAAAGTGGTGTTTGATAGCAATGTGCTTTGTCCTTGAGTACATAACTAGATTCTTTGAAATGTTGATTGCACTTGAGTTATCACATCAGATTGAAATAGGGTCAGATATTTCTATCTGGATGTCCTTGAGGGACTGCTTCATCCATAACACCTAAGAACAACACATAGCAGTAGCAATATATTCTGCCTCAGTAGTAGATAAGGAAACTGAATCTTCCTTCTTTATGTGCCATGAAACTAATCGTTCACCTAAAAATAATCCACCACCGCTTGTTCTTTTCCATTCATCAATACAGCCTGCCCAATCAGCATCAATGTAGGCCTGTAAATTGAAATCTCCTTTCTTTGGATACCATAAGCCATAATTAAGTGTTCCTAATAGGTACCTGAAGATTCTTCTACCTGCATTCTCATGTGATTGTTAAGGTGCAGCTTGAAATCTTGCCACCATACATACTGCCTGCACTATATCCGGTCTTGAGGTAGTAAGGTATAATAGACTACCAATTATGGATCTATATAGGGTCTGATCCACTTTTGGTGACTCATCAACCTTGCTCAACTTACATCTGGTCATCATGGGGTACTTACCAGTTTGTTGTCTTCCATCTAAAACTTCTTCAACATCTCTCTAGCATTCTCGGTTTGAGATATAAATATTCCTCTATCTTGTTGTGAAATTTGCAAACCAAGAAAATATGACAGCTCTCCAAGAATTGACATGTCAAACTCTGATTGCATCTGACCGAAAAAATCTTTACACAAGATATCCTTGTTGCCTCCAAATATTATATCATCCACATATACAACAACAATAATCAAGTGATTTCCATCTGCTTTGATGTACAAATTACTATATTCTCTTCTCTTTCTAAAAACTTTCTCCTAAGATACTTATCCAACCTTGAATACCATGCTCTTGGAGCCTTCTTACCATACAATGATTTCTTCAACCGGTATATAAAGTTTTCATCATCATGTAGCAAAAAACCTTCTAGTTGTTCTATGTAGACTTCTTCTTCCAAATTACCATTCAAGAAAGTAGACTTGATGTCTATTTGATATACCTTGTATCCTTTGAAGGCAGAGATTGCTAAGAAAATTCTAATAGCCTCAAGTCTTACAACCAGTGCAAATATTTCTTCAAAATCAATTCCTTCTACTTGAGAAAACCCTTTGCACACTAACCTTGCTTTATGCCTAACAATCTTACCTTCTTCATTCATCTTGTTCTAGTAGACCCATTTAGTACCTATGACATTCTTATCTACTATTCTAGGAACAAATTCCCAAGTCTTTTTCTTTTCAATCTATTGTAGCTCTTCTTCCAATGCATCCATCACAACCTTCTGGCATAATCTTGCATGACCACAATGCCAAAACACATCAACATCATGTCAACTACCAAAACAGATAAATCATAATGATACATGCACGTAAGGTTGACTACTTGACCTACACATTTTCACACAATACTTCTCCAGTATCACTTAAGACATAATTTCCTCATTCCAAGTGACGGGAATCACTACAATGATTTTGGAATACATTGACTCACATAATATGCAATTCCAGTTAGCCCTATACCAGACCACTATCTCAACAGGAATACTTTATCCACTAAACTCCATCTTCTTGAGTCAAATGCTTCTGCTACCATTTTGCAATTTCAACTAACCTTTGACACTTGCAGCAGTAATACATCTCACATATGTAGATATGTAGCCAGGGTACTAACTACACACACTGCCATCCATCTTCTCCTTTATACCAGTAGTAACTTGTCCTTACATTTATCCTTTGTAAATTTTGGGGTTGAATAATGTGATCAATATGTAACTCCCCCTAAGGTCTTGTGTCTCCTTTAAGACTTAGGAGACATCACTTGTGCAATGAATGCACGGTGCCTGCCCATGTTCATATTCTCTTGCTTCTTTCTCCATAATTTCTTGATTTCACTCCTTTTCTCATTTTCAGTCTTTGGAGCAGTATTAATTTTCTTTTACTAAATAGTCCTTTCTCTACAAAATTTTGCAGGATGACCAAAATTATTGCAATAGTAACATATTGTGTTCATGCCATCTTTAGGAACCAATAGATTTCTTGATCTTGCAGGAACACTTCTCCTTTTTTGCTATGCAGATCTTTGATTCTCATATGCTTTATAACTTCTTCCATATTGAGCATGACTATTATACCTTGCACCCTTATTGAGGGAGTGCATTTAGAGGCTTCCATATGACTGAAAATTCTTCTTTCTACATTCATGACTTTTATGACCATATCCTTTATATGAAAATCAGTAACCGGAGAAGGAGGGCTTATAACTTACAAACTTATTCTACCGAACATGTGGTGATATTGCACGCTTGTTTTCTCCATTCCTTCTTCCTTTTTCATTGATCCTAGGATTCTTATTTACAGAAGACATATGTCTTGGCCTTCTCCTATTCTCAATTTTGTGTGCAGCAATATCTCTTAGTCTTCTACTAGCAGGAGGTATTCCAAAATGTCTTCTTATGTTCTTATTTTTTATGAAGCCACCTTCATTCAGCTTGGTTTTTCCTTTTGGCTCTGCATTATTCTTCTTTGTTGTAGCAGTAGTGGTCAATTTAATCTTCTTCCTTGGAGCATTTCTAACTAAGAAAGTTTGCTTACTACCATTATCATTTGAAGAGACAAAATTTATGTCTTTTTTATGATTCCTCACTGTAGAACATTTTCCACCCTCACATCCTAATCTGATGGTATCTTTTGAGTACTTTTGTTTACTCAACATTTCATCTAGTGCTTTGGTGCCACCATCATACTTCTTCCACAGTTTGAGTTTATCTTTATTGGCATTGTTGGCATTAGGTTGTCATTGATGTCAACTGGTATGGCATGGTCACTGGTGAGTAAGTAGTGGTGACTGGTATGGGCAAATTAAGACATGGTGATGTCAACCAATATGTGTGTAAGAAGACGGAAAGGTATGTTATCAGTACACATGAAATGCATCATCTACCGGTAAAGCAAGCCCACCGGCAAGGCAAAGAAATCAAGCAAAGAAGAACAAAAGGATGTGAACTGATATACACAGAGAAGTCTAATGCTATCGGTAAAAGGACTTAGTAGATGGACCAGCATGTTTTACAGAAGGTCGTTGAAACATTGTATATATCTATGATAGGAAGCTTATTGTATCTTACTGCTCCTAGACCAAATATAGTGCAGGTGGTGTGTATGGTGGCTAGATTTCAAGCAGCACCTAAGCAGTCACATATGAATGCAGTAAGCAGAATTTATAGGTACCTGCAAGGGACACTCAATTATGGATTATGGTACCCTAAACAAGGGGAATTAATCTTGGAACCATATACTGATGTTGATTTGCCAGGTTCCATTGATGACCAGAAGAGCACAAGTGGTGGTGCATTCTTCCTAGGTGACCGGTTGGTCTCATGGTATAGTAAGAAGCAGGATTTAGTCTCCCTATCAACTGCTGAAGCAGAATACATTATTGTTGCTACATGTTTCTGTCAAGTGCTTTGGATGAAGCAAACCCTCAAGGACATATAGATGGACATCTCTGATCCTATTCCCATCTAGTGTGATAATTCAAGTGCCATCAACATATCAAAGAACTCGATGATGCATTCAAGGACAAAGCATATAGCCATCAAGTATCATTTTCTCGGAGAGAAGGTTGAAGGATAGGAAGTAAGATGGAATATGTCCCTACAAGAGAACAAGTGGTAGACATCTTCACCAAACCATTACTGGTAAGCACTTTTGAGTACTTAAGACTCAAGTTGGGAGTTGTATCACCTTCTTCATGCACTTAAGTTTGTAAGGAGATATATGGTTCAGGGGGAGTTCATAGCAGCATCTATATCTCTTGAACTACATGATAATCATAGGGAAAGTTTAGGGTTGTATGTCTCAGAACTGACTATAAACACTAAGAGAAGATTTGACTAAGGGGGAGATAAGTATGAATCAAAGGGGGAGAATGAAGTACCCTAACTCTTTGTCATTGTGTCAAAGGGGGAGAAATCTACCAGTGTGAAGACTTGCAGTGAGTTGACATCAATGCCAAAGGGGGAGATTGTTGGCATTATTGGCATTAGGTTGTCATTGATGTCAACTGGTATGGCATAGTCACTGGTTCGTAAGTAGTGGTGACCGGAATGGGTGAAGTAAGACATGATGATATCAACCAATATGTGTGTAAGAAGATAGAAAGGTATGTTACCGGTACACATGAAATGCATCATCTATCAGTGAAGTAGGCCCACCGGCAAGGCAAAGCAAGCAAGCAAAGAAGAACAAAAAGATGTGAACTGGTATACATAGAGAAGTCTAATGTTACTTGTAAATAGACTTAGTAGATGGACCAGCATGTTTGATGGAAGGCCAAGTTGTTCCACCAATAGAGCAGATGTCAACAGGTATGAAGGTCCACTAGTGAAGTTAGGTTATACTGGTAAGGTGAGTGGAACCGGTAGTTAGTCTTGGTTGGTGAAGGATGTCTAATCAACATAGCAGACTAGAGATGATGCCAAACTGACATAGCAAGTTGAGCATAGGTGGATGTCAACAAGAATGATAGGTGGAAATCAAGTGGTGAGCACGCAGAGGTCAATGAAGTATTCATAGACGTAGTAGTTTACAAGAAGCTCAACTTTAATGAAGAACCCGCAAATCATGGGAGGATGGTAGAATGTTGTGGCTCAAGGAAGACAAGGTGGCAAGGTGATTGAACTGACCTTGCAAGATGTTTTGATCTTTGTACCCATTTTCCAAAGGAAACAGCCAAGTCATTAATGGTGATTGACAGAGAAAGGCAAAAAAGTATGTCGTAGACATCCAAAAATAGAAAACACACATTGAAAAGTGAGGAGATGGTGGTGCTATTTTGTGTGATGCAGATCATCATTCCAGAAAAGAAAATCTGATCAAATTTGATATAAACTAAGTTGGTGAAGGTTGATCCTAACATGACACCATTTGAATGTTTCTTGTGGTGGGAATCCTAAAAGATAAATATGTCAACTCGAGACTAAAATCAGTTGATGCTAGATGCGAGGTGTGAGAGGAAAGAGAGTCTGAGAAAGAATAAATACTATCTGCCTAAGAGTTATTTCTCAGAGAGTCAAAGTGTGTGTTAGCAGGTCACCGGTGAGAGGGTTTAACTAGTAGAGACAGAGTAACTAGTAAACTGTTACAGTCTTAACAGTCAAGTGTACCGGTAAGGAGTGATTGGTTAGGAAGGCATCCAAGAGTGACACTATGAAGTGTGAGGCTTAGAGAGAGAGAGAAGAAAGGTTGAAAGTAACCAGTGAGGGATCAGAGAAAGTAATCTGATAATTGGTAGTGTGAGAACCAGTGAAGAAAAGTAGGTTGTTAACCAGCAGACATCCGTTGATCAAGTGTTGCAGAACTCATTTGCAACTAGGTGCTTTCATTGTGTTAAAATTGTATTGCATTATATTACACTGAGTTGGTGCTTGGTGCAGGGGTTGGTGCTCCTTGGGTTGGTGCCCTAAATCATTGTAATTTGTTGTTTCATTGTGAGGCTGGATTGGAGCAGTTGCCTCCAGCAGCATTTCTCATCGAGTTTTTTCCCATATTGGGTTTTCCTCATACATCTAGTGTTGTGGGTTATGCATTTGTATGTTTTCCTCTTTTGATATCCACTCTTATCTTACTGGTTTGATTGTTTAGTGTTTAGTTTGATAATCGATATTCCAAGCTTGGTTTAAAAAGAAAAAATTTCAAGAACCACTGAGTCACCCCCCTCTCAGTGGTACATTGTGTTCAACAATCTTGACACTTCTCAAGCTCGACTATGAGATTTTCTATTTCATATTTTAGGTTCTTACACTTATTTTCCTTTGTTTCCACTTCTGATTCCAACTCTGTACACCTGCACTTCTTGGTATCAAAATCTAATTTTGATCCTTTATTTATCCTATTAGCATCATCTACTTGAGCTTTCAGATTGGCAATAGTTTGTTCAGATTCATGAAGACATTTGTTTAATCTATCTTGTTCCTCTATAGTAATATTCTTATACTTTTTGTAATCTTTCCTCACTTTACTAAGTTCATCAAGTGCACTCACTAGTTCTCCTTCAAGATCTACCTCAGCTTCAACTTCTTCTTCATCTTCTTCATAACTGCCAAATACATCTTGCATTTTAGATTGAGTTTCATTATCATTATTTGATGTATAAATCTCACTTTGTGTCTCTTGTTCCATAAATAGATGAGTTTCATCTTCATCTCTGCTACAACAACTAATTGACCTACTTTTATCAACTACACATTCTACTTCTATATAATTCTTCTTGCTTCCACAATCTGATTCAACAGTGCCAGGTTCTTCACCATAAAGTTTCTTCAGTCTATCCAACAAGCTCTTTGCATATTTATACATGTCCACCTTTGAAGATACATCATCATAAATCCCACTAAGAATAGCCTTCATGGCTTTAGCATTGCTATTATAACTACTTTTTTCTTCAGGATCAGTAGGAGGACTAGCAGAAACAGAGTAATCATTAACAACTGACATCCAAACATCAAAACCTAATGAGGACAAATAGACTTCCATTCTACAAGCCCCAGTGAAATATTTTGAACCATCAAACAGAGGAGCTTTAAAGGAGGAGGATTCATTCCTTTCCATTTTGTTCTTAGACCAGATTCTACCCAAGCTAGAGATAGCTTTTGACCAACTGAGAACCTAAGGAATTGATACCAATTGTAGAACATGAGATATCACTGAGGAGGGGGGTGAATCAGTGATTATAACCAATTTCAAATAATGTGTGCAACTGGTAGGATAATGAAAGCACTAAAAACAACCACATACAAGAGCACATCACATAACACCAAATATACAACAAAAAACCCAATGTGGGAAAAACCTCGATGAGAAAAGACGTTGGAGATCTACTGCTCCAATCCAGCCTCACAATGAAATAATAGTTTTATAATGTTTAGGGCACCAACCCAAGGAGCACCAACCCCTAGAAATTTAAGGGCACCTACCCAAAGGAGCACCAACCCCTGCACCAAGCACCCACTCAATGAAATACAATGAGATATAAAATCAATACAATGATAAACACTTGGTTACAAATTAGTTTTGTAACACCTGGAAACTATTCACTCTATCGGTTAAACTCTTATCTATCACACTACTTCTTTTCTACCAGTCTTTTGTTCTTACTTTTTGAATCCTCTATAACTCAGTTTCAAGCTTGTCAGATCTTCTCTAAAACTCACTTTTCTCTCCTTCACTCTCTGTTGCTATCTTACCGGTTCAGACTCTGTCAATTTAACACTGTTATACTTTGTAACAGTTTATAGGTTACCTTAACCCTTTCCGATTAAACCTTCCTTACCAGTTCTTCTCCAACACTCAGTCACTTCAATATTTTTTATCACACTTAGACTGATCAACTCTTGCCTCATAGAGATTCACTTTACCATAAATATCTCATCAAGTATCCTCTATCAAAATCCTTAAGTTTTTGATCTGCATATTTATATATATGCTTTCCTGTCAAAACAAAAACTCAAACTTTGCACACTTAAGAGTTTTCTTCATCGACCTTGATCCATATCAAATCGTATCTCATCTTTCTTGAATCAACAACCTGCAATAGTATATCAAAAATATATGTTCTATTTTATTCTTCCTATGAACTTTTACTATATTTAGCAAACTAGGCTCTGTTCATCAGTCTTGATTTTGTCGATCACAATAAATGATCTCACAGTTTCTTTCTCCAGATAAACAAGATGATCAAATATCTTGCTTCGATCATGATGTCAAATAATTAAATCTCTTCCCTTTGACCTGCTTTGAGCTGCAATCCTTTGCAATTGATTCGTGATTTTTGCAGTCGACATTTAATACGGACTTAGTCAGCAACTACCTCGTCGATGCACCATTCACCTACCACTGCATGTTCGCCACCTAGAGTCCACATGACATATTTGTCAGCATTCAGCTCACTTGATTGTGTCAGTTCAAACTTGATCACCGATCGAACATGCTACTGGTATACACTAACCAATTAACCTTCATATCATGCACTTCACTATTCTGCTAGTTATTTCATGTTATATTAGGTTGCACTTACCGGGTTTGTTTTCTTACCGGTTGATAGACTTACCAGTTGACATCAACATTCCGACAATCTCCAATGTCGGTAACAATATCTTGCATACTGGTTGACATATTTACCGGTTGACATCAATGACAATACAATGTCAATAGTAAAACAAGGTATTTTGATAATGTGTTGATCTGGAATCATCTCTGGTGTTTGGTGGGACCTTTAGGAAGCGTGTGGTTACAATATTTTATTCTGGTGCGATGGTGTGTTAAATATTAGAGCCGACTTCATCTACATGTTACATCTATTAAGGCCTACTTGAAGTAGGTTATTTTTGTGGTGAGACCGGATTTATAAGATCATTGTAGCAGTTGATTTTAGTAATGTTATGATGTTCTATGTGTGTAAATGATTAGATTTGGTGTGATTGAGCGCAGTTTCACGTGGCATTTTGGTTTTAAATCAAGCAGTAACTGACTGAGACTGGAACAGGGTAATCAATAGAGCAGAGACAGTCAATGATACAGAGCCTAACCGGAACTCAATTTTACATAGTTGGACGCTATTTATGAGTTCATTCCATTGTGCATTCTTATTGTAATCAAATTGTAAGGTAGTGAGCCTTCCCTGAAGGTTTTAGCCTTCCAGGCACATATAATTGAGCAGTGAGGTCTAGGCAGTGAGCCTAAATGTCAGTGCATTCCCCATCTATGTAATATTTATGTACTCCTGGTCATAGTATATGAATATTGTGTGTTCCAGCCCCACCGTGGTTTTTCCATTTCTAGAATTCCACCTAAAAAATTTGGTGTTGTGGATTTGTGCTTTTATTAGTGCAAGTTTATGTTCGTATTTGTTATTCATTTTTAACCAGTGGATAATGAAGAAGTTTGCAGTATTAATTTCTAGTAGATCACTGATTCAGGCCCCCCTCTCAGTGATTCCTGAGTCCAACACCTTCTCCCTAAGAAAGTGATATTTTATTGCCATGTGCTTTATCCTTGAGTGCATGACAGGGTTCTTGGAAATGTTAATGGCACTTGAGTTGTCACACATAATAGAAAAATGATCTGAAAATGATACCTGAATATCCTTTAAGGTTTGTTTCATCCACAAAACCTGTGAGCAACAAGTGGCAACAACAATATACTCAGCTTTGATCATTGATAGTGAAATGGACTCTTGCTTCTTGTTGTGCCATGACACCAATATATCTCCAAGGAAGAAAGCTCCACCATTGGTTCTCTTCCTATCATCTACACATCCTGCCCAATTAGAATTAGTATAGGATTGCAAAGTGAAATCTCCTTTCTTTGGATACCATACGCCATAAGTAAGTGTTCCTTGCAGATACTTGAATATTCTCCTAATTGCATTGACATGTGATTTCTTAGGAGTTGCTTGAAATATTTCAACCATACACACATCTTGAACTATATCAGGCCTTAATGTGTTAAGATACAATAGGCTTCCAATCATGGATCTATACAAGGTCTTATCCACACTAGGTGACTCATCATCTTTGCTTAATTTGCATCCTAGCACCATGGGAGTACTAACTGGTTTGTTGTCTTCCATCTGAAATTTCTTCAACATGTCTTTAGCATAGTTGGTTTGAGAAATGAATATGCCCTTATTATGTTGTGATATTTGCAAACCAAGAAAATATGATTACTCTCCAAGCATGTATATTTCAAACTCTGACTGCATCTGATCAACAAATTCTTTGCATAGAACATCTTTGTTACCTCCAAATATGATGTCATCTATATATACCACTACTATGATCATGTGGTCTCCATCTACCTTGATATATAAATTGTTGTCAACGTTTCCTTTTCTGAAACCTTGCTGATGGAGATACTTATCCAACCTAGAATACCATGCTCTAGGTGCCTAGTTTAGACCATATAATTCTTTCTTCAATCTACAAACAAAGTTGTCATCTTCATGCAGCTGAAATCCTTCATGTTGCTCTATGTACACCTCTTCTTCTAGATTGACATTTAAGATTGCAGATTTGACGTCCATTTGATATACTTTGTATCCTTTATATGTTGAGAATTCTAAGATCATTATAGCTTCAAGTCTTGCAACTGGTGTAAACTTTTCTTCAAAATCTATGCCTTTTACCTCAACATATCCCTTGCATACTAGCCTTTCCTTGTTCCTTATTACCTTGCCTTCTTCATTCATCTTGTTTCAATAGAACCATTTAGTCCCAATGACATTTTTGTTAGTGGGTCTAGGAACCACTTCCCATGTTTTGTTCTTTTCAATTTGTTGCAACTCTTCTTCCATAGCCTTTATCTACTTCTCACTCTTGTTGGCCTCATCATATGTTCTGGGTTCCATCTCACTCATAAGGCAGAAATTTACTTGCTTAGTGTTCCTAGCTTTCCTTCTAGTTTGAACACCATCATTTTTATTTCCAACAATTTGATCATCAGGGTGATTCTTTTGCACATATATGTTTGGGTATTTGATATGTGTTTCTTCTTCACGTTCACTCTCAGATTGATCTTCATCTTCAACATATGGTTCTTCAGACTGATAAATTGGGTTTTGTCTTCCTTTATGTATATCTTCATCTACTTTCATATGTACACTCTCAATTACCTTCTTTAGTCTTTTGTTGAAACACTTGTAGGCCTTTCTATGAGTAGAGTACCCCAAAAAGATACCTTCATCACTTCTTGAATCAAAACTTCTTAATCTATCTTCATCTCTTTTGATGAAGCACTTGCTACCAAACACCTTGAAATAATTGACTAATGGTTTCCTATCATACCATAACTCATAGGGTTTCATTTTGTTGTTCACTCTCAGTTGAACTCTATTTAATGTGTATACAATAGTATGGACTACCTCTATCTTGTATACATCAAGCAGATTAGCTTCATACAACATTGTCCTTGCCATCTCCTTGATTGTTTTATTCTTCCTTTCCACAACACCATTTTGTTGTGGTGTCCTAGGGGATGAATATTGTCTTTTGATTCCATGTCACTCACAGTAGTCTTCAAATTCATTTGATGTAAACTCACTTCCACAATCTGATCTTAAACATTTTAGTTTATATCCACTTTCCTTCTCAACCATATTCCTAAATATTTTGAATCTTCTATAGGCTTCAGACTTTTCTTGCAAGAAGGTGACCCATGTCATCCTTGAAAAAACATCTATGAGGAGTATGAAGTATATTTCTCCATTTAGGGCTCTTGTTCTTGTAGGCCCACACAAGTCAGCATGCACAAGCTCTAATGGCCTTGTAGATGAGTATTCTTTAGTCTTGAGGCTTACTTTGGTTAGCTTTCCTGTTTAACACTCATCACAAAAGGTGCTTGTTGGTTTGATAATCTGAGGTATGTTCCTAACATACCCTCTCTTGCTTACTTTAACAAGATTATCAAAATTGATGTGACTTAGTCTTCTATGCCATAGCCAACTCTCATCAACTTGTCCCATCATACATTAAGACTCAAAGCATTCCTTAAGATTATATACATTGTCATCTGTCCTTTTTCCTTCAGCAACAAGCTGTCCATTTCTTTCTTTTCTGATTTTACATCCTTTTGAATCAAATGTAAACTTATATCCTTTGTCACACATTTGACTCACATTGAGAAGATTGTGCTTCAGACCTTCCACATAGTATACATCATGTTCTTTCAGTTTACCATCAATATTGAGAGTACCTTTGCCTTTTATTTTGATCGATGAATTGTCTCCAAATGTCATTGAACCACCATTCCAATCTTCTAATTTGATGAAATTCTTCTTATCACCAGTCATGTCATTGGAGAAACCACTATTTACTACCCACAAATGTTTCCTTTCAGCATGTAACACAGTTTGAACAAAAAAACTTGACTCGGCCTTATCTTTATCCTCTTCTACCAAAAACTTGTTTGGTTTCTTTCTTCTTTTCTATTGTCTCATTCGGTTCTGGTTTTGCATTAGGTTCAAATGTTGACACTATCTTCTTTTGCTTAGTTGTCCTAAGCTTACAGTGTTTTGCAATGTGGCCCAAGTTTTGACAATGATAGCATTTAACATTTACATTGAATGATCCATTTGAAAATCTATTGTAGGACTGAGAAACATTTCTCCTACATTTATAACTTCTATGACCATACCCATTAAAATGATAACAAATAACATTCATATCCCTCAGAGCAGCAAATTGATTTCTACTTTCAAAACTACAAGGAGACCTATGCATAAGCTTACAATTAGTAATTATATGACCATAAGTATTACATTTATAATAGTAGCCATGGAACTGAGGTACATACCAGTCATTAGTGAAGTTATCTCTCATTGGTCTCCATGGAGCAGCATAACTCGGTCTTCTTGAGTTCATCATTTGTGTATCCTTGACCTTTGTGAAGCCTCCATTATCGATATTGGCATTTCTTTTAAGGTCGGCATGATGGTTCATTGACTTATTTTTTGTAGTAGTAGCATATGTCTTCTTTTCATTGCGCTTGTTGATAGTGAATGTTTGTTTGACTTCACTTTCACTTGAAGAGGTGAAGAGTACCTCCTTGTCTGATGAATCTTTACTGTTAGAACATTGTCCATTTTCAAATCCAACACCATTTATGTACTTGTTGTGCTTTTTCTTACTTAACATTTTTTCTAATGCTTTAGTGTTGTTTCCATATTTAATTCTCATATTGATTCATCTTTGCACTTTTCAAGTTCCTTTTTGAGATTCACAATTTCTTCCTCCATCTTTTGATATTTTTTCTCTTTGTTTTCTAAATCTAATTTACTCACTTCATACATTCTTCTAGCTTCATCCAACTGAGTGGTTAAAGAAACAAGATTCCTATTCTATTCTTCAATATTCATTTTTAGTAAGTCATGCTCCCTTATGATAGACTTCTTGTATTTATTGAACTCTTTTCTTACTTTTTTGAGTTCTTCAAGAGCACAAACCAATTCTCCTTGAAGGTCAACCACAACATCTGCATCTTCTTCCTCACTGTCATCTATATTTTCAAATTGATCACCACTATGTTTCTCATTAAGGATCTCTTGAGCCATAAAGACACTAGTTTTTTTTTCATCTTCACTGTATGATGAACTTATAAGGCACTGAGAGGGGGGGTGAATTAGTTATAGTAAAAATAAATTCAAATCTGAATATCAATTTCACCAACTTAAAACTCAATAGACATATAAGAAATAAAACCAAGTATGCAATCACCACACAAAGCATAAACCACATGACACAATTTTATACGTGGAAAACCCAAATGGGAAAAATCACAGTGGGAGTTAGCACCCACAAGATCCACTATCTACAGGATAGAGATATGATCGGTTAAGGTCTACAACACATGATTAGGGGCACACCCTATTCGAAGTGTCTAAGCTCGGTTAAGAGATATATAATAAGGCCTGCGAGGACCAGCCCTGTTAGGAGCTACCCAAGTTACTGGGATTTGCAAACACAAGTTAATGTGTCACCTGGTTAGAGGATTTAATGATCAGAACTATTAGGATCTGAATGCACCCTATTAGGAGTGACCTTTTAATAGGATTTTCTCATTGCAACTGTTGGGGAGACAACAAGTACAAATGATCTCAGTAAAACACCTTCTTTGTCTGATAAGATCCGCTTCAGAACATTACAAAATAACAAAGACTTCCTCTCTCAATTCCTCTTATCTATGCACTATCAGAAATACAAAATTCGCTCATTCCATATCACACTATCAAGCTCATATATATGTATATCCTTTCATACCTCATCACACAATTAAAATAATCATAAGGTCGGCTAAAACCCTGTTACAATTCCTAGGTTCAATTCATCTAGACAATCTTGCATTGTACGCTTTAGTTATGTCGGCCACTGACATAACAAATCCAATTCTGTGTCATTTTACCGATCGGAGTGATTTTCATCACTATCAGTTAAGTCTCCATCCACTATTTTTTTTTGTCAAACAAATCTCATTCACCTGATCGATTCGGCATGTATGGTCATGAACATATCTTCATCTAATAGTCTTCAATGCTGCTGCAAACCACATCATCTCAATCTTCATGATTTTCATGTACCGGTTGTCAGAATGTAACACTGTCTGCCATTTACAGGTTGAAGTCCTAATTACCAGTTCTGATGAAACTCTTTGCTTTACCGGTTAAGTCTAGCCAGTTGAGCTATAGGACTTAGATGACTTAAAGAAACATAGTTGCCATCAATGACAACATACAAAATAGTCATCATACATAAATTTGATCTCTATGCACAACAGACATATACTGGTTACAGCAAGTAAACACACATTACCGGTTTAGTTCAAATGATCAAATGCCAACAATCTCCCCCTTTGGCATTGATGGAAACACTTAGGAAAATTTTGTCAACCAAGCGTGCAAAACAAAAATTACACAAGTTACACTCCCCCTTAGCAATTGCATGCCATTACAAAAAATAAATCATTAATCCCCCTTAATAGTACATACAAAATTTTGGTTGGACTCTTTTAACTATCACTAGTACATTCGAGGCTAATTTCTGACGACTGGTTGTCAAAATTGTGACTAATTTTCATCGGAGTGCTGACAAAAGTAGCCATCAAAAACTCATCGTCGGACTTGTCGATGATGCCTCTGACCGTTGGAAATACAACAATCCCATAGACTCTGTCGACGGTGGTCATGATCACTCTTCCGGTCAAAAAAGTCATCGGACATACAGCATCCCTGTCGGATGTTTGTGTAGAATTTGTCTGAAAGTCGATGAAAGTTTGGAACTTTGCACTAGTGGTGATGTTGTTTGTCTGACTGTTGTGTCATCAGTCCATTAATATGCATCAATGATCATCTAACTAGGAAGTGTCGATGCACGTACAGCATCCTCATCGGATATTTGTGTAGTTTGAGTCAGAAGTGCAACGACTTCAGAAACTTTGCACCGATGAGAACGTTGTTGGTCTGACAATTTCATTGTCGGTGGAAAGCTTGGTATTCATCGTAATTCCAACAAACATTAATTTCTTTCAAAAATAATATTATTATCCAGTCATTGATATGTATAGCGAATGATATTTTATCCCCACCAACTACCAATAGGGGGCATAGGTTTGAAGCTAATATGAGGCATACTGGTTTCAAGCTAATATGAGGCGCACTGGTCTCAAGCTAATATGATCAGGCACACCATGGTTGAGATGGTCCAACTCCTAAGAGGACTATATGAACCACTGAGTACTGGTAAACCTATTAAAAATGGTGCTGATAGGGAATTAGCTAACCCAAACATAAGAGCCTTTAAAGCCAATCAGAGAGATGAAATGACTTTATCTACCTTATCTAAGTTAGTTGTTCTTGGGAGCTACCAAAACTTATCTACTATATATATATATATACATGAAATGAATTTATCTACTATATATGCACATATTTCTTATAAGTATATCCCAAATTGATAATCTCATATAAAGTGTCATCCTATGTCAATACATGACATATACCTATTGAATGACATGTATATATCTCATACTAAGTAGTCACTCATTATTATAGATTCAACATATATTCAAAGATGATAATCATGCATTCCTGACTACATGAATATCCTCTTTAATAAAATAAATCACATGTACAAGGTTATTGGGTTGATCGAGTTCAATAGCAAAGTACAATAGGTAAAGATAGTGTATATATATCTCATACTAAGTAGTCGGTCGTTATTATATATTCAACATATATTCAAAGACAATAATCATGCATTCTGGACTACATGAATATCCTCTTTAATAAAATAAATCACATGTACAAGGTTATTGGGTTGATCAAGTCCAATAGCAAAGTACAATAGGCAAAGATAGTACTCAAAATAATGTTACTAGCATCTTAAAAGAAAACATAAATGCATTATGACCACCCACAAAACATGATATAAAATATTTCCAACCTTTCTTTTGTTTAAGTCCACCCGACCACGTGGAACCCTTAGGTCCACCCCATCGTGCTTGTGGAGATAGTTCCAAATAGTCAATCAAAGTATACAAGGGGGGTGATAGGCTCACACATGCCATACATGATGCATACATGACACAAGTAATGGAACAATACAGTGCAACATCAATAGAGAAGGATGATACCAAGTCATGAGTCCACATAGGGTCACTACTTTAAAACTACACAAGGCATTAGATTCTCGAGTGTAGTGGAGGAAGTGTCATCGTATATCTCTTCGCACAAGTCCCAACGCTCCATGTGTGGGCTTTCCTTTCATTATATGTGCTCATGGGGATGCACCATATGGAACCAAGCATTCTCTCATATGGACAAGAACAACAATCACATAATCCCTATGCTACATGAGCGGGTATGTCTCTTTGCAAAAGTCCCAATGCTCCATGTGCAGGCATGCCTTTCATCGTATGTGCTACATGGGTACGGACTATATGGAACCAAGCATTCTCTCATGTGAATAAGAATAATGATCACATAATCCTTTTGTGAGTGGGCATACCTCTTCGCACAAGTCCCAATGCTCCATGTGCAAGTATGCCTTCCCAAAACACCCTTGGTGTTGTGATAGCCCTCAAGGCGTGCTCAAGGAACCAATTTTCTTGTTATTTGTTTTAACCCAAGTCTATTGTTATGTTATCACTTGATTACAAAGCTCCCCAAACATGAATGCCAAGCATACCAAGTACATTGATGGACGAGGGACGAGAGTGGGAGCCACTCCCTAGTCTCACTCTAGGTCTAAGCTCATGCCATATCTAAATGAAAGACAACTCAAATACATCATCGGCAGAAAGCTGCAAAATGTCATTTTCATACATAAGCAAGACATACTCAATTAGGCACAATCACCAAGAGAACGGTAAAAAGTGTGTTTGAGATCATTGTCCTAATTGTGGTGTGGTCACCAAGAGATCACCATATATTTTTCAGAACGTTACAGTCTATTTTCCATCTTTTTTTTGTTGTGAAATTATTTTTGTTGGTATTATAAACCTATTGGTAATGAGAGAACAATGAATCCATGAACTTTTGTCTTTGGTCTGATTGAATTTCATTTTGATTTGAGCAAGTTATCATAGTTTTTCTTACAACTGTCATAAACCCTTGTTAGGGTATCCACTCATAAAAATAAATGTATTTATCATATCCCCACTAGTGAAAAGTCACCCCAATGGGTGGGAAAATGTATATTGGTATTATCTTTCATTTTTTCATGCTTTGTAGGTCTCCAAGATTCATTGGCACGTGCAAATGGTGACTGTTGGTATGATATTGGTAATGTATCAGACCTAGTGCAGCATCGAGAGCAGATTTGAAGTTGTAAGTGCAAGATAGACCCCCTTGGTGTTTGGAGGAAGATAGTGAGCGGTATAGAGGGTTAGTGCAGACCCTTTACAAGCTATTGTGGCCCTTGGATAGGGAAAATCATCAAGAACTTTATGATTGTCCCTAGATAGTGTGTGGTTGTCCTAGTGAACAAATGAAGACTAAGATTTGGGAAGTATGATGAAATGAATAATCTTATTATGTGGTGGACATCTGAGATAGGGTTGTAGTGATCCTTGGCAACTTTTAAAGGGGTTTGGAGGCCTTAATAAGTGGAAACAAATCATATATTGTTGATTGTCCTAAGTGACTTGGTTGTCATAGTCATTGTTGTTAGTCATCTATATGTTGCAAATGGGGTTCACATAAAAGTCTTTTATTATTCAGAGACCAGTATAAAGGGTGTGTCAACCTTGTGAAATTTTCTCCTAACAAAGCCTAAGGATTTTAGGGATTTAGGAAATATTTTGTGGTTTCTTTTGTCCATCAAATGGGCAGTATGGTTTGCTAAGGATTGATTTGTGTCAAGTAAGAGCAAGTGAGAACTTTGGGATTACAAAGTTGATTTTGTGGCATTGTCTCATGTTCTCAAAACAATGAAATCAAAATGTCCAATGTGATATCCAAGGTCCAAGGGATTTCCAAACCTATGTGCTAGGGCTCAAACTTGTAGCGTTTTAGGATGGAGACTAGTACCTATGCCCTAGTGAGTTGTTGTGTATGTTGAGTTTGCCATTGTGAGTTACCCCCTACCTATGCATCATGCTATCATGGTTATGCTACTTTGAAGAGCAACCCACATTTCAAGCATTCAAGAAAACATCAAGAAACAATTGAGAAATCTACGGTCTTTTCTATGGTATTAATTTTTATCATTTGATTTTATGCATAGGTCTTAGGCTTTATTGGATGAGTGTGAATGTGAATTTGGATCTTGCATTGCATTTTTTCCACTTTATTTAGATTCACATCTTCATCCTTCACAAGTATGATTAATTGTACCTAGCTTTGAAATCAGTTTTCAATGGTTGAATTTTAACAATAACAACCATGAGCTTATCTGTCCTTAACAACAACTTTGTCCCCCTTTTACATGAACTTAGGGACCCTCATTGTTCCTTTATGGGTATGTCATATAAATGAAATAAAACCCTTTCTAAACTTTGAAATACACTAATACCCAAAAATTATACCCCAAACATGTTCAATATCTTCATAACCTTATTAGAGGTTTCATGATTTGTAAGTCTCCAAGATTCATTGGCACGTGCAAATGGTGATTGTTGGTATGATATTGGCCATGTATCAGACCTGGTGCAAGATCGAGGGAAGATTTGAAGTTGTAAGTGCAAGATAGACCCCCTTGGTGTTTGGAGGAAGGTAGTGAGGGGTTTGAGGGTTAGTGCAGACCCTTTACAAGCTATTGTGGCCCTTGGGTAGGGTAAATCATCAAGAGCTTTATGACTGTCCCTGGATAGTGTGTGGTTGTCCTAGTGAACAAATGAAGACTGAGTTTTTGGGAGTATGATGAATCAAATAATCTTATTATGTGGTGGACATATGAGATAGGGTTGTAGTGATCCTTGACAACTTTTAAAGGGGTTTGGAGGCCCTAATAAGTGGAAACAAATCATATCCTATCAATTGTCATAAGTGACTTGGTTGTCACAGTCATTGTTGTCAATCATCTGTCAATTCTCCCAACACTATTATACAAACTTCATGCACTGCCATACATTCTCAAAATAATGTTACACAACCTTCACTAGAATTTTTCACTTGAGAAGGTCTCTCACCAATGAATTTAGAGACTCTTGAACTATTAAGGTTTAACAATTTTTTGATAGTTTTTGAATGAAAATCCTACAATCCTTTGTGTAGAAACAACAGCATTTTGTATGTCCATGCATCAATGAGAGAGGTTTAGGATTTTTCATTTAGCAACATGACTGATAGAGATACCAAGAATGAAATTGCAAGGAAGATCTAATATTTATGAATGAAATTGCAAATCAATCTAAGTTACATGTTTGATATCTTACTTATATCATGGCAACATAAAATGTATATATGCACTCAACATACCTCTTTGCTTGTTTATTTGAGAATATTGCTAGGAATTAATAGGTGAATGATACATTGATCTACACATGAATCACTTGTACTTTCCCGATACTTTCATCTCTTGGTCAAGGCCGCATACCCCCTTACACTTGAATATTCTTTCCACCCTCATGATTACTTGAAGTCCATTCTCAAATCACACTAAATGACAATAGTTAGTACAAAATAGTGACCATAGCCAAGGAAGCCCAAATTTACTCATACTCAACATAATAAGAAAGAACTAAATCATCTGGACCATTATTCATAACATAACCTCTTTTCACATCATGGAAGGCCAAAATTACAAGGATCACACTTCTTTGAAGGAGTCATTGTTCAGAGCACCAATTGCAATTATATTTGTTTAAAGGAATAACAGTGGTCCTCTTTACCTGGGTGGGGAACATCACATTCCTGATGTTGTGTACCCAGATCATGCTCCACTTGGTCACCATCGACTACATGCTCTAAAATATTAATAAAAAAGGTTACATTAATTACTACTCTAATTACAAATTAAGATGTTTAACTGTATTAATAAATAAATTTGAATAGAAAATGAATACCTCCACTACTGGGATGCACATCTAGACCTTCATGTGCAGGTGGTGTTTCACGATTAGCAGGCTGCATTCCAATATCATGCACATTGTTATCATTGCTTGCTTATTTAAAACAAATATAGTCACTTTATGTTGGAACTCAACATCAATTAGATTATTGGTAAAGTATTTAATTTGAAACAATTTCCATTTACAATATTTACCTATGTGATGGATGCACTCGAATATTGTGTATGCCCACTCAATTCTCATAGTCGATCAGCCATAGTTGAATAGCCTTGCTGGTAGGAAATTATCTTGTCATCTTCTATGGGCGCTCTATTGAATTCAGAGCACTGCATTTTTTCTTGGTACCATGAATTTTGCTTGCATTGTTTGATATAAAAAAAATCATTTGCAATTTATTAATATTTTGATGCAATATTTCATTTACATGAGATACTTACAATTCATGTAGCAAGTTTCATATAACCACCAGAGCCGAGTTTGTGTTGCCCATGCTTTTCTTGTCTTGCCTTGGTTGTCTTTGATGTGTCACTCAGTCTATAAAAAGTTTGAAATATGTTAGATTATATAAATATAAAGAGTAATTAATTAGTACATAATTGCATTCTTAATAGTATCTTGTACCTTCTTCTGGCGTCTGGTGGTGTATTTCCTTTTTCCTTTCAATTCTCTCCTTGGCATCCAAAATTAGGTCCTTCCACTCCCTCTTTGGAATCATGGGGGGACGCTCATACTTTAGGTTCCTCTCTAAATGGGTCATGTATTAGTCCCTCACATACTTTAGATATGTGTCAGCTTTTTCAAGGACCTTGGTTTTGTCAAAGGTGTCATTTCCAAACCACTCAACCATTTGGTTTGTCAATTCATCTTTTAACCTTTTTTCTTCATCATTCCACCTTTTAAAAGAAAAACAAACCTGTTAGATTCAAAAATGAATTGAAGCTACATTTATTACAGTTCAAGAAATGGATCAAACGAAAAATATTCTAGTAATGATATGAAATCAAAATAGTGGATTAGGGTTAGTTCACATATGATGTACCACCTTTTACATATGGTGGACCCAAATATCTGCAATGCCATGTCACTAAGATGTTTATAAAAAATATAATTGCCTGCAAAAAATTCATGGGATCATTAGTCCAAAATGAGTGATCATAAAGTAAATTACAATTAGAGTATATATAATAATAATTTTAAAGTACCTGGAACCTTTTGTATCTTTAAGGGAATCATTTCTTTGTCGCTCACCACTAATGTGGCCTGCAACGTTCCCATACTAGCAATACGAGAAGATCCAGAAAATGATGGTATGTTATCAGCAATAGTCACCTCTAGCACATCCTCATGTGCATCTCCTCCTGCAAAAAATGAATCCACTATGAAATGCCCCCAAGAAAGAACGCTTGAAGGGAAATAAACACATAACAGAAGATAGAGCAAAAGAGGGATCTACCAACAGTGGGTGGGCCAATATGACGTGTAGTAGAGGATGTTTGCATGCTACGTGTTGCTGACATTGCAGTCGGCAATACAGGTGAGGCTAACCTCTAATGAGGCAGCGGCGGCATTTGCACAAGAACATTGACAGCACCTAAAGAATAATATATTAAATATATCAAACATTAAATATATGAAAAGTGCAAGAATTGTAAACAAGGATGAACCTTTATTTTGAAGATTGACAGTATCAAGTATAATGTGTTTTGGGTACTTAGAGTGATAAGCCAAGCAAGCGATAATACAAGAAAATCGTCATCACCTGAAGAACCTGCAACACCCTGATCATGACAACGACTTTCATGAGGGTGGATAAATTGTTGTAAAAACAATACGTACATATTTTAGTTAATGACATAAAAGAGAATAAAATATAAACCATTATTGAACTTTTGTTATAATTAAATATTTCATCACTGCTTACTTTCAAGAATACTTCCACCCTCTCTCATATCTCATCAATCATAGGATGCAGGTCTGCCAAAGCAACAATCTCTTTAGTAATTTTTCTAAGAGGCTTTTTTATGAATTCCATAGGGTGTGCGGAATTTTTCAGGGTCATCATCACTTAACCCTATTGATTCCACATCCCTAGAGAGGTGCTCAAGTACTGCAGCTCCCTTTCCCTTTCCCCGAACATCCGTTTGTGTCAAGAATATCGGTAACAATTACAAAATTAGTCTAAATCACTAAAAAAAGAATATAATAATGTAATAGTTTGCTTCTATCTAATTTGTACAATTACAATCAGGTTTACTTGCTCGATAGAAGTGTCGCAACCTACATCCCTATCTATGATATGAGATGGATCCATGTCACCCTGTGACAAAGAAAAAATATAAAAAACGTTAGTGAAATTAAACCAATAGACTTAACAAAAAAACTTCATAATAAAATGGTATATTGGATTCATTAATTGGAGGTTGGTTAATTTAAATGGTATATAGTACGTACCACCCCCATGATATTAACTTTGTCTGTATCTATATGATTCAAACTGTAATCGATTAGAAGCTCTTCGCCTGCACTTATTGATTTTATTGCACATACAAATACATTATTTCCCTCGCACGCCTCAAATATGCAATTGGGTTGTTTATTAGTTAATCCAGGTCATGTACTATTTATAAAACCTGCAATATTCCCTATTTCTTTTGGCCAACTATCAATGTATACAGCCACTCGTTTACTTTGATCATTATCTTTCTATTGTATATAATTTGTTGACAGTGCATACCTATGCATACCTTTTTTATATTTAACAATTTGCATCCAATTATTGTAATTGAAACAAGGTCCAACAAACTCCATCAATTCAGCAACTTTGTTGTAACAGACCTTTATGTCGTCCATGGAAAATAAGCCTAAACCATGTAACGACAAAGGTGCTATGCAATATATCCTATCGTTAACACAAAAATCGGTGTTTATTGGAGGAAGTTTCTTGGGCACCCATTGTTTCTGTAGATGTTTTTACCTCAGTGGCACCTCAATGTCGCCTTTGATCTCATCGTCATAAGAACATGACCCCCTTGAGAAAGGAAAAATTCCATGCGTTTATTGAATTTTTTTCTAATCTTTTGACCTCTTGTTGATCTCCCTATTGTAGACCTACTACATGTGTCACTTTCATTTTCTATTCCTGCATTTTCCTCACTCAACGAAGACAGATTTGACAAATATCTATTTGGGGGTACCTGCACTCCACGAAATGAGAGAGTTAATTGGTAATGAGAGAAATTTTGCAAATGAGGGTAATGTTGATGAAGAAGTCGGCCCTAAAGTTGATTTTGGGATTAAAATTGGAATAAGTCCAACTGGGGCCTCAAGTGTTGATAACTGTATTAGATTTGCTGCTAATGTCGAGGCTTGAAAAACTGAGGAAGTTTGTTTTCCAAGTAATTTTTAAAAAATAAACTATTTGTATAGGGTGTATTGACTAGTTATACCTATCCATCCATGAGACTGTGCAGGATCCTCGTCAAAGGGGTTCATGGTCCTGCACATGTAATTCAATGATCTTATGTTATCTAAAAATTACATAGTACACAACATGAACAAAATGAACTTTGTAGAAAAAAAGGGTATTAAATAATAAAAAGATGTTGTCATCAAAATCATTGTAAACTTTTTAACTCCTTACCTTTACTTTATGTAGACTATGCAGGATCCTCAACTAAATGGTTGACGATGTCTGTCTAACAACAAATGACCAACCTAGTTTATGTGGAACCTCTAAGTAAAATACTTGCTCACATTAGCTTGGAAGAACATAGGGCTCATCCCCAACTAGTTCAAATGACCTTGTATTTACCATTGTAAAACCATTATCATGTTCAATAATAGTTCTATCAGGATCATTTTTATTCAATCGTAGCCTATACCATTTGACGATGAACAAAACTAATTTGAAGGAATTAAAGTCACACTCAAGTATAACATCCAAAATGCCATAGTATCAATTTTGAGACTGTTGAGGATGTATGTCATTTCTTGATGAAATATTTGTCACCTCAAAGACTGTAGTGATGCCAGAATCACAAGTTTTCTTCGTGTCATCCAACTTTTTTATGTGAAATTATGACCATTGCAGCACATAGCGTTGTGGTGTTTGACCTGCGATATGTCATGATAACTCAATGATGAGTGAATAGTACCAAACTGGTACTGAGAGGGGGGGTGAATCAGTACAGACAAAAATACAGTCCAAAATCAGTTTGACAGAAAACACTTCAAAATATTGGCAGACAGTGATACGGTTTGAAACAAAGTGCAACCGGTAAAGCTAAGAATGTCTAAGACAAGAATTAACCGGTTACTCACTTAGATTTTCACTCAACTCGAGACTACACTACCATTTCACCCTTATGCATAAACAGGTAATCTATCATCAGATCATAATAACAGCTAGTTCAACATGTTTTATTGACAGGCATAAAACACAGAACCATCATATGCTTGACAAACAATAGCAAAGCATCATATATGACACACATATTTTTCACATGGAAACCCAACTGGGAAAAACCACGATGGGGATGAATACCCACAAGCTATTTTTGAACTCTTTGGAAGTCCTCTTTGTTAGGAGCCTTGTCCGGTTAGAGACATTACAATAGGTTCTGCTAGGAACCGATCTTGTTAGAGATCACCTGGTTAAGGGATAGCTACAAAAGGTTACCTTGTTAGAGGATTTCAAGAACTCAATAGCTAAAGGACTTCGAACTCAGTAGCTTTGAGTTACCCTGTTAAAGGATTTACAGCAAGTCGGTTAAAGGCTACCCTGTTAAGGTATTTTCCAACTGTTGAGGTGGTTAGAGATCAATAGGTATTACAATGATCTAGTAACAGCACTCAATGCCAATGTGGGTCCTCTTAAGCTCCTCTTTACCTTTTGCACTTACACTCTATAGGTATCACTTCTCTCCTTTTGGTCTGGCAAGAATCATGTATCCCTTCTCTTGGATACTCACACACAACTTTTGCCAACAAACCCTAAAAAGAGTCACAACATTGACCTTATAGAAAACAGTTAGGTCAGTAGCATAAACCCTAAACCCTAACCTATTTCGGTCAAGGAATTCAAATGGTTCAATCCTGACCATTGAGCACACTGCATTAATCTCCATCATTTATTTTCCATCAATTTCATGGCGATTGATAACCCATCACAACGGTATCTATCATTTTACAGACTTCGCACATTCCTGAGGTAGATAGGAATAATCTTCTTCATGCAAGATCCTTCATGCACACAAGGCTTATGTGGCAACATGATCTGTTCTTTGCTATCATGCTAGCTCATCACACAAAGTCACCAGTTGAGCCACACTGGCTTGAAGCACTTCAACCGGGAAACCCTAAAGTTGAGACTACCAACTGGTATTCATACAACACTTCCATGTGCTGGTTCCATAACCATATGTCGGTTCACCTTGAACAAGTACACTGGTTCACTTAAGCACACATGCTAGTTCACAGTGTTATGCCAGGTCTCTCATATGCCGGTTCTCACCTTTTCAGCATAATGACATCGATGACAAACACACAATGTCATTATGTCCTCATATCGGTTCACATAATGCCAATAATCTCCCCCCTTTGGCATTGATGGCAATATACAAAGATATCTCTCTGCTTCACATCTTCTCCCCAAAATTTTGCAGATATCTTCTCCACTTCACATCTTATCCCCCTTTGACAACAATGCCAAGGTGGAGGCATAAGCTTCCCTGTTCATTATGTTGCTCCCCCTGAGGAGTAGCATCCTTCAACACATCAATCCAAAATAAATTTGACTATGCAATTCCTCACTGATGTGGAGCATATGCTTTTAGATTACCTCCTGAAGGGGCAACACCCCTAATTCACCTCTTAAGTACACAAATGTAGTCTTTGGGAGAGGCTTGGTGAATATGTCTGCTAACTGCTCCTTACTGGAAACATGCTCCAGTGCAATCTCTTTGTTCTGAACCTTTTCCCTCAAGAAATGATACTTAAGCTCAAAGTGCTTGGTTTGAGAATGTAAAACCGGATTCTTGGAGATATTAATTGCACTAGTATTGTCACAAAATATACTTACCGGTTCAGATATAGGAACTTTGAATCCATTCAATACATGCTTCATCCAAATTGTCTGAGTGCAGTTCATGAAAGCTGCAACATACTCTACTTCCGTTGTAGACTGGGAGATATAACTCTGCTTTTTACTCATCCATGAGACCAGTCTACCACCAAGGAAGAATGCACCACTGGTTGTGCTCTTCCGATCATCTACATTACTAGCCCAATCAGCATTTTTGAACACTTTCAGGTGAAAATCATTATTGTATGGATACCATAACCCATAGTCAATAGTTCCTTTTAGATACCTAAGAATCTGCTTGACTGCAACCAAGTGGGATTCTCTTGGACTTTTTTGGAATCTTATAGTAATGCCAACTACATGTGCAATATCCGGTCTGCTATGCACTACATAATGCAACTTACCAATCATTGATCGGTATTCCTTCTCATCCACCAATGCAAAGTCATCCTCTTTGGATAGTTTACAACCGGTCACCATTGGTGTACCAACTGGTTTGCTATCTTCCATGCCAAAGGTCTTCAACACCTCTTTGACATACTTGGACTGAGTGATAAAGATTCCATCTTTCATCTGCTAGATCTGTAGTCCAATGAAGAACTTAATCTCCCCTATGAGTGACATCTCAAACTCTTTCTTCATCTCATCTGCAAATTCATGACTCATCTTGTCATCTCCACCAAAGATAATGTCATCAACAAATACCTCACAGATCAGGATCTAATCTCCTTCAGAATTCAAGTAGATATTGCTATCTTCACTTGTTCTCTCAAATCTAGTCTTCACAAGATGGGAATGCAGGAGTTCATACCATGCTCTAGGTGCCTGCTTTAGCCCATATAAGGCTTTATGTAGCCTACATACCATGTCACTATCTTTAGATTGGGAAAACCCATCTGGTTGCTCAATATACACCTCTTCTTCAAGTACACCATTTAGGAATGCAGATTTTACATCCATTTGATATACTTTGAAACCTTTAAAAGTTGCATATGCAAGAAGCATACGAACTCCTTCCAATCTAACTACAGGAGCAAAGGTTTCTCCATAGTCTTCTCCCTCTTCTTGGGCATATCCTTTGCACACCAGTCTGGCTTTGTTTCTAATCACTATGCCATCCTCATTCAACTTATTTCTGAAGACCCATTTGGTACCAATGACATTTTTGTGCTCCGGTCTGGGTACCAAGGACCATGTACCATTTTTCTCTATCTGGTCAAGTTCCTCTTCCATTGCCTGGATCCAATCTTCATCCTTATGTGCCTCTTTGAATGTTTTAGGCTCAAATTCAGAGATCATACATGAGTTTTCTCTGACCTTTCTTCTTGTAAGGATTCCTACATCCTTATCTCCTATGATCTACTTAGGATCATGATTCAGCTTGACATACTAAGGAATGTTCTTAATAGATTCCTCTTGCTTTTCTTCTTCATCCTCATCTCCATCAGTATCAACATCTACATCTGCTGGTGTAGGAACACTATTACTGGTACTCGGTTAACTGACAACTAGTTCCCAGAAGGTTACAACCGGTTCACTTGCCACTTGCTCACTACTAGTTTCCTTAGTTTTCTCAGAGGTTTCATCAACTCTTACATTGATGCTTTCCATAATTCTATGAGTCCTATTGTTGAAACACTTGAGAGCTTTTCTCTTGGTGGAATATCCTAGGAATATTCCCTCATCACATTTCACATCAAATTTTCTCTGGTGTTCACTCCTCTTGATGTAACATTTGCTACCAAACACTCTAAAGTAGATAACCACAAGTGTCTTACCAGTCCAATACTCATAAGGAGTTTTATCCTTACCTTTCTTGATGAGTACCTGGTTCATTGTGTAGACTGCAGTGCTCACCGCTTCTCTCCAAAAGGTGTGAGCTACCTTTCCTTGAATCAACATGGTTGTAGCTACTTCAACCATAGTCCGGTTATTCCTCTCTGCTAGGCCATTCTGCTGTGGAGTCCGAGGGGTAGACAATTGCCTCTTGATGCCATGTTCTTCATAGTACTTGTTGAATTCACCGGAAGTGAATTCCCCTCCTTGATCAGTTCTCAGGCACTTGATCTTTTTACCGCTTTCCTTCTCCACTAATGCTCTGAAAGCTTTAAACTTTACAAAGGCTTCAGACTTGTCTTTCAAGAATGTGACCCACATCATTCTTGAGCAGTCATCAGTGAGAATCATGAAGTACCTATCACCCTGCACACTTCTAGTTTTCATAGGACCACACAAATTAGTATGCACAAGATCAAACAAGTTGTTAGCAATGAAAGATTTACCTTTAAAGGTTGAGGAAGAAATTTTCCTCAATTGACACTCTCTGCACAGGGTATTATCCAATTTGTTTAGCACCGACAACCCTCTAATTGCCTTGATCTTACTAGCCTTCACAATGTTATCAAAGTTTACATGGAAAAGTCTCCTATGCCATATCCAGCTATCATCAAATTTATCCAGAAGACATGTACTTACATTTGCATTCAGATGAAATAGGTTACCTTTGGTCTACATGCCGGTGGCCACCAATTCACCATCTTTTCCTTTGATTCTGCAAACTCCATTCTTGAATTCTAGAGTGAGGCCACTATCATTCAGCTAGGCAACACTCAAAAGGTTGTGTTTGAGACCATCAACCTAGTACACATTGTCAGCACTACTCTTTCCATTCAGAGAGATGGACCCTCTGCCTTTGACCATGCATGGTGCATCATTGCCAAAGCGAACCACACCACCATCATACTCCTCTAAGGATAGAAAATTTCTCCGGTCACCAGTCATATGGTGAGAGCAGCCACTATCAATGATCCACTCATTGGAATTACCAAACTGGGAGACAAGAGCCTTCTTGTCTGACACATCTTCCTTGACAGCAACAAACACAATATCTTCATTTTCTTCATCCTCTGATTCATCATCTTTGACACCTTCATCAACTGCCATAAAATAGTTTCTCTGGTTTCCTCCTTTGAATTTCTTGAACCTTTCCGGTTTGTCCTTGTTGTCACCATTAGGATAGTTTACAGCAATATGTCCTATCAGGTTACAAGAAAAGCATTTCAAAGGTAGCTTACCTTTGTATTTACCGGTTCCTTTAGGAAGCTTCCTGGCAAGGAGAGCTTCAAATGCCATCAGAATCTCCTCATCATCCATTTCTCTGCTCTGTCTTGGTTCACCAATGGTGCTAGCTTCTTTTCCTTTTCTAGATGGTATAGTAGAAGCTTTAAAAGCTGATTCAGTCTTTTGAACACTACCATCAAAACTATTTAGCTCATAGGTTGTCAACTTTTCTATGATGGAGTCCAAGGATACCTTAGTCTTGTCTATTGATCTCATCTCCTAAATAGCAACAACCCTTATTGCATAGACTGGCAATAGGGATCTCAGGACTTTTCTTACCATAGTGGAGTCTTCTATTTTACCACCTGCACTCTTGATATCTCCAACAATGGTTTTGATTCTTATTCCATACTGTTGAATGGTCTCACCTTCAACCATTTGCATATCTTCAAACTTCCCTCTCGGGCTTTCTTCCTTAGCGTGTTTTACATGCTCATCACCGCCATAGATATTTTCAAGAATATCCCATACCTCTTTGGTATTTACCTTGTCCTAAACATCAATAAACTCAATGTCAGATAAACTACTAATTAGGGCTTCCATGACTTGCCCATTTTCCTGTATCTCTCTCTTTTGGTCATCGGTGAGAGTACCGGTAGGGGCAACATAGACATTCTCAACATAGCTCCAATGTTGAGCACCCATGCTTCTAATGTATATCTTCATCCTGTCTTTCCATATACTAAAATTTTTCCTATTAAACTTTGGACCTTCCCTCTTCATCATTTGACTGGGATCTTTACCTCAAGTGGTTAAGCTTAAAATACAGAGGACCTAGAGGACGCTCTGATACCAATTGATAACTCAATAATGAGCGAATAGTACCAAACCAGTACTGAGAGGGGGGGTTGAATTAGTATAGACAAAAATACAGTCCAAAACTGGTTTGATAGCAAACACTTCAAAAGACTGGCAGACAGTGATACTGGTTTGAAACAGAGTGCAACCGGTAAAGCTAAGAATGTCTGAGACAAGCATTAACCAGTTACTCACTTAGCTTTTCGCTCAACTTGAGACTACACTACCATTTCACCCTTATGCATAAATAGGTAATCTATCATCAGATCATAATAATAGCTAGTTTAACATGTTTTATTGACAGGCATAAAACCTAGAACCATCATATGCTTGAAAAACAATAGCAAATCATCACAATATAAAAGCATCACACATGACACACATATTTTTCATGTGGAAACCCAACTGGGAAAAACCACGATGGGGATGAATACCCACAAGCTATTTTTGAACTCTTTGGAAGTCCGCTCTGTTAGGAGCCTTGTCCGGTTAGAGACGTTACAATAGGTTCTGTTAGGAACCAATCCTGTTAGAGATCACCCGGTTAAGGGATGGCTACAATACCCGGTTAAGGGTTAAACCCTATTAAAGGTTACCTTGTTAGAGGATTTCAAGAACTCAATAGCTAAAGGACTTCGAACTCAGTAGCTTCAAGTTACCCTATTAAAGTATTTATAGCAAGTCGGTTAAGGCTACCCTGTTAAGGGATTTTCCAACTATTGAGGTGGTTAGAGATCAACAAGTCTTAAAATGATCTAGTAACAGCACTCAGTGCCAATGCAGATCTTCTTAAGCTCCTCTTTACCTTCTGCACTTACACTCTACAGGTATCACTTCTCTCCTTTTGGTCTAGCAAGAATCATGTATCCCTTCTCTTGGATACTCACACACAACTTTTGCCAACAACCCTAGAAAGAGTCACAACATCGACCTTATAGAAAACATTTAGGTCGGTAGCATAAAACCTAAACCCTAAACCTATTAGGTCAAGGAATTCAAACGGTTCAATCCTGACCGTTGAGCACAGTGCATTAACTCCATCATTTGTTTTCCACCGATTTCATGGCGGCTGATAACCCATCACACGTTATCATCATTTTACAGACTTTGCACATTCCCGAAGTAGATAGGAAAAATCCTCTTCATGCAAGATCCTTCACGCACACAAGGCTTACGTGGCAACATGATCTATTATTTGCTATCATGCTAGCTCATCACACAAAGTCACCGATTGAGCCACACAAGCTTGAAGCACTTCAATCGGAAACCCTAAAGTTGAGACTACCAACCGGTAGTCATACAATGCTTCCATGTGCTGGTTCCCATAACCATATGCTAGTTCATCTTTGAACAAGTACACCACTTCACTTAAGCACAAATGTCAATTCACAGTGTTATACCGGGTCTCTCATATGTCGGTTCTCACCTTTTCAGCATATTGACATCAATGACAACATACAATGTCATTATGTCCTCATACTGGTTTGCATAATGCCAACATGTAAAATTTATTGCATTGTGAGTTGATAAACATATGGGTGATTAATAAATTTATACGTACCTGTTTATCTCTTAAACCATATGCTAAAACAATTTCCCTTTGTGTAACATTGGAATCTTCATTGCGATGAGCTTCTTTAACCAATGAAGCCACACCTTCCCATGTTAACGTGCATCCAGAATTTTGACAACGTTCAATCCATACTGTCGTCCAATCAAGATTGTTTACAATATACAAATGTAGTGCATCCCACTCTCGACCAATTGTACAAAAAATAAATAGATGTCTTACAACCGTAATATTTTGAAGATTAAGAATTTATTAACTACAATAACATCTTATAATTACCTCTCACTTTCCTCAATCTACCTTTCCTCGTCAAGTACTCCCCTTCGAATTTGTTAATGGGGTTGGGATCCCAAATGCGATCCACGTGGATCTTTGTTGCAAACTTAGGAAGATATTCAGAAATGTACACCATAGTCTAGTATACCATATATCCCTCCACCATAGAACCCTTAGGATGTGCTCTTTGTCGATTCAAAGCCTTCAAAATTTAAAGTGCCTCTCAACCATCCACATTGACCTAGTGTGTATAGGTCCACACAATTCAATTTCCTCAACTTGGTGTATGAGGTAGTGTTCTAGTGCATTGAAAAAAGTTGGAGGTAGACACTTTTACATTTCACACATTAAATGAGGAATTTTTCTCTTCCAATATTTTATATCGTCTTTATGGATTTCTTTACATGACAACCACCTACAAGATATTCAAGACGCAAAAAAATATATTACATAACAAGTAAAACAAATAGCAAATATAATATCTATACAACGAACTGAACAAATATCACTACTTACCTCATGTATTTTCCAAGATCATATATGACTTGCTTGACATTATTGTTGAAGTCGTCTGGGAGAGATAGAGGTAGAACGTACCACAATAATTATAAAATTATCTTTTCATTTTTTTCTAACATAATACAGTGAAAAGTACACATACGTGCAGTACTTAAATACATAGTAAAAACACAAGAACATGAATTACCTTAATGAAGGTATGTCAATCATGCATTTTCATCCCTGCCCAAATTCACTTTTCTTTGATATGAGATTGTTTATGTTCGTAGCAAATCCTATGGGAAATCAAATGTTTCGTATGAATTCTTTTATAGAATTGCTTTGCTGGTCTATTAATAACCAAGGAAGCTCACTTATATCAATCTGGTCTCCATGGCTATTTCATTGAATGACATTTATCATTGCATGATTGGAATCTTGAATGTCACTACATATTTTGACAAAAAAAATGGTCACGCCTTCCATCCAATATTTTCCATAATGTCTTTGTTATATTCTTTCCAATATGCATAGTATCAAACAAATGAACAATTTGTATCTGCTCGTAGTAGGGAAACCTACTAAATTATTGGGGATAACTTTTTATTCCCTTAGGAAGGTGGTCATTTATGCCTTCAGGACCTTCATGATCATAAATCACATCATCAGTAAACAAAACAAAATAGAAAAGATGTTTTATGACAAACCAATAGATGGAATGGCATTACCTTGACAATTAATTCTATTATATTCCAACTTCCACAGGTGAGGTGTCATTCTTTATCACTTTGATGTATTCTCTTCTTTCCCATTGAAAAGATATTTTTCAGTATTTCAATACTTGTGATTTTTGTGGAGAAAGTGTCTATACTCATCAAACACTTGCTTTCCTAAACTTTTTGAATGACGAGATTTCATCTTTGGACCACAAACAGGACATGCAAATTTTCCCTTTGTTTGAAGACCTACAAGATAATGTATAATTGGATTAAATATGATCATGTTTTGAATTATAATGTTCATGCACAACTTAAACACTATAACATACCACAAAAATGTGTTAGCCCTGGGGCATCGTGTATTGTCCATAGAAGCATCGCATGGAATTGAAACTGTCTTTGTACTATTGGTCGAGAGACGTCATACATAGTGACACCATTCCATAACTCCAGAAACTTGTCGATAAGAGGCTCGATATACACATTCATATCTTTAACTTGGTACTTACCTAATCGAATGAACAAAAACATTACATAATTATTATGACCATTTTACTGCAATATTTATAATTAAATGTAGATGACTATATTTAAATGATAAAATATCTGGAACAATCATCGCCAATATTATGTGCTCCCTCTTTATTGACATCCATGGAGGAATGTTATTGTTGATAACAAAAACAGGTCACACTAAGTAAACAGATCTCATCTCTCCAAATGGATTGACATCATCCACAGCCAATGAAAGCCTGAGATTACGAGGTTCTTCTTTAAAGTGTGGCCACTTTTCCTCTATGTCCATAAATGTTGAACCATCCACATGCATTCAAATAATGTCATCTCGACTTCTATTGCATGCATGGTAGTCCATAAATTGTGCCAAGCTAGTGCACTTGAATAATCGTTGCATACGTGGAATAATGGAAATATAGCAAAGAACCTTGCAAGGAACCCTTTTTATTATTTGATCTGTTTGATATCTACTGATATGGCATTCAGGGCATTCAGTTCAAAATTCATGTTGTTTATGATATATAATATGATCATTGAGACAAGCATCTATTGCTTGATACTCCATTCCAATAACTTTCATAATGACAGATAATTATCGGTATGAGCGAGGTAGAATATCTGATGGTGGTAACAAAAACTCACCTATCAATATATAGCAAAAAAATATAATTTGTTAATATAAAGAATATTAATGGTACAGCATGATTCATAGTTTATTATGACATATATGACATACCTTAACATACGAGAGATTGTTATGTTGGATAAACCATTCATAACCTTCAAGTTCACCAACAACAATACAGCAGAGAGAAGAGTTGTCTGTGAGCCTTTGTAAAGGGCCTCAAATGCCTTCTCAAGTAGAGGGACATCATGAACAACATCAAGGTCATCTTCATCATCATGATCAGTTGCACGAGTACTAAATGTGTCATGGATCAATGTATTTGTACCATCACCTTCAATTGTGTTTTGTGGCTCATGATCGTCATCTTCCATGGGATCATTATCTTTAGCTTCGATATTCACACCTCCATGTTCGTCCACTTTGAAAACCATATTCTCTGGGTTGTGGTAATCCATACCATGTGCTCTGAGGTTCTCGACTTATATAAAATTGATAAACATAAATAAACCATGATCATGATCTCATCATCAAGTGATTTATTATGTATATAAATTGTTAAAATGATATAATGAAAAACTTACCAATGGATGATAATCATGTCCACCTTCAATGTGACCATGCAGCCTACAATGTTTCTTAGTTGTTTTGATTAGAAGTCTTCTAGTCTTTAACCCCTTACAAATTTTGCAAGGACAATAACATTTTCCATCACCTTTTCTTTTCAAGTTAGACCACAACATAGCAATTGTCTCCTTATTTTGTTGTTTGTTGATATTGTCTGACATGGTCTTTCTTCACATGCAAGAAAATCAGGCTATAGAACTAGTTATATAGAAGTTGACATGTTAGTTATGAAATCGCATTTTAGTATAATATACCAAATTAAATTACTTGAAAATAGAAATTATCATCATTGAACCAAAACCATTTAACTCTTTTTTTTATCTCAAAACATATCTAATGGCTTTGTGGTATGCAATCCTTGTATCATATCTTAAGTTGACTAATGTCTAATTGGGGTAATCCATGAGTGTCTAATGTGAATTCAATATCCTAAACATTGGAGAGACCTTATCTGACTTGCCTAATCAATGAGGTTGTTGTCCTAATATGAAATACTGAGCTCTACCCTTGCCTTTGCATCAAACTTCTCACATCATGTTTCTTCAACAAAACACACTAATATGAATTGAGCCAACGCCATGAGGATAGGGTCAAGTATCATGGCAAATAATCATAATACGTGAAGACGGGGTTCACATGTGAGTGTTGGCTCTCAACAATGCCACACTTCCAAAATTGTCAGTCTCAAGACTTCTCCTATTGGGTCAACACTCATTGATGGCCATAGGGCCAAATCAATGTATGTAGGCTTCGAACTCCTTACTCTAGGCTTGGAGGACCCTACACAAGGTCTATGAACACTCACTTGGTATTACAATAGAAAGAGTCTTCTTCTAAAACTTTGTTTGCAACGCACACATCAATATTGGTAATAATTGTTATGATGGATGGTCTATTAGGACGGTAAATAAAATGCTTATTCTTTTTCTACCCTTTGAAACTACAAGAAGGTATTTGACTTGGCAAGGTCTCCACACATCACTTCAACAACAACCATTAGGCAATTCAACCTTTTGCCTACTGAATGCAATTTTTTTGTCTTTCATTGGTTTTCTAAGTTCGATACATAGGGATATCAGACCTTTCATGGCATCATCACATGCGCCTTCCAATATGTAGTCCTTTCATATTTTAGGTGCCTACACACTATGTTGTTGTTAAGTATTGATGTAGTCTTAAGACATCTCATGACTCCATTATGATAACTCAATGATGAATGGATAGTACCAAACCGGTACTGAGAGGAGGGGATGAACCAGTATAGACAAAAACACAATCTTAAACCGGTTTGTCAGCAAACACTGTGCTTTGATAGACAAACAACAACACCGGTCTTAAATAGAGTGCAACCGGCAAAACCTAGAATAACTGAGAAAAGCATAAACCGGTTGAAACTTATCTTTTCAAACAATCTAATACTTCATTTCCATTTCACCCTAGTGCATGAATAGGTAATCTATCATCAAAAGATATATAACCAGCTAGATCAACATGATTTACCTTTAGACACAAATCACTCAAACCATCACAAGAATATCACCACACATGACACACAAATTTTTTCACGTGGAAACCCAACTAGGAAAAACCACGGTGGGGATGAATACCCACAACTTGTTTTTGAACTCTTTAGAAGTCCGCTCTGTTAGGAGCCTTGTCCGATTAAAAACTGATACAATAGGTTCTGTTAGGGACCGATCCTGTTAGGGATCACCCGGTTAAGGGATGGCTAGAATACCCAGTTAAGAGGTAAACCCTATTAAAGGTTACCTTGTTAGAGGATTTCAAAAATTCAATGGTTTTGAGTCACCCTGTTAAAGGATTTACAGCAAGCCGGTTAAAGCTACCCTGTTAAGGGATTTCCCAACTATTGAAGTGGTTAGAGATCAACAACTATTACAATGATCTGGTAATAGCACTTAATGCTTGTAGCCACATAAATCTGTCCACTTAATTAGATGAATATTTAGTATTTATTTGATTATTTAACCATCAATTAATAATTAATTAAATTAATATATTTAATTAATTCATCTTAACCCTCTTCTCCTATTAATTAAATAAATTATTCAATTTATTTGATTTAATTCACTTAACCAAATTCAGACTATTAATTAAATAAATAAATCATATTTGTTTAATTAAATCTTCTCTCACATTTAAATAAATTAATATTTATTTAAATTCCCCCAAAATCCCACCTCTCACATTTAAATAAATTAACATTTATTTAAATCACCTTTATCCTCCACCCACTTGTATTTTCCTACAAATGCAAGTTGCACAACTATTTTAAATAAATTATTTATTTAAAATCCTATTTATCCTCACCCACTTGAAACCTTTAATGGTTTCCCTTAAAGTCTTCAAACTTGATGGCTTTAAAGTCTTCAAACTTGATGGCTTCCTTCTATAGTCTTCTTAAGCCTTTAATGGTTTCCCTTAAAGTCTTCAAACTTAATGGCTTCCCTTAAAGTCTTCTTAAGACTTTAATTGCTTCCCTTAAAGTCTTCAAGCCTTTAATGGTTTCCCTCAAAGTCTTCAAGCATTTTAATGCTTTATCTTCCTTTTTCTCATTTAAATAAATTAATATTTATTTGAATATTTATCCAAATGCAAATTACACCATTTAATTGAAATAAATGATTTTATTTTAATTGAAAATACCAAAATTCCTCCCACTTGCATTTTCCTACAAAATCCACTTGCATGCCTAAACCCCCTCTAGATTCTTCTAAACCTTTCCTAATTAACCTAATCCATTCCCTAAATATTATCACATTCCTAAGCAAATTGGAGTCACTTCTCAAAGACTCCAAAGTCTTTGAAAAGCAATTAATGTTTTGTGTGCTCAACAAATTAACCTCTAAAGTCTTCCAAACCACTTATGGCTCTTACATGACCATTAATGGTTAATTCCACTTGCACCCATGGTTAAGGACTTTGACCCCTAACTTAACCCTCATGTAACCCATGTGTCTCTTCAAAGCATTTCTTTCTTTGACTAGGGTAACCATCATGTCCCCTCAAGCATTTAATGCTCCTTATCTCTCCTCTCAAGCCTCCTCATGGTGACACTTGTCAACATGGGATTGGGTTGAAAGTCTCACATGGATTGAATATCTTTCAATCCTAACCCTTGTTAAGATTACTCAATCTTAACCTTTCATTTCCCCATTTCTTCTATAAATAGAACCCTTCTCCTCAAGCAAAAGGGAAGCATTAGAGTATTGTTGTTATACTGGTATTAGCATAGAGCTTTTTCATAGCATCACTATCTACACTTGCATAGCATTTGCTTATCATATTCAACCATCTTGAATCTCCATATGGCATCCATGGCTAGTGCTAAAAGCTGAGAGCTACACTCATTTGGGACTTGGAGAGGGGAGAAACAAGGGAGAAGCATCAAAAGGCATCATGGAAGCATCTTAGGGAGGCTCTTCTCCTTTCTTTTATTTTGTTAAACTTCTTTCATGCTTTTTTGAAATCTCTTTTGATATGTTTGGAATGGTTTTTAGTTCTTTGTTTTGTTTTTATGGTTGAAACTAACTTATTAACATTGAACTTTGTTGTTGCTTTGTCCCCATTTCCATGACATCATTTGGTGAACCTGGCGTGAATCAAAACACCAAAAAGATAATTATTTTTAACCACTAACATGTTTGAATGTTTAAAATGTCACACAAGTTGCGCTTTGGCGCTATTGAACTCGTTCTAGCGCTATCGATGCATATGGTTTTAGCGCTATTGTTCTTACAATAGCGCTATTGTCTCAATTTCAGCGCTTTTGGAACTATTTTGGCACTTTTGACATTGTTTTGGCGCTATTCACCATATTTCAGCGCTTTTGCCTCTCTGTCTTTTCCCTTTCTTTTAGCGCTTTTGTGTTAAATAGCGCTTCTGTTCAAAACACAGACTAGCGCTATTGTAACAGAATGTCGTAAAAATCACCTTGTAACCAAAAAAATGAAAAAGTTTAGGCTTGTGGAAGCCCCCCTTGGACATGGATTTTACTAACCGGTTATTGTTTGTGCAGGTTTAAAACTCACCATTAAAAATCACAAACTTTCTTTTGGTGCTTTAAAACTTGAACAAAACAAATTTTCCTTGCTTTCTAGTTAGGGTCACTTGTCTTTGGTGCATTAAAACTGAACAAAAACAAACATTTGCTTTCATTGCAAGTTAGGACTCATTTTCTTTTGGGGCTTAAAACCAACAATTTGATTTCCTTGCATCAAACTAAAGCATTTACAATCTACACTTCAAATTCTAGTGCACATAAAATAAACAATCCACTTGTTTTGATTTTTTCAAGCGATTTTACTTCATGCAAACGTGTTTTTCATTAAGTTGACTAGGACTTCCCATTTCTAGATTACAACATATTGCCTTTGAAGTTAAAAAGAACATCATGATTGTTGGAGAAACATCTCCAAATAGTTAGACCACATTGCGATGATGGGTTAAAAAGAACAACTGTTTTTCGTGCTTGGCACACTAGTGCAAAAAGTCAGTCGAGTGGTCCTACTCTAACACACACTATCCTCTCCCTTGGCTTTTGTGGTCCTAGGTGCAAGAGAAAAGTGTTAGTAACACTCAACATTTTATCTTTTTAAGAGAGGCCTGCCAAGAGACACATCACTCTTGGGAACGACCTCGCGCGGTAAATCCTTCAAGCCGCTATAGAAATCAGGTGAGAGCAAAAGCTATAGCCTTGGGTATAGCTGTTCCTACAGTGTAACTGGCTGAAAGGACAAATGGGCCCCACCACCAGTTACAAGGCTCTTAAGTGAGTCAATACAGAATGAACTTATGTCCAAAAACATCGAACATGACTAAACACCTTTAAGTAGTAGCCCACCCATTCTATTGATTGAGGATATTTGCGATATTATTTAGTGCAAGAGCATAGATGGTTTTGCTCCCAAGATACTCACCATACATATTTCCTTGAGTAGAAAGATAGCTTTTTGAAAAGTCACTTGTGGCTTGATAAAAGTGGTGACTCCCCCATCATAGGGATCATCTATTTTTTATGCTCATGCAAGACTTAGTATATCACATCCTTACCTACCACGGCGGGATTCATAAGGTATGTAGTACCAAAGTCGAAGAAATATCAAGATGTGGGCTAAATTTATCACAACTGGCCATTTGACCTTAGGGATAAAAAGTGTTTGAAATGTGTTCGTTTTAAAGACCAAGTGCAAATTGAGCTGACTTCAGGCTTTGGAAATACACCTTAAAATACATCTAAAGGAAGGGTCGTATAAAAGTCCAAGGATTGGGTTGATCTAGACCCATACTCATTTGTGCCTTTGAGGCTACATTCTTGTGTTTGTGTGCTTGCTTTGTTTTCTTGTCAAAAAAAAAAATCAAATCAGAGAATCACTTCCAAAAACAAAGTATTCGTCCAACCAAACATTTCTCAAAACAACCAAACACATCAAAAACAAAGTGCAAACAACAAAGAGTCAAATTTTATGACCATTCTTCACATCTTGCGAAAGAAGAAGCATCATCAGAATATCAACTTGAAAAGAAGACCATTAAGCTCAAAGGCTTTGATCAAAAGAAGGAAATTCTTCTATATAAATAGACAAATCTTTGCCTCCCATAGAGTTTTTCTGCGTCAAATGCGCCTCTACCTTCAAAGCAAAACAAACGAATTTGATTCAGAATCATTGAACCGCAGAGCTTTTATGCAATATAGAGCTCTGAGTTATCACAAAAACCAAGGAGGTAAGATTAATCCCAACTTTTTCCCAAACATCTGTATCACATACAACGTAGCTCAAGAAATACCACCAACACCCGAAAGAGAAGAGGTAGAATTTGTTCCATTTGTAACACAAAGCTTTTATTGAAGTTGAAAACATTTCATCCATCATCTTATTCATCCATCGTCACTTCATCATCAATTCATTCCAAATTCTCAAAACATTAAGCGGTTCTTGTCCCAAAGTTCTCTTTTAGATATTGCTTGAATCAAACACTTCACATCACTTTTTAGATTGTTTCTACATCTAGGATAAGCTCATCCTAAGAGACATATCTACGTAGGTTAAAACTAGTTCATGAGTGAATCCTCTCATTACTAGGTAGTTCAATCTGTAACACATCTCAAATTTCTCTACACCTTATCACATCAAAATCTTATCAAACAAGCAAGCAATTCAAAGAAAGAATTTTAGTTACATCTACCTTAAAAGTGCTAGAGATCCACATGCAACACAATTCACCAATCATCAATCTCTCATTTCATCAAAAACTCATCATCATTTTCACTCAACTTCAACAAAGACTCATAAACAAAATGGCTCAAACCCGATCACAGTCAAGGCAACGAGAAATAGAAATGGAAGAAGAAGAAGAAGAAGAAAATCTCAATGAATTTCAAGAAGCACTTGGAGGAAATGTAAATGACAAAAACCCAAGTACTCCTACTCCTGCAACAATAGAAAGGGCTCAGCATAACCCTCTCTTTAATAGACTATTTGACAAAATACTCAGGAGCAATGCGGACGCTCACTTCTTAAAACTCACTCGAGAAGGAGCAAAACTCCCCTCTGACTTTGATCTTGCCCAATTAAGACAAGCATCAAAAAGACAAAGTCGCCATGAAGAGGAAAGAGGTAGAGATCCCATCAGATATAACATTCCTCGAGGTAACCCACCACCTCCTCCTCCAAATGAAATGGAGATGTTGCGGCAACAAGTCGAGAATCTCGCCCAACAACTTCATAGTGGTGTCAAGACTAACCAATTCTCACTCAATGACATCTGTCCTTATCCTTTTGATAGGAATCTTTATATGCCACCCTTTCCACAAGGATTCAAAACACCCAAATTTGAAAAATATAGAGGAAAGGGGGATCCCCGTGATCATGTCAAAGAATTTCATTCCGCTTGCCTCAAAGTGGCATATGAAGACACCTACCTAATGTGCCTTTTTCCCCAAAGCTTGGGAGGAACAACCACATCATGGTTTTCCCGACTACCAGGTGGCATTAGAACATTTGAGGAACTTATCCAGAAGTTTCTAGCTCATTACTCTCATAACATTGAATGCGACATTACCATGGCTGATCTGTGCAACACTAAACAAAAACCAAGTGAACTAGTCTCAGTATTCCTGCAACGATGGCGCCAAATGTCTAGTAGACATTCTCTTCAGTTACCTGAACGAGAACTAGTGGAAATATTCATTTTCAACTTAAACGAAGAAATGGAATTTCACCTGGATGTCAAAGACACGGACTCTTTTAATGATATGATCACCAAGGGTTTGAAATGTGAAAGGGCACTCATCAAGAAAGGACTCATCAAAATCTTTAATGAACCAAAAGATGGTCCTCACCCACGCTTCAATAGCGATAAACCAAACTTCTGGAATAAAAACAAGAATATCATCAATGATGGGGTTGTGGATGCCTGGACTATCCAAAATGCACAACCTGTGGTTCGGTTTGTAGGACAAAATCCTCCACCTCAGAATAACACAAATGTTCCTTCCAATCAAGGTCACATCACATCTCATGATGAACCTAGACCTTGTCAGCAAAAACAGAAACGCACATACACTCCCTTAGGGGAACCCATTGAAACAGTATTGCAACAACTCATTTCTCAAAATTTGGTCACTCTACCTAAACTATCAAACTATGAGCCTCAGGTCAAACCGGCATGGTGGAGAGATACTGAACACTGTGAATTCCATCAAGGAAGAGGACACAAGACAAGTAATTGTCACCGATTAAAAGATCTTATTCAGGATCTTATTGACCGAGGAGAAATTGAAATTGAAGGACATGACCCAAAAACAACAAATAATGATCATCTGATGTTCAAAAATCCACTTCCATCACAAGATCAAAGGGGTCCTTCCACTTCCCGGCAAGGCATTGATACCACAGATTATACGCAGGCTACGTATAATTACACTGTAAATCATCTGTATGATGCCAGTGAACAAGTTGCAACCATAACCTTCAAAAATCCCAACTCAAATTGCAATGTTGTTACACGTCACAGTAAGGTTACCAAAAAGGCAACTCCACAAGGCACCACCTCCATCCCAAAGTAGTACAATCTTGTGGAACAATTAGATAAAACGCCTGTGCTTATATCCATTTTAGAGCTATTGCGCCTATCGCCATCTCATAAAACTATCTTGGATCAAGCACTCCAAGAGGCGTCAGTCCCTGCAAATTTGAATATAGACCAATTTCAAGCCATGGTTGGAAGTCTAAAGTCATCACCTTGTCTCACTTTTTCCGAAAGTGACAACTCTTCCTTCCAGCAACCTCATAACGCTTCGCTACACATCGAAGGATTTATTAACCAGCATAGGAACAAGCGAGTCTTGATTGATAATGGAGCAGGCCTAAATATTTGTACACTATAGTTGGTCATAGCATTGGGATATGCAGTAGAATCGGTGGATCCTCGTAAGAAGATCACAATCAAAGCCTATGATGATGCAGAGCGGTCATCCAAAGGAGCTGTGGTACTACCAATCCGAGTGGGCCCTGTGGTAAAGCACATCATCTGTCAGGTTCTGGACCTTCCTCTACCATATAATCTATTGTTAGGGAGACCCTGGATACATGCCATGCAAGCCGTTCCATCTACCTACCATCAATGTATCAAGTTCTCACCTAACGGTGTAGAGATCACAATCCTGGGTGATGCAAATCCCTTTGCATATTGCCATAATATCAGCCATCAACCAGAGATTACCGTTCCTAATAATAGAGAAGCCATTTCCTCCACATCATATATAAATCCCGCCTCTCTTGCCAGTTCGAACACCACTATACCAAAGCAAGAAAAGCTTAAGATGAAAGTAGCAGAGGAAGGTCCTGGGGAATACAACTTGAGTCAACTCTTTTGTGTGGGACAAATGCCCACTTCTCCCTGAACACATGATAAACCATAGCAGGTACTCCAGCAACCACTAGTCACGCTAGCATGTGCTTTGATGCCTTTCATCCTTGGAAAGAGTCAAGAATAAGAAACCCAAGATGAGGACTTAGCGAAATGGATCTATAAAGATCCCATCACCACTGATGTACCGAAAGTTAAACTTCCTATGGATCAGTATGGCAAAGGTCTCCTCATTATGCAAAGAATGGGGTATGATGGTCAGAGTGCTTTAGGATATTGCAAACAAGGACAACATGAACCTCTACTGCTATAATTAAAGCCCAAAGATAATACAGGCCTAGGCTTTGAAAAGAAGATATTTCCTAAGCTCAAATTCAAAGGAAAACCCAGCAAACCATTATGTCAGCCTACTCCAAAAAGGACACCTTTCATTATCAAAGCAGCCTCAAGCACCATCCCAACTACCCCATCAAGGCTCAAAACCCCAACACAACTATCACCAATGCCAATCATCCCACCAATCGAACCAGTAATCCCATTAGTAGCACCATTAGCAGCAGCAACTGTATCAGAACCCGCAACAGCATCTATGGCACCGATAGTTCCAGCAGAAGCCATTGAGCCAATATTACCGATACTCCCTGTACCAGATTCCTTGATCCCCATCAACCTTCCTACAGAACCAATCACTACAAAGGTACATCAACCAATCACACCTGCAGTATTTAACTCAAAAGACATCCCAGTATGGTACAGTAATTGGATGTTGGAAAGTGACTCAGAGACCGATTCACATGAGTGGGAATTTGATTCTGTACAGCTTAACACTTCAAATGAGGAAGACACATCACCACCTCCACCACGCAAAGACATCCCTGTTTACGGAGAAGCACAGATAAAGACCACTTGGGTTCCTGAACTGGAAACATCTTCCACAGACCCTACGTCTCATCCTACGCCTGATTCTGACAGGGAGAGTACCATTAACGACCTTCACCATAATGTCTTAACCCTCACTGATACATATAACGCACTTAACCTAATCGATGAAGTAATGCCCATTATCCACCCTGAACTCATCGAATGGAACCAACCAAATTCCCCATGCCTTGACTTCTTCGAAAATGATGAGGCCATCATTGACTTTTTGGAATTAAGGGATAACCTACCAAGCGGGGATCACAAAGCTGGATTCGCCATCGAACTTAATAGCACAGCATACTTCGGGGTGGATGCCAAACCTTTTAGCTACAAAAATATAACAATAAAACATGGATCTTCCAGTGAAAACCACACTGTGGTACTGTTTGATCCAACAAAAGTAAAAAGAAAGAGCGTATCCAATGGTGAAAACCTCTCTGAGGCGCTTGAGGATTAAGGGTTTGACATTCTCCCTACTAATGCACAACAGGAATGATCAACGATTCTCATCGAGGAAACCAAAGAATACAATGTGGGGACTCCTGAAAATCCTCATCTCATACATCTAGCATCTCTTCTCACTCCAGAGGAATAGCCTAAGTTTATAGAGTTCTTCCAGAAGCGTCAGATCAACTTTGCATGGTCATATGCAGACATGCCTGGGCTTGATCCTGATTTAGTCATGCATCACCTCACCGTCATAGAAGGAGCCAAACCTATCAAGCAGAAGCTTCGTAAGATGCATCCTCAAATTGCAGTACTAGTCAAAACAGAACTCAAGAAACTCCTAGATGTTGGTTTCATTAGACCAATTGATTATGCAGAATGGATCTCCAATATTGTGTCTTTCAGCAAACCAAAAGGGGGCATCTGCATTTGTACTGACTTCAGAGATCTGAATAAGGCCTATCCTAAGGATGACTTCCCCCTACCAAATATTGACATCATAGTGGATCTGACAGTAGGACATGCCATGCTTTCACTCATGGATGGCTTTTCAGGATACAATCAGATAAAGATCGCACCAGAAGATCAACATAAGACAGCCTTCACTTGTCCATGGGGCACATATTGCTGGAATGTAATGCCTTTTGGTCTAAAGAATGCAGGAGCAACCTATCAAAGAGAAATGACCACCATCTTCCATGACATGATGCATACTATGATGGAAGATTATGTGGATGACTTACTAGCAAAATCACTCACTAGAGAAGGTCATCTCAACATATTAGATAAAATATTTGATAGACTGGAACAATACCGTGTTTGACTCAACCCAAAGAAATGTGTCTTTGGAGTAACCTTCGAGAAACTTCTAGGATACATTGTCTCAAGCAAAGGCATTGAGGTCGATCTAGCAAAGGTTAAGGCAATCATGGACATGCCACCTCCAAAGAATATTAGTCAGCTAAGGACATTACAAGGGTGACTTCAATCCATTCGAAGATTCATTGCACAATTGGCTGATAAGTGTCACCCATTCACACACCTGCTACACAAGAACATCCGCTTTCAGTGGGATGCCCAATGCCAACAAGCATTTCAGACGCTTAAAGACTATCTCATGAATACGCCATTGTTGATCCCACCAGATCCAAGTAGACCGTTGTTACTCTATATCTCAGTGACAAGTATAGCATTGGGTGTACTACTAGCACAACATAATACAGAAGGAAAAGAGTGTGTTGTTTACTACATCTCTCGCACACTAGTGGGCTATGAACTCAATTACACACCTATTGAGCGAGCTTGCCTAGCAGTAATCCTGGCAGCCACTAAACTGAGGCACTATCTATTAACACACAAGGTACAACTCATTGCAAATATTGATCCACTCAAGTATTTACTTAGCAAAGCACCATTGACAGGCCGCTTGGCCAAATGGGTGATGATTCTAAGTGAATTTGACATCAAGTATGTAGACCGTAAAGCTATCAAAGGTCAAGTTATTACAGATTAGTTGGCTGATGCACCACTCATAGGCGATCATCCTCTCATTTCCAATTTTCCAGATGAAGAGATATTCATGATCACAATAGCACAACCATGGAAACTATACTTTGATAGTTCATACACTAAGCATGGCTCGGGGGCAGGCATTCTGTTTATCACACCTCAAGGTGACAGCATCTCGAAGTCTTATAGGCTCACATTTCCATGCACTAACAACATAGCAGAATATGAGGCCTTGATCATAGGACTCAGGCTAGCCGTACAATGGAAATTACAAGAACTACAAGTATATGGTGACTCACAACTGGTCATTCGACAAGCAACTGATGAATATCAGACAAAGGATGATAAACTCATGCCATATAAGCAAATGGTGGACACTCTAAAGACATCATTTACTACTATCACTTTTGAGCAGATACCAAGAGATCAAAATCGAGCTGCTGACGCTATGGCTACCATCGCGTCTCTCCTAGATCTTCCACATAATTCAACACGCTATGAGTTCTTGGTAGAACAACTTTGGATCCCCGCTTATGATATCCCCGAATCCGAGATGATATGTCACCTTGTCGGTTCTGAATCCCCATGGTATGGTGAATTCTACACCTATCTCCGCGATCGCACCCTTCCTCCCAACCAATCGAATAACCAACATAAAACCTTCATTCGCCAAACTACTCGATATACCATTATTGCCAAAACCCTATACCGACGTGGTCTTGATGGTACTCTCCTTCGATGTCTGGAACAAGGTGAGATAATAAAGGCTTTGGAAGAAGTCCATGAAGGAATTTGTGGGACTCACTCAAGTGGTCCATCACTAGCCAAGAAACTCCTGCGCAATGGATACTATTGGCCATCTATGGAAAAAGATTCCTACTACTTTGTCAGAAAATGCAAGAAATGTCAAGTTCATGGAGCCCTAATACATGCATCGGCACAGGAACTGCAACCAATCACAACACCATGGCCTTTTTGTCAATGGGGTCTTGACCTTGTGGGTAAGATTCATCCATCTTCATCTAATGGCCATAAATTCATTATTACCGCCACCGAATATTTCACAAAGTGGATCGAAGTTGTTCCACTTACCCAAGTCACCGGCAAGCAAATTGCCTCATTCATCCTCAATTACATCATCTGCCAGTATGGTGTACCCATGTCCATCATCACAGATAACGGTCTTCCTTTCAAAAATCAGGATGTCCGTGAACTTTGTGAGAAATTTCATATCCAATACCGCTTTTCCACTCCCTATTACCCACAAGGCAATGGTCAGGCCGAAGCATCCAATAAAAACATATTGAGAATCCTCAAGAAGATAGTCAACGATGTCCGTTGTGATTGGCATGTTCAATTGAATCCAGCACTATGGGCATATCGAACTAGCATTCGAACCCCTACAGGCGCAACTCCCTACTCATTAGTCTATGGTGCAGAAGCTATCTTACCTATTGAGGTTGAGATACCATCATTACGGGTTTCCTTGCACAATCTCATTGATGATGAAACATACAGAGTATCCTGTCTTCAAGACTTAGAATTACTTGATGAGAAGCGACAAGCTGCATACAACCATCTCAAAGCCTATCAGCAGCGCATGAGCAGAAGCTACAATCACCGAGTTAGATCTTGTACATTTGAGGTAGGTGATCTTGTTCTACAAGAGAATCCTCACAACCAACCAAACAGAGAACATCAAGGCAAGTTTGAATCAAACTGGCTGGGCCCATATGTTGTCACTGCTATCTTCGGGTCTAGGGCATATCAATTGGCTACATCAGAAGGAGAACCGCTCGCAGATCCAATCAACAGCATGCACCTCAAACGGTTTTATACCTAAGCTGTACAGAGCATCAAGCTCCCCTGCATACCAGAAAATACCAAAAACATTCAGAAAAATGTCCTGAAGAAATACAAAAACATTCAAAAAGTAAAGAAAAATCATGCATCCAAACGGTGAACAACCACTCTGGTGGCACCTTGGGTAAGTGCGATGGTGAAAACCTGGCAAACAGGCGCCACTCGTATAGACAATCGCTCTAGTATCTTTCTGGCTCGTTGCGATCACATTCATGCATCCACACATCCATCCGTCCAAACCATGGCTTGCTATTGATCTACAATCCAGGATAGTACTTCATGCGTCTTGCGTCCCACTTTTTCATAGTCATGTCTAAACTTGGGGGTAATACCTTTAAATCTAGTTGATGGAAGTGGATTCTACATTACTGGTGATTCATTGGCAAAAACATTCAAAAATGTCTCACAAAATCCAAAAACTTTCAAAAATGTTTCACAAAATCCAAAAACATTCAAACATGTCTCACAAAATCCACAAACATTCAAAAATGTCTCACAAAAATCCAAAAACATTCAAAAATGTCTCACAAAATCCAACAAACATTCAAAAATGTCTCACAAAAATCCAAAAACATTCAAAAACAATACAAAGTCCAAAAACAACGAAAAACCATCGAAAATCAAACAAAAAAACATGGCAACGCCTTGTACATACTCATCCGCGCAGATACAAAACAAAACATTGACAAATACTCGCATGATGATCACTTATCAAAAATTGACCAACACAATCAACATCAACAATCAAACTGTCTTTAAACAAGGATGCATCCTTCCTTACCAAAACAAAGACAAAAGTGATGTTTTCTTTGACAAGAAAATTATGTTAAGCTATCAAATACTTGGTTGATTTGTGAGTACAATCATTCGTTTATCTATATCGGGATCTTGCAGCATTATTTTGTATCGTTTGCGCATTATTTCCGATGAAGTTCTGGGGCATGTACTAATGGTGTCTACATGGGAAGTTCACCAAGCTATGTGATCTTATACAAAATGCAGTCATAAATCATTACAGCTTGCTGACTACAGCGTATACCTCGACCATATGAGCATGAACCATTACCAAGGATCCTTATTCTTTATTCTTTATGTATATACTCTTTGTTTGCAGGAACATTGCTCTTCCTTTGGTTCCTTCCCCCTCATCCAATTTGGATAAAGGTTTTTATCTCTTAGTACGGTATGCACTTGTCTCAGGATATGATCAGCCTAAAATCAAGAAGGACGATCCAAGTCATGCATGAAAGGAGATAATCCTTGTCTGTTCCGCAAGCAATACTCAGGTCAACTTGATCCATTATATCAAGTTGCTTGTATTAACTTGCTATATCAAATCCATGTAAGAAATACTCTGGTCATCTTGAATCTTTATGTCAAGTTGCTTGTATTTTCTTACAACATTTTAAAGCTCAATGATGAAAAATAAAGCACTATGGATCGTCATTTCATCTCATGTGTATATATTGCATTTCGTTGCATTCCACCCATCCATACATTCATAATAGCTGCATATCATGCATACATAGTCATAATAATGCATACTCTATTTTACTCATCTTCTTCCATAGGACTCGGTCCTTTCCTCCATATCTTCTATCTAACATCAAATCCCCCCTCACCCTCCCTATCTTGATCATCAACATCATCCTAATCCCTTCATCGCTTCCCATCCTCACTTATCCACAAAATTAAGCCAGTTACTCTGTCTACATAGATACATCGACTCCCACACACCTAGACTATCAACAGATACTCTGATCAAGTATCTTCGGGTCTCAACAGGTAATCGATCATGGTAATCCTAGACTACATCAGGCATTTATCATAATAGCCTAGTCTCAACGGGGCTGCCATGATTCCCCACAACAATCCATCACACGCACACACTATCAATTGATCAACCAATCAAACACAATCCAACGGACAATTACATCAATTGTCTACATCTCAACGAGTATTTTGCTTCATATACCTTGACTTCATCGGGCAATTAGATCAATTGTCTAAGTCACATCAGGTCACTTTGATTCACTTACTCAAACTTTATCATGTCCAAGCGACCAATTGACATCAACTGTCATGCTTTGACTTGACCGGGGCAATTAAACCGATTGCACTAGATTGTCCAACCAATTTTGATCAATTGTATAGCATCAATCCAAACCCCACACTACATCTACTATGTATCTCTTGCATGACCTCAGGGTACTCGCTGGCTTGTTGTTTCTTCATATTCACTCCATTTTCTCCCATTCTTTCATCATTAGTTCTAATTTCTTCTATTCTACCTCCCCTCCACTTTTCATTCTTTTTCGAGAGATCACCCGATTTTTCAAAAAAAATCGGCCCATCTCTCAAGGGGGCATACCACCCATTAAATTTACATTTTATGGGGCATTTCTTCACACCTATTTTTCTTTCTTTGAAACGACGCGATAAACTGCACCGTCTCAAAGAGGGGCAAATGTAGTCACATAAATCTGTCCACTTAATTAAATGAATATTTAGTATTTATTTGATTATTTAACCATCAATTAATAATTAATTAAATTAATATATTTAATTAATTCATCTTAACCCTCTTCTCCTATTAATTAAATAAATTATTCAATTTATTTGATTTAATTCACTTAACCAAATTCAGACTATTAATTAAATAAATAAATCATATTTGTTTAATTAAATCTTCTCTCACATTTAAATAAATTAATATTTATTTAAATTCCCCCAAAATCCCACCTCTCACATTTAAATAAATTAACATTTATTTAAATCACCTTTATCCTCCACCCACTTGTATTTTCCTACAAATGCAAGTTGCACAACTATTTTAAATAAATTATTTATTTAAAATCCTATTTATCCTCACCCACTTGAAACCTTTAATGGTTTCCCTTAAAGTCTTCAAACTTAATGGCTTCCTTCTAGAGTCTTCTCAAACCTTTAATGGTTTCCCTTAAAGTCTTCAAAACTTAATGGCTTTAAAGTCTTCAAACTTGATGGCTTCCTTCTATAGTCTTCTTAAGCCTTTAATGGTTTCCCTTAAAGTCTTCAAACTTAATGGCTTCCCTTAAAGTCTTCTTAAGACTTTAATTGCTTCCCTTAAAGTCTTCAAGCCTTTAATGGTTTCCCTCAAAGTCTTCAAGCATTTTAATGCTTTATCTTCCTTTTTCTCATTTAAATAAATTAATATTTATTTGAATATTTATCCAAATGCAAATTACACCATTTAATTGAAATAAATGATTTTATTTTAATTGAAAATACCAAAATTCCTCCCACTTGCATTTTCCTACAAAATCCACTTGCATGCCTAAACCCCTTCTAGATTCTTCTAAACCTTTCCTAATTAACCTAATCCATCCCCTAAATATTGTCACATTCCTAAGAAAATTGGAGTCACTTCTCAAAGACTCCAAAGTCTTTGAAAAGCAATTAATGCTTTGTGTGTTCAACAAATTAACCTCTAAAGTCTTCCAAACCACTTATGGCTCTTACATGACCATTAATGGTTAATTCCACTTGCACCCATGGTTAAGGACTTTGACCCCTAACTTAACCCTCATGTAACCCATGTGTCTCTTCAAAGCATTTATTTCTTTGACTAGGGTAACCATCATGTCCCCTCAAGCATTTAATGCTCCTTATCTCTCCTCTCAAGCCTCCTCATGGTGACACTTGTCAACATGGGATTGGGTTGAAAGTCTCACATGGATTGAATATCTTTCAATCCTAACCCTTGTTAAGATTACTCAATCTTACCCTTTCATTTCCCCATTTCTTCTATAAATAGAACCCTTCTCCTCAAGCAAAAGGGAAGCATTAGAGTATTGTTGTTATACTGGTATTAGCATAGAGCTTTTTCATAGCATTACTATCTACACTTGCATAGCATTTGCTTATCATATTCAACCATCTTGAATCTCCATATGGCATCCATGGCTAGTGCTAAAAGCTGAGAGCTACACTCATTTGGGACTTGGAGAGGGGAGAAACAAGGGAGAAGCATCAAAAGGCATCATGGAAGCATCTTAGGGAGGCTCTTCTCCTTTCTTTTATTTTGTTAAACTTCTTTCATGCTTTTTTGAAATCTCTTTTGATATGTTTGGAATGGTTTTTAGTTCTTTGTTTTGTTTTTATGGTTGAAACTAACTTATTAACATTGAACTTTGTTGTTGCCTTGTCCCCATTTCCATGATATCAATGCCAATGCAGATCCTCTTTAGCTCCTCTTCACCTTCTACACTTACACTCTGCAGGTATCACTTCTCTTTTCTGGTCTGGCAACAATCGCATATCTCTTCTCTTGGATACACACACAACTTTTGCCAACAACCTTAGAAAGAAACACAACATCGACCTTATAGGAAAACAGATAGGTCGGTAGCATAAACCCTAAACCCTAAACCTATTCGGTTAAGGAATTCAAACAGTTCAATCCTAACCGTTGAGCACATTTCATTAAATGCAACAGTCTTAATCCAATCTCAAGGCATTCTCCATCGTTCATTTTCCACCGATTTCATGGTCGTTGATAACCCATCACGCGTTATCACCGTTTACAGACTTTGCACATTCCTGAGGTAGATAGGAACAATCTCCTTCATGCAATATCCTTCATGCGCACAAGGCTGACATGGCAACATGGTCTGTTCTTCGTTACAATGCTAACTCATCACACAAGGTCACTGGTTGAGTCACACAAGCTTGAAGAACTTCAACCAAAAACCCTGGAGTTGAGACTACCAACCAGTAGTCATACAAAGCTTCCATGTACTGGTTCCCATAACCACATGTCGGTTCACCTTAAACAAACACACTGTGTCACTTTGGCACATATACTGGTTCATGGAGTTATACCAGTTCTCACATATACCGGTTCTCTCCTCTTCAGCATATTGACATCAATGAAAATATACAATGTCACCATGTCCTCATACCAATTCACTTAATGCCAACACATTACATGTCCACACTTGGGTTTACAAACACAACTCTGTCAAAACAAAAACAATATCACTAGTAAAACTATGACTATGACAATCAATACCCTTAGCACAGTCATAGAAATTTAATCTATTTCATTTGGTTTTGATCAAAAAACCCTTCCAAAGGTTTCATAGGGTCCCCTCACCCCTCTCTCTATCATCAACCACTTCAAAATACCAATCGCTTGGTCTTCCCACCAAATTCTTCACTCTTACTGCCTTTTACTAATTGATAAATAGAGATATCAGACTGTCCTCATGCCCAAATGTACCAAATCTAATTTGGAGCCCTGTACACAACATAATATGATACATAGAATGAAAAAAGGTCTTCCCACACATTTGGGTGAATTTATATGCATGGGAGACCAAACTATATATTATTTACTCCTCTCGATAAACACTAGGCAGGGTTTTGACATTTTTTGGAAAAACTATGATATCTAATTTAAAATACAATGAAATTCAATTCCACGAAAACAAAAAATGAAGTTAACTCACTACTCTACTACATCCAATTGACTTCCCATCAAATTATGATGATTTTCACAATGAAAAATGAAGAGAATCAGACCGAAATGTCAAAAAATGCAAATAAAACCCCAATTTCATTAAGCAAAACTATTGGATGGCATGCCAAATTCCTTTTTATTCCCATCCAAGTGGGTTACAACCTCAAACCACCATAAACTAACTTTCCAACCATATTTTTAAGAAGTTTCTACAAGAAATGCAAAAGTTGTCATGGCAATATGATAACTTTTTTCCCAATGCACCTCAAACTTTCACAATTAGATCTCTATTTGTTGTTAGAATGTGATCTATGACTAAGTATTAGAGGATCTTACTAACTTGGGTATCATGCTTTTATGTGTCTCTAACATGACTCCTAGTAACTATATAAGGATCTTACTAGTTCTAGATCCATGCCTTGTCTTTTTTATATGGTTCCTAATGAGAATATATGAATCTTACTAGTTCTAAATGTCATAACTGTGTGATTTGCATGCTCCATGTGTGTTACTAATTTTACTCATATTACTCACTTTGTACTTCCCTCTTATCTCAATATTGTAGATTGACAATATCATAAGTCTTGGGAGCTACCACCTGTCCAAACTTGTAGTCATCTTGACTCTTCAATATCTTGGTGAAAGAATATTTGGTTTCTCCATATTTTCCCAAGAGTACATGAGCATAATTTCATACTCTTGCTAAGAGGGGGCTAAATATTGCATCATAAGTTGTATCTCTTTAAAAAAATACGGTAGGTTTGGACTCACTTTAGTGGTTGTGCCTTATTTATGCCTAATTTTACTTAGGTTTGATAATGTTTCCATAAATTTGGTTCATTCCCTTATTCATGATGTTCCTCATGGATCATTTTTATAAGATCGGGGTCTTGGGAACCCTTATTCATGGAAATTGGACCTAAAATTTGAAAGATGAATGTTGGATTCGCAAATAGTAGGAATTTCCTCTCCAAATTTGGACTTTTGCAAAAGTTCAATTTGAAAAGGTGCAAGCTGCATATAGATATAAATTTATTTCTCATTTCAAACCCCTATCAACTCCAACCCACATCTACCAATTTTTCAATCAAGCAACTCAAATCGATTGAGCATAGATCTATAATCAAGGAACAAGGCATTCAAAGATACAACTTTGTTACATTAGTTATGATCAACTACATTATTTTTTTCCATGATGAAAGCATACACTAACATATTCTAGAAACATTAAGGTTTGTGTGGAACTTCATGCCAAGCATTTCAAAATTGAGGTATATTTGTCAATTTTTTATTTAGATTTATGTTTGGAACATATTAACATAAATCCTAATATTATGAAGCTTCCTCTGCTAGATACCTCCCTAGAACTGGTTCAAGATGACTCTCACACATATTTGTAAATGTGCAAGGAAACACAGTAGACAAAAAAAAATAGTAGAAAAGGAAGATGGTTTTCCAGCTAAAGACCTTAACATAAAACATGAAAAATGTAAGTAACTATCTGGAACTACCTCACTGTTAGAGGGGGTGTGGTTGATAACTACAAAAATAGTTTTACAATGGCCTCTCCTACTCTATTTTCTAATGAGAACTGGAAACTCATCAATGCTACCCACAAAAGGTTGATCCTTTGACCAGTTAGCTCATTCTTCGTTGTGTATGTTGTCAAATTTTTTATCTATACATACTTAATCTACCTACATGTTGTTTGTTTTTAATCCAATCTATCATAATCTCAATATCATGCTACTTGTTTGTGTAACCAAATTCCTCCCAACTACACAACACTAAAGGAAAAAATCAAGTGAGGAAGGATACCTCTAATTCCACTCAATCCGTGAGATGAGAAGGTAAAAGACAAGGTAAATTGTGTCTTTCATGTATTTATCTATTTGTTTTTTATTCATTTATTTTATATTTTATAGGTTTCTCTAATTGTTGTAAGTCCAAATCTTCATTGTCAAGGAATTAGTTCTCTTGGAGTGACTGATACAAAAAAATTGATCATAAATAGTCAATTAAAAACTTGGGAACTACTTCAAGAAGAATTCAATATGAGTATTATGAGTAAAAGAACTTATTCTACATTGACTAAATATATTCAATTTATTAATCAACCTATCAAGAATGTTAATGAAAGTGACTTCATCCCTAAAATTAAGTGGGCTGATGGGATCCCTCTTCTCGTGATTAAAGCTAAAGGGTTGTATAATATCCTTACTCATACACAAAGCATTTTTGAGAATGTTAGCAATATTGGATAAGAAAAATGTGGTCTAAGGCTATTACTAAATCTTGTTGGTCTAAAACTCTTTTGGGCTTTGTTTCGGGTGTGGATAAGGTTTCTAATGTGTTTTGGCTTTTGTTATCTACTAACATCCATTGGTTGCTATGGAAGAGAAGGAATGAGCATGTCTACCAAAAGAAAGAGAGGGTTCTTACTTAGTTTATATGTAGACTCACTTTGATCTTAATTGTTGAACAAATAGCTTTCACATTAAAGCTACTAGTTGAAAGGTCCATGAATGTGATTGAAGGAGGTACTCCAATTTATAAGGAAGATGTAGAAGAAGTAAACTTTTGGCCACAGGATTTAAGACAGATTGACAAGAAATTCCAGGAAGAGTACAATTGCTTTTCAAAACAAGTAGTACAAGGAACATCAATATGAAAAGAGAAGGGATGAAGAAGTTGGGGACCTTAAAATTATACATCAGAACTATGATACAACTAGCTAGGAAAGAATTTCCCCCTCATTGGGATAGCCATTTGACTCCTATCAGGATAGCTGAACAAAGGCAAAGAAGGTGGATAAAGAGAAGGGAAAGAAGAAGGTTAATGAAGAAGGAGATGTTGAAGAGGAACAAAAGAACCAGAAAGATCAACAAAAAGAAAATGAAGAAGATTAAGATGTGTAACCTAGTTTGATATTTTATCTAGTTTTGGACTTGAAAATTATTTATGCCTTGACAATATTTTATGTTTTATGGCTCATGGAAACTCACGATCTAGTCACTACAGTATATAAAACTCACAAGAATATGAAACTCTCTCATGACAAATGAGAAGAACTAAGGAAGAAATGCCTATCTTTTTATTGTAGGAAGAAATGGGAAAGAGGACACACTTGTAAACAAGATGAAACAGAAGAGGGAAAGATGTGTTTTTATGTGCAAATATCCATGGGCACCCAGGCATAAATGTAATGCAAGGAATATTTACAGAAATAACTTGAGTTATAAATGCAAAGAAAAATGGGAACTAGGACATATATGTGGAGGCCAACTATGAAAAATAGAGGCAATATCCGATGAAAAAGCAAAAGGAAACCTGAGAAAAAAAGAAAGATATGGTGAAGGAGACCTTAAGAGACTCCCATCAAAAGAAGAGGGGACAATTGAAGAATGGATTTTTGTGAAGGAACCAATCCAATAATCACAACACCCTCATAAATATGACAGAAAAAACCTCTTCATAGAACCTCAAGGTTTCATCGTTAAGTAAAGAGTGAATGCATTCTACTAAATAAGAAGGATCTAATAATAGTACATATATTGGCATGTGTATACTTCGTACTTGGTTCATGCTTAATGTATTTTCAAGAATGATGCTTAACAACTAAGAGAATAAAAAGAAACAAGAATTTATTCAAAAGAGAACATTATGTTTAAGGTCATAGATGTGTGGCATGCTTCTAGACAATATATGGAAAGTTTGCCCTTATTTTGTCTCATGATTACAATTGATGAGAGAAAACTTGTCTTAATATTACAAACCTTGGGAGGCTCGGGGTTAACCCCGCAGTGCAACGACAAGTTGCATCCCACTGTTGATGGTGGGTAGCTGGTTCGAATCTCTGCCTGAGTATTCCCCCCCATGCTGGTGTCTCCCTGTTCATGCCATGGTGTGTGTTTGGACCGCAATTCCTCCTCCCCTGCGATTGGTGCTTCTCACCTGTGACTTTTGGATGGTGGTCGTCTCGTGCGCTGCTTCCTTGATGTTGATGCATAGGTGCCCCTTCCTCAACCTGCGTGATTTCGCTGCCAGCTAGGACTGATAAGGTATCCAAATGGAGAGATAAGTAGTTGAGATGGAGTGATAAGGTGATGTGTGGAGAGATAAAGGAGTATGGAGAGATAAGGTGAAGTGTGGAGAGATAAGGAGTATGGAGAGATAAGGAGATGAGAGATAGAAGGAGTATTCTGGAGAGATAAGGAGATGGGAGATATAAGGAGATTGGATATGATGGATCAATATGCTTCAAGTGACCCCACTGGTTCAAAGCTCCAGTCAAAAGTGACTATATTGTAGGGGCTAGACCCCATATTGTCTTACATTAGTGGCATGCTGCAGAGCAGCTGAAATTGTAATACCTGTTACCGATCAAAAAAATATATTACAAACCTTGGGAGGGGGCTGATATATTTGATCATCTAAACCTAAAGTTGCTTGAGGACAAGCAAATTTGGGAGGGGAGGATTGTGATGCCCTCAATTTGAACAACTAACATTTCTTCACGGAAGGTCCAAATGATGAAATTGTCTTACACGATAAGACTTCACAATTTCATGGAGAAAATCATTGATTTACTATAGTCAAGCTTATATGGGTTAAAGACAATAAATATCAACCCTCACCATTAATCTCTAGCGATGGTGAATATTTAAGAGTGATAACATATTAAGGGTGTGTAATAATATGAAGAGGCATGCCAGTTTTTCAGAGGAGACATCATGGTTTAGAAGGGGACGCCACCACTCCAACAATCACCCCTTATTGAGTGGTCACCACTTTTGTACCCAATGAAGAGATATAAGTAGTGCACTCCCAATAGTAAGAATATCATCAAACCAAGCACTTAATACTTGATAAGGCACTAAATATAAAATAGATTGATTAATTAAAACTATTTGGTATGATTCATGTTGGATTAATGAATATACTTCTACACACTAATCACTGAGAAATACATTATTGGTGGTTTTGTTATTACCCAATCTAGTATCGATCTGATCTTATTGGGGAAGCATCTTGCGATCAAACCACAAGGTCTCACTGTCGATTAGTCTACTATTACCAGGGTTCACCCTCTAATTTGTGAAATTTTGCAACTTATTTATTTTATGCTAAGTATATGTCCGATACAAGAATCTTTCATACTTATTGAGTACTTCCAACCATGGTAGAAGGGAAGTAGGCTTGCAAGAGTGGTATGGTGATGGTTCTGTGTGGGCAAAGGGTTACAAAGCATATTGCCCTTGGGCCTAGAGGAGATGGCTTCTATGGAAACGTATTGTAACCTCTTTCCCCTGTCATGGTAAAGATTCAAATCCGAAATTCCAAAATTCCTCATCCAAACGTTATTCAAATTCAAAATTCCTCATGCATATATTATGCAAATCTGAAATTCCTCATGCAATTATAATGCAAATGCAAAGATTCAATGAATGAAGGTGAAGATTAAACAATTCCTCATATTATGCAAATCCGAAATGAAGGTGAAGTTCAGCAATTCCTCATATTATCCAAATCCAAAATGAAGGTGAAGATTCTACCTCGAATGGTGAGTGTGTCATTTGATCTTACCAGGGGTTGAGCTTGACGCGAAAGCCTGCACGAGATTGAATGCACAAATGACTTGCCCTCTTTTTTCTTTTTTTTTAAGTAATGCTCGTTGTCGTCAAAATTTCAATGAACGGGAGCACTTTTTTCAAAAAAAAAAATCATTTCTAATGCCTTCTCCGTGGAAACCAAATGTGAAATTACCGTTGAGATTCCGACGAAGTCGAGCATTTTTTCAAAAACAAATCAAATTTGGTCACAATATACCTTCTCCGTCGGAAACCTCCATTGGAATTCTAGACCAAATGTATTAGTGTATTTCTATTCTCCCTTTGACAACAATGGCAAATACATACATTACATCAAAATTTGTCAACAAAACTACATGTATAACTCTAACTTGTGTTGTAAAGCATCAACTGTTTTACCAAAACTTATTGTTGAGTCATGTACCGGTCTAAATGCTTCCCTTAACCTTTCTAGCTCTTTCCCAGCATCCTCTCTCTTCTTCTTTAAATCAACACAAAATAGTGAGACTTTGGAGACTGTAGCCAAAATTTTACCTCCAGTTTCCAATCGCGTTTTCAAAAAATATGTATTCATTGTTAGGGATACTTTGCCTTTATCTATCTCAACCATTAATTGCTCTCCCCTTTTCTTCTTGTAATATTTTACAATTGAAATGTATGTTGCTTCTTCAAGGGATTTAAGTTGTTCATCGGTACTAACAACTAATTGTCCAAGTTTATCCATCGGTGAAATAAGGTTTTCAAGATCAGTCTTCGGTAGGAGACTTGACAAAATATCAACAGTAGTCCTTATAGTCTCTGCTTCCTTTTGTTGTCCCCTTAATCTTTTCTTTTGTGCTTGGGAATGCATTGTTGTTACAATCTCCATTAACTCAGAAGCACTCAAATTATCCATGTCTAATGGACCTTTTATGTTGATTGAGTCATCATCATCATCCCCAACTATGGTTTTCTTCTTCTTCTCTTGATCCTTATTATCTATCTTTTCTTCCTCTGTTTTCTTCTCTTCCTCATTTTTATCTCCTTTATCTTCTTTCTTTTCTTCCTTATCTTTCTCTTCATTAGTGGTGTCCTTGACCGATGGAAAATTTTCAGTAGTTTGTTCCTTTACCGGTATTTCGTCTACCTTCTTTTCTTCACCCTTATCATTTTGACTGTCATCAGTAGCAACACTAATATTTACATCTACATTTATAGTTATCAGTTCAGTCTGAGTAATGGCAGACTATGCATACACTAGTTGCTCTGTTGAGATTTTGTCTTCTTCTTTCTCTTCTATTTTGTTCTCAGCCTATTCTTGTTGAGTATCCAACATTTGTACATCAACTTCAAAAACATCTACACTGTCAGCACTGTTAGAAACATTATCAGCCTCACTGGTATCATCGTCTATTATATCTATTGGTTCAGTATCAATAGGATCATCTTGCATATATTTTTTGTCAAGTTCAAAGTCTGTGATAATTACACCTTTAGGAATTTCTTCTGACTTTGTCTTATCAAGAGTAATATCCTCAATTACTTCATCTTTCTCCTCTTCTTCATTGGGAATGAGACGTAAAGCCTTTTTCACCAAAATTTAAGTCTCCTTTTGAACTAATTCAGTCTCTCCAACAAGAATTCTTGTTAATCTCTTCTTTTATCTGAATAATGCTTTTGTATTAACCTATAACTACTCAATTTCCTCTTCAATTGCTTCCAGTTTCAATTTTTTAAGTGTATAATTAATAAATTCTTTATCAAGGCTAATTGCCCCTTGTCACCTAGCATCAATCAAATTATATAAGGAATCTAGAATTTGCCCTTGTAATTCACCGAGGGCTCTACTAAACTTGTTCATACTAAAGATGATTGCATCTTCAATCTCCCTTTGTTGACTTTCAGACAAATGAGTAAACAGTATGTTTAAACCTTTGTAAATACCATACTCCTTAATAATTCTAATCATTCTAGTGAAAGAATCTTCAACTGTCAGTATTTTCATAGCTGCTTTACCTTTTTGAGTAGTCTTTTTCTTCTTAGCACTTGCCCTTAGTTCTCTCTTATCTTCTTCTAATTTTGTTTCCTCTATATTTGTCACCGGTTTGTGAGCAATCTCTTTCTTTCTTTTTTTGGTTTGGGCAGGCACGACAAGAGGTTCAACAGTTCTACCTTTCCTTCAGAATTGTATTTTAGAGGGTTTCCCTCTTTGAGATTCAACAGGTTTCACCTTAGGTTCTTCTTCTTTCTTCTTCTCAGTTGCTTTAGCTGCTCTGGTCTTACTGGTGGGGGTACTAGTTGGTACACTAGAAGTTTCACCTTTTTGATCCTCATATTTGGCTCTTGTTGCAGCCATCTGTTCTTTTGTGAATCCAACCTATTCAGCAAAGGCTTGTACCTCTTTACTTACTTTCTTTGCAATCAATAGTTTCTGTAAATCAGAGTGTACTTTCAGTAGTTTTTTTCTTGTAGGTTCCAAACCTCTCAGCGGTGGTATCAACCGGTTGAGCTAACGAATGATTAGCATATGAAACAAGTAGGTATTTATCTACTTCATAACCCATAGGCATTACCCATGTGGTCCTAGGAATAACAGCTTCCATCAAGCATGTATCTGTGTCAACCATAAAATAGATAGAATCCTCATATCAATTAACTACCTCTGCCGGTATGAATTCCCAAGCATACATTTCCTTCTAAAATTTCTTAAAATATACTCATGAAATATCACATCCTAATGTTGTTCTTCATCTGTAATAGGGCAGGTGTCCCGGTTATCCATTGTACATCACCAATACCAGGGAAAATGTTTTGGAAATAAAAGAATAAGACCAAAATCAGTTGTCCAAATTTAAATCTCAGTCTTTTGTCCTTCTTCACGGGTTCAAGATTCGCCATTAATTGACTCCTTAGAGCTTTAGTCAAGTCATAGTCCACATTTTCTTTAATCATCTGGTATGCAGTGTGAATAGTTGTTGTCGGTATACTGTTCATTCTGTTTGAATAGAAAATTTTGTAGCCAATCACCATAGATGCAAATTTCACAGCAGGATCATTGATATCATTCACAGTCATTGATCTTTTATCCCATCTAGATCTGGTTAACTTCTCAACATCATTCTTAGGATAGACCTAAGCAATGATACTTCACCGGTTGAGCAGAAGTCGGTTACAGCATGGATTGCTTATTCAGTGATTTTGTGAGGTCTGTCCAACCACATGAACTGATCTTGAATGTGGCTCAAAACAAATATCACCAACTCGTCATCAAAATCATCAATAAAATTGATTGCATGATGAAAACCTTTATTGGCTATGCTTCTGAATTGTTCTTTCAATCTACCATGTTCATTGTATCGAGATTTGCATTATTCATAAATAACAGCAACTCCCAAGTCTTCAAGTTTGTAGCGATAAAAGGATCTTATATCCTCTACATGCAAAACACCATTCGATACACCAGATAGGGCACCGACAGGGTCAGTTTCCTCTGACTTGTATGGATGTCGTTTGTATTCAGGTCTTGCCCTCTCGGTCACATCAACTAAATGTAGAGTATCCATACTAAAATATACAAAACTTTGAAGAAAAGAGTAAGATTCATTGATAAATACCTCTTCTGCTTCGGTGCTAGAGTTTCCAACCGTCAAAAAATTTTAATACTCGATCACCTATTTAAACTTCACTTCGATCACCTCAGATTGTCGATAAATGTTATGAATGTTGCTAGCATAAACTTATCTCTACTCTGCTCACTTCGCCAAGAGTTCTCAAGATGCAAAGTGACAAATGAAATTCAAAAAGTTATATTTATTTGCATTCTAACTACTGCAATAAATGCATTTACCAACAAAACCCTAAAATGCCTTAAAATACTCTAAAGAATATTACCGGTAGCAAAAACTCAATAATATTTACCGATTATGATCCAAAAACACATCAAAAAATCAAAATGCATCATAATATGCAGATTTAACTTACAGTACATCATCCAAGGGTTCAATTCAAGATTTGACAATAAGCTCACCCCATGTTGTAGAAACAACTTAGTTTGTCAGAGATGGATTCTCCACATTAGGTCAAGAATCTGATTCCTCGTATGGTTTTTCATCACTCTTGTTTTTCCAAGTCTTATTCATCTCGGCTCTAGTTTCTTCAATGTCAACCTTATGCTTTCCTTTTTGGTCTACAGGATGATTCATCGGTTAGTTCTTTTATGTTCTCCAAAACTTGGCAATGTGTCTTGGTTTGTTGCAATGATAGAATGACATTCTAGATGCTCTCCAAGGTCCTGAGTTGCCTCTACCTATTCTTCTTCTACAGTTCATTGCCACATGTCCAAAATTATTGCAAATTGAACAAGTCACATTGACTCTCTTTCCCATCTCATAAGGACTAGACTAGTTAACATAGGGTCTTAGCCAAATTGTGTTCCTTTGGTAAGTGAAATTCCTTTTCCAGTCACCAATAGGTCTTGGATTCATGTGAGGTGCTAGATTGTTTTCTCTATATCTACATTCAATTGATCTATGCCCATACATGTTGTATGTATAACAATAACCTTCAAATCTCCTAGGCACATATCTAGTATTAGGTGTATCACCTGTTGACTCTAAATTTTACTTTGGAAACAAACAGCCTTATGGGAAATTCAGTGGTGGGGGACAGATTGTGCAGGTTTCACTTAATGACCTCCAGGATTGAGAAGTCGGCTCTTCCTTGGTGTTTTGAGGAAAGGGGAAGAAAGAAACACCTTAAAAACAGTAAAAACTAGACTACTGAGGTGATACGCCAGATCATTAAAAGACATGAGCATACAAAATCCAAAAACATATGCCTTTCATAAGCCCATTCAACAATCTACAAGTCCGGATCAAGAACATAACCAAAGATACAATTAAATTTCTTTGTGACATAAGGAAATACTCATCATGCATTTACCAAAGAACAAGTGCAAAACATAGTTTAATCAGCAAAATCTTAGATAGATATATTCCCAAAGTTATTGGAATTCTAACAAAACAGCACAGAAAAGACCATCAAAGCATACTGAAAGAGGTGTCATAAAGGTCGTAGGCACAAATTAAATAACCTTCTTCAGACAAACACTAATAGTTTTAAAGGCTGAAAACCTCTACTTAGTAAACTTAATTGTTCTTTTAAAAGTTTTGAACCCCCAACAACAGGGAAAAAACTAGCATAAATAGAGCACTCAGCTCCTGAAAACAACTCCCAAAAACATGCCAAAAAGGCATAACCTCCCTGAACAGAAAAAACATGTCGTGTCGCCCTGGAGATCACATCCAGCAAAATGGCCCCTGGAATTCCACTTCTCGCTTACAACGGTCCGCATACTGCCACGAACCAAAAAGATTTTACTAACTGCTAGAAAAATTACAAAAAAGCGGGAAATCGCTCGCTTACTGCACTAAAAGGTGGGCCCCAAAAAAGAAACCAATCAACACGCCTTGCCATTTGTCACTATCATGCTGCTCCAAAAATTGGATGCCAAATACGAACCGAGGGAGTAACATCGTGCAGACAATTGTCCTACACACCCTGTGCTACTGGAAAACTAAAAAGGCAAACCTTAGACCGGGGGGTTTTAATGTGAACATTTCTTGGCAACTAACAGGAGAAATTCTACCTGTGGAATAGGAGAACCCAAAATTATTGGCTCGCAGACCAGATTTCATGCCAAAACAAGAAAAGGCAGATCAAAATTCTGTTGCAAAGGCAACCATTCATCCTCAGAGAGCATAGCTTGCACCTCTAAATTCTAGAAATACTGATCCAGGCAAATTACTTCATCAAAAGGTAGAGGTACATGCTCGTCTTGGACCTATTTCAGGAGAGCAGAAAATTGGGCCAGAGGGTGTAAAAGACACTCCACCTCGGTCACCGAAATAGGATTTCCCAGGCGTTGCAGGAAAGCTCTATCTTGTTGCAAATACTCGACCTGGCATAATATTTGTTCAATCCCTAGCACAATATCATCCGTAGGAAAAGGAGAGGGCAGGCCCAAAGAAATGAACCTCTCTAAACACTGCTTGATGTCTGGAACTAAAAATTGCAAAGGCATCAGGGTCGCTGAAGCCTGCATGATTATCTTGTGCTGGTTTACAAAAACATTAGTCTTTTTAATCAATTGTCGGTGGTCAACAATCCCTTTCTCTCTTAGTCCCTCATCCTGGGTAGAATACAATAACTGAATAAGACTTTGGGCTACTGGGAAGGACCGATGATAAGCATGGAACTGCTAATGAGGGCATCGGCCTCAGTGCAGAGAGACTGTGCGTCACTAAGGAATCTTAAAATAGGCTGCAAGGATGGACAGTATTGTTTTACCTTTTCCCAATCAGAAACATACAGCTCTATCAACATGGTAGAAAAATCTAGAGAAATCTGTTGTGGAGGTGGAATGTTCAGTAATCGCAAAACTTTATTATCTTTCACAACCATTTCCTACTGGAGCCGATTTCATTTGCTTTGTTCAATGGCCACTTGATTCTCCAAAGTAAGGATCTTTGCCTCCCCAATCCTAACAAATTGTTGCAGCTGCAATGCACGATCTTGCTCATGCCGCAAAAGAGTCTCCAACTCCGAAATGTGCTCACCAAATTATCCAAGACTAGCCTCTCTCACTTTCAGCTCTGCTTCAAAATTTATCTTTTCCTTAGATAGTGATACTTGGGCTTCACTCAGTTGACGGGCATAATCCTCTTTGAGAAGGATTTCTTCGCGCAGCTGCATCTGAACCTGGGCAACATCCCTAGAGGCAGCCTTTAATTGTTGTATTTTTGCATCCCTCTCTTGCAATTCCTTCAAAGCCACATTCCTTATCGCTTCTTGGCCTTTTAGTTGAGAGCTCTTTTTGTTAAACGCTGACTACAACTTCCCTTTCTCTGAATTAGCCTGAGCTAGTAGACTTTGCAGATGATTGATTTCTGAGCCCCGGGCTTTATCTTCCTTCCTTTGCTGGGTAAGGGAATCTCGAAGACTAACATTCTCTGCTTGGAGCTTTTCCAAACGATGGCTTTTCTTGATAAAATCTATGGATATTGCATTTGAAGTCTCCTCCATCATTCCAACCTTGTCAGATGTTGTGGCGCTTTGAATACTAACACCGATGGCTTGTAGCACATAATCATCTGGTCTCATCTGAGATTCTGGTTTGTCGACCTTAGGAACAAGATTTGCAAAGTAGAGGCAATCCCTTTGCTCACTGAAGTGTGTTTGTAAACAAGGGTGGGTTGGATGAGTGCCTTCGTTTTCCTTCCGCTTGCTCATCTTACTCAAGCTAGCAGTTCTATCATAAATGACCTGCTGCTGGAAATCATCTGGATGATCGATGGCTTGACCTACAAAAGTTGCACTAGGAGGGACTACAAAGGGGAAATACGAAATGGGTCCAGCGAAAGCAGTATGGATGGGGTGGGCTAGAGCTAATGGGGAAAATAATGGGACAAAAGGGGAACCCCCTAACTAGAAAGGACTGGAGGACGTTGTGCCCATAACCTGGGGAGATGACTCTTCAAAACCTAGCCTACATGACATAGGGGTTTCTTTTGATGTGGGCGATGGAAATGCTGCGGATATGAAAGTCATGGTTGGGAAAGGGACAGAAGTCTGCAGGAGCACATCTTGGGGATCAACCAGCATACCCGTCGGGGCTAGAGTGAGAGCAGTAGGGACTAAGGTCTGCATTGCAGTCATGGGGACAGTCGAAAGAATATCCTGAGCCAGAGATGAAGGAAAAAAGGGACGTACCTGAACAGCGGAAGGTGGCGGTTGCTGAAGATCTGAAGATGTTGCCAAAAATTGAGAGGGTGGATTTCCTCCTGATGCGCTAGGATATGGCTTCTTCTTTGGAGGGATCTCGAAGCACTCCTTCTCAGACCACCTCTTACTAGCCTGTGAACAAGGCCTGTGAGCTGTGCTATCTAAAGGAAGGAGAGTTTGTGGTTCTGAGTCTTTCCCTTCGATATTTATAACCTCAACCTCCTGCCGAGCAGCCACCTTAGGAGATGAGTCCCCGCGTGAGGAACTGTCACCTGTCTCATCATTAGATTTATTTACCCTACACCATTCCTGTTCAAAACGCTCATCCAATGATGCATTCCTGATGCAGGCTCTAGGCTGATTTACCTCCTGTCGATAAACCCAAAAATCTTCCCTTTTCTTTCTAGACCAAGATAAAGTCTTCATGTTTTCCAACAACGCCTGAGGAATAGGCTTCGCGAGGTTGAACCTTTGCACGGGAGAGTAGAACTTTAGCCATGGGGGACGTTCTAAAATGGGAAAATCATTAGGGCCCACATATAGGTTCGGGTCATCAACCCGAGGGTTCGTGTACTCTACCCATAAGTTCAGAGGCTCATGCCTGACGGTATTCTTTCTTTTGCTTAAGCAACCATCAGGATCATAACTCCAAGAGTCATCAATTACTACAAAACCAAGCTACACCATTTTTGACGTTAGGGTTTCCTCTACAATTCTTCTTCTTACTAGAGTGATTGGGCCAATGGCCTTGTTATCTTTGATAATAGAGGTATCATGCTTTCTAGGGCCGATGGCTTGCTCGATTCTTGCCAACTGCCTTGCCATTTTAATGGCCAGGGTTCGGTCAGTTACGTAAGTGGGCAGTCGGAAAGGTTCTTCGGAGAACCCATGCATGCAGATGAAAGAAAAACTAGGGCCCACGAACCAATCGCAAGGAGGATGCTCATTTTGCATCCAGTTCATCTGAATCTGAGAGAAATGGGCTAATGGCTCATTGGGGATCACTCCAAAGTCCTTGAGTATCCTAGAGAAAAAGAACAGACTAAGAGAGGCATTTTCTCGTGACCAAAAAGACGCAAGTGCGGTAGCTCCACAATCCCTTCAGACTGACGGAATGAGTCCCCGACCAACAGCTGGTAAAGCGCACTCCCTGACCGTATTCACAAATGAAAGCTCACCCCCTGCTGCCCAAGAAGAAGGTAAGCCTAAGCCAAAACCTTTTTACCTTACCCTTATAGTTGGAGATAAACTTTTGCATAACTCCATGATAGATTCTAGGGCTAGCACTACTATCATACCTAAGCAAATTGTCGAGGTGTTAAATATCAGGTATGATCCTTTAAATAAAGGAGTCATGCAGCTCGATGGGAACAGGGTTCAGACAGTAGGTCTCATCAAAATCCTCCCCCTAAAATTATTTGCATGTCCAAGTATAACAGTGTCCCAAGAAGTAGTAGTCATCGATATCCCTCTGTCTTTGGACTCTGTCTTTCTCGAGATTTTACCGCTAAAATAGGAGGCTATATGTCCCTAGATTGGTCCCATCTTATCCTCCGTACCTGACATGCCACCAAGATGAAAATCCTTTTAGAACCCCTTCACGATGAGCACATAGCTGACCAGGCCTTGATTAATTTTGAGCCTACCCACACCTCTATATCCAATGATGAATGAAAGGTGGTAGAGCTTTTAGAAGACGAAGAAGTAACGGGAGAGAGTCTACCTAAGCAAGAAGCTTTCCTAAATGAGTTCATAGATTCAGGCCCCTTCTCTAATTACCATGCCACTGGCGTGGGTACTTATTGCATTTTTGAAGAAAATTAGATCATCCCAAAGCTCACCAAGAATCCATTCTCTGAAATTCAGTTGTCTTCGGCACTATGGACCTTGCACTTCGACGGTGCTAAATACAAAATGGGCTCTGAAGCCAGAGTTTTTCTCACTCCCCCTTTGGGCGATCAAATCCGAAAGCCTTTCTAGTTGTAGTTTGCATGCTCAAATAATGAAGCAAAGTATGAAGGACTTATTCAAGGTTTGAACATGGAAAAAAAGATTGAAAGTCCTTGGCGATTTTGAGCTAGTGGTTCACCAAGTTCGAGGGATATCCAGTGCTAAGCATGTCCGCATGAGGTCTTACCACACCAGAGTGTGGGATCTAATATAAATTTTTGATGCTTTCAATATCATAAGCATTCCTCAAAAACTAAATACCATAGCAAATCACATGGCCACCATAGGAGCACATTTTGATCCTGCTATGGACTTCCTAACCAGCTCCCAAGCAGTCAGCATGGTGGTCCACCTGACTATTCTTGACAATGATGCATATTGGTAAGTGTTCTAAAGTGATGAACAAATCGCTTTGATCATCCAAAGCTCGGGAGAATTTGTCGACCAGCTGCAACCTAAGATAAAAGAAGCTTACAAGAATCAAGTCATTTAGTTAAAGTCCAATAATCTCCCTAATGGTTTGATCACCTTAGAGAACCTGTTTGACCATGAGGATGCTAAAAAGGATAAGAAAAATCTCACAACAAATAAAGAATATTACGCCGAGATGTCAGTCGGCAGCAGAAGAATTCTCAAGGTAGGAAACGGTGTTTCCTTCGAAGACAGAAAGAAGTTAGCCTGATATTGTGATGAATATGAAGGTGTCATGGCTTGGTCTTATGAGGATTTAAGGGGTTATGATCCCAACATCATCCAGCATACCATCTAGCTCGCAAATGAGGCTAAGTCGGTCCGGAAGAAGCAAAGACCAATCAACCCAAAAATTGAATCCCTCATGGATCAAGAGTTGAAAAAGATGATCGAATCAAGGATTATTTACCCCATAAAGCACAGTACATGGGTGTCCAATTTGGTCCCTATTAGGAAGAAAAATGGATATATCTAGATCTATGTGGACTTCCGAGATCTGAATCGAGCGTCGCTCAAAGACCACTATCCCCTGCCATCAATGGAACAATTACTGAGCACAGTGACCAGATCAGAAATGTTCTCAATGCTCGATGGTTTCTCAGGATATAACCAAGTAAGTGTGAAAGCGGAGGACCAGCACAAGACGACGTTCACTACTAAGTGGGGAATGTTTGCATACCAGAAGATGCCTTTCGGCTTGTCAAATGTCGGAGCAAATTTTCAAAGGGCCATGGATTTAGCTTTCAAAGAGCTAATTAATAAGATCATCTTAATATACTTAGATGACCTGAATTTTCCAAACACTGGGAGGATCATTTTAATCATCTCAAGTTAGTTCTCCAAAAATGTCTTGAACTTGGGATCTCCTTAAACCCAAAGAAATGTATCTTTGGGGTTCCTCAAGGTAAATTACTTGGGCATATAGTTTCAAAAGAGGCTATCTCCATTGATCCAAACCAGTTCAAGGCTATTAAAAACCGTCCCCTTCCGGTCAACAAAAAGGGAGTCCAATCCTTTCTAGGAAAGGTCAATTTTGTTAGTCGTTTTATCTCTGACTTTGTCGGAATAATAAGACCCGTCACTGTCATGCTGAAAAAAGATATACATTTCAAATGGACTGTTGAAGCTAAAAAAGCTTTTGATGAAATAAAAAATGTCATCTATTCTGCTCCCATATTGTCTAACCCAGACATGTCTAAGGATTTCATAATGTACGTTTATTCTGGTCAGCATATCATTGTCATGGTTCTAACCCAAAAACACGCCCAAAGAGGAGGAGAGCATCCCATAGCTTTCCATTCAAAAACTCTTAAGGATTATGAGGTCCGATACAACTTTGTCGAAAAGCATGCCTTAGCCACCGTAAAAGGACTAAAGAAATTCAGGCATTTCATTGCCTGTAATAAAATCACGGTGTACGTAACCCATCCTGCAATAAGGGAATACATCATGGAGGGCGACATCACTGAAAAGAGGGCAAATTGGATCACTAAGATTCTAGAATATGATGTCGATATCAAACCAACAAAGCTTGTTCACGGGAGAGGCCTATGTGAATATATAGTACAGGACTATGAGCCCCGTGGTGATGAAGTGGCCGTAGAGGAAATGGTTATGTTTGTGCCCGATGTTCCCAGTGACAATTGGATTGACAAAAGGAAGCATTTTATGAAGATTGGAATTTTTCTTGAAAATCTTCCCCCGGCTAAGAATGCATTCTACAGACTCCAAAATAGCGGTTTCCGCTTAATAGATGGAACTCTTTTCAAAAGGAATTTTGATGGAGTTCTACTTTGCTATGTGGACCGGATCCAAGCTGATAAAATCCTACATGAGTTTCACTATGGCTCCTCAGGAGGCCACTTCTCTACACCCATAACCGCTATCAAGATTACCCAAGTTGGATAATTTTGGCCATCCATGTTCAAAGATACACACAATTTAGTAAGGGGATGCAAAGAGTGCCAAAATTACACAAGAAGAAGTAAGAAAGTTGCAATGCCACTCAGGCCCATGTCAGTGCAAGAGCCTTTCGCTCAATGGGGCCTTGATTTTATCGGAATGATCAACCCCCCAAGTTTAGTGTGATGAACTGCTGGAGATCCCACAGAGAGACATGAGCCGGGGCTTTCTTCAACTGTTCAACTACATCTAACACCTGAGGCATGATAACCTTTGGCTCTTTCGGCTTATAAGGGATGAACTCTTTCCTCAGATAGGCAGAATTGATGACCGGTGGTTCTGGGGGCCTGTCTATGGGCACTGATTTCATATTGTCGGCGTCTTCCCTAGTTAAACACCTTTTAGAGCGAAGGTTGTAATTTGAGTGTACAAGAGGGGCTCCATCCTTTGGGGTGATTACACCATTAGTCAGTACTGTGTCCTCATCCTCCATCCATGAAAAAAGTGCATGGTCAGGGGCGATCTTCACTTCTTGTTGTAACGACATCCCTTACATTTGACCGACAAAAGCCACATTTTCCATACCCGAAGATGTATATAAAGATTCATTTGGCGTCATGCCTAAGTTCCTTTGTTTTGCAACCTTCTACTGCAAATTCCCCCTTTGGCAATTCCTCCGAGTATGAGCATTGTTGCATAGGAAACACCAAGAGTTGGTGTCATCCACCAAGTTATTTTGACCTACTGTCAGTTCTCTACCAGCAGTTGGGTAGACAGCCTGCAACGGATTAGGGACTAGGACTATTTGGCCATTCAGCGGAAGAGGTTTTTCAGCATGATGATTTGTATGTTGGTACAGGGGTCGGTTCCCTTGGAAATTTTGTTGAAAAGGGGGCTTGGCGTTTGAGACCTGGGCTCTTTTTAGGTTGACAATTTCATTGGAGAAGGCTCTCAGGAGATTTTTCATATCACTAACCTCAGCAGCCAAAGAAGCGGTTTGGGGAGTAGGGAATGAGTACATAAACTGTGGAGCAAATGTACTGGAAGCGGCCTCTTCCATGACTTGGGTAGATATTTCAAGGAATACTGGCATTATAGGGCAAGGGGCTAGCTTTCCAGTGTCAATAAGGTTATTTTCAGCTTGAACTGCTATATCAAATGCTTGCAGAAGAGTGATACCTCCTAAAGATTGAATCATCACTGATATGTTAGAATTGAAAGCTTTTAGATAGAATACAAAAGCCATATCCACTGGAGGATGAGTAGACAATGGTATCCTCTGTCAGGTTCATTGAAACCTCATATTAAAATTGGTTAGTGCTTCGGTCGGAGCTCTCTTTATTGTAATGAGTTGGTGCATTAAGGACGATCTGTCAACTTTATCTGAGAATCTCTGAAAGAAATGATCTCCTAGTTGATCCCAATCTCCTATAGTGCTAGGGCCTAAGGACCTCAACCAGTCCAAAGCTTTTCCTTTGAAAGATGCTACGAGAAACCTCAGAGCTATATTCTGCTTGGTGATACCATGGATAGTGTAGACAGTAGCTACATCTTGCAGATGCTCCCCAAGGGTTTTATGACATTCTCCTGTGAACTTAGGAATGGCCTTAAGTGTGGCTGTCGAGATGGCTCCCCAAACCATGGGTGGAACTGGGGGAATGAGGGGGCTACCATTATCCCAAGTCACAAAAATTTTGGGAGGAACTTGTGCCATCACAGCGTGTATGATTGTGGGAAAACCCTGAGAAGGCAAAACTGTGGCTGAATGGACGGCCACCAATGGAGGAAAAAGAAGGTGAGGGTTTAAAGTTGTCTGACTCCTGGTGACAGGCCTATGACTCATAAACTAGCTCAGAAATATATTTTGAAGTAATTGATCCCACCGGGCGTGCTAGAAAAAGAATTGTTGACTCTGAATTTTACTTTGGAAACAAACAACCTTATAGGAAATTCAGTGGTGGAGGACCGATTGTGCAGGTTTCACTGAATGACCTCTGGGATTGAGAAGTTGGCTCTTCCTTGGTGTTTTGAGGAAAGAGGAAGAAAGAAACACCTTAAAAATAGTAAAAACTAGACTACTAAGGTGATATGCTAGATCATTAAAAGACATGAGCATACAAAGTCCAAAAACATATGACTTTCATAAGCCCATTCAACAATCTACAAGTTCAGATCAAGAACATAACCAAAGATATAATTAAATTTCTTTGCGACATAAGGAAATACTCATCATGCATTTACCAGATAACAAGTGCAAAACATAGTTTAATCGGAAAAATCTTAGATAGATATACTCCCAAATTTATTGGAATTCTAACAGAACAACACAAAAAGACCATCAAAGCATACTGAAAGAGGTGTCATAAAGGTCGTAGGCACAATTTGAATAACCTTCTTCAGACAAACAATAATAGTTTTAAAGGCTGAAAACCTCTACTTAGTAAACTTAATTGTTCATTTAAAAGTTATGAACCCCCAGCAACAAGGAAAAAACCAGCATAAATAGAGCACTCAGCTCCTGAAAACAACTCCCAAAAACACGCCAAAAAGGCATAACCTCCCTGAATAGAAAAAACATGTCATTTTGCCCTGGAGATCACACCCAGTAAACCGGCCCCTAGAATTCCACTTCTCACTTGCAACGGTCCGCATACTGCCACGAACCGAAAAGATTTTACTAACCACGGACAAGCTGCTAGAAAAATTACAAAAATGCGGGAAACCGCTCACTTACTGCGCTAAAAGGTGGGCTCCAAAAAAGAAACTAGTTAGCATGCCTTTCCATTTGTCACTATCATACTGCTCCAAAAATTGGATGCCAAATACGGACCGAGGGAGTAACGTCGTGCGGACAATTGTCCTACGCACCTTGCGCTGCTGGAAAACTAAAAAGGCAAACCAAACTAGGGAACCCAATGGCAAACCTTAGACCGGGGGGTTTTAATGTGAACATCACCAATATTAGCATCAGATCTTCTTATACATACGTTAGCAGTATGTCCCAGTTTATGACAGTTAAAGAAAATAGGTTTGTAAGATTTCTTACCGGTAGGCTTCTGAGCCTTAGGAGCAGTTTTACCTTCATGCATGTTGCTCTTGGTATCGGAAGGTTCTCCCTTCTCATATGTATTGTATCCTAACCCAGATGTATCACCTTTCATCCTCTAAGATTGGATCTGTTCATCCAACATAGAGGAGCTCTTGTTGAATTTATCAAGCTTCTCATTGGCCTCAGCAAGTTCTTTTGTAATATCTTCATTTCTTTTCATGAGGGTCTCTCTAAGAGACATTGCCATTTCAAGATCTGACTATAATACTTCTTTTTCTTCTTTCTCCTCGTGCCAATGTTCATACAAAGTTGCATTCTCCTACTTGATCTTAAATATTTCATGCTCTTTATCTTGGATCTGATCCTCAGCCTTTCTTCTAGCTTCAAGTTACTCACTCATTTGGATTGTAAGTGCTTCTAGCTCTCTTCTCATATTAGTCTTCTCACCATTCAGCTTCTCCACTTCTTCAACCAGTGTGCCAATGTTTACCTCATCTGAAGAGTTATTGTCAGAGATCTCCAATAATTGTTCAGTCAGTTTCTTCCTTTTAACTAGCGATGTCTTATACTTGCCTTTTAGGGTTTCTAGCTCATCCTTGGTTTCAGCAAGTTCTCTAGCCATCTCTCTATAGCTCATTCCTTCACCCATATTTTCCTTAGGTTTAGAGATCCCTTCCAAGTGGTTAAGCCTTAATGAATTCAGTCTCTGATACCAATTGATGAACTTATAAGGCACTAAGATGAGGGGTGAATCAATGATAGTAAAAAAAATACAAATCTAAATATCAATTTCACCAACTTAAAACTCAATAGGCATATAAGAAATAACACCAAGTATGCAATCACCACACAAAGCATAAAACACATGACACAAGAGTTGATACGTGGAAAATCCAAATGGGAAAAACCACGGTGGGACTTAGTACCCACAAGATCCACTATTTGTGGCATAGAGATCTGATTGGTTAAGGTCTACAACACCTGGTTAGGGGCACACCCTATTAGAAGTGTCTAAGCCCGGTTAAGAGCTATACAATAAGGCCTATGAGTACCAGCCCTGTTAGGAGCTAGCCAAGTTATTGGGGTTTGCAAACAAGTTAATGTGTCACCTGGTTAGAGGATTTAATGATCAGAACTGTTAGGATCTGACTGCACCCTGTTAGGATTAACCTTGTAAGAGGATTTTCTTGTTGCAACTATTAGGGAGACAACAAGTACAAATGATCTAAGTATAACACCTTCTGTGTCTGATGCTTCAGAACACTACAACATCACAAAGACTTCTTCTCTCAACTTCTCTGATCTTTGCACTATCAAAAATACAAAATTCGTTCATCCCATATCACACTATCAAGCTCGTGTATATATGTCCTTTCATACCTCATCACACAATTAAAATCATCACAAGGTTGGCTAGAACCTTGTTATGATTCCCTAGGTTCAATGCATCTAGACAATCTTGTATTGTACTTTTTAGTTATGTCGGCCACCGACATAACAAATCCAATTTTGTGTCGTTTTACCGATCTGAGTGATTTTCATCACTACCGATTAAGTCTCCATCCACTAATTTGTTATGTCAAACAAATATTGTTCACCTGATTGATTCAACACATGCAGCCACGAATATATCTTCATCTGATAGTTTTCAATTCTACTACAAAACCACATAATCTCAATCTTCATGATTTTCATATATCGATTGTTGGAATGTAACATTGTCTGGCATTTACCGGTTGAAGTCCTAATTACTTGTTCTAGTGAAATTGTCTCTTCTTTACCGGTTAAGTCTAGCCGGTTGAACTATAGGACTTAGATGACTTAAAGAAACATAGTTTCCATCAATGACAACATACAAAATAGTCATCATACATAAATATAATCTCTATGCACAATAGACGTATACCAATTGCATCAAGAAAACACACATTACCGGTTTAGTTCAAATGATCAAATGCCAACACTATATTCCTTAACCACTTTCATCATCAGAGACATCACTATCAATTGAGTAAAGAACCTTCTTCTTTTGAAAATTTCTTCTTCTTGGTTTATAAAGCCTTTTACCCTTATCCTTGACACCTTCCACATCATTGTCTTCCTTCTTCTTATAGGGACACTTAGCCATAAAATGTCCTATTTTACCACAATCAAAGCATTTAAAAGGTATCTTTCCTCTATACTTATCTTATCCTTTCTTGAGCTTTCTAACAAAGTTAGCTTCAACAGCATCGAAGTCATTTTCATCTTCATTTGTAGGTTGTTCTTTTCCTTTCTATGTGGTATTGAAGGTTGCTTCTCTCTCTGAAGATTCAGCACTTATTGTTCTCATCTTATAGGCAGATAGTGAGCCAAACAGTTCATCCATAGAGAAAGTCTTTAAGTCTTTAGCTTCCACAATAGCTAAGACTTTTGTATCATACATTGAGGTTAATGATCTCAGAACCTTCTTAACAGTAACTTCATCTTTGACATCCTCTCCAAGTCCTCTTATAGCACTCACAGACTCATCCACTCTTTGCAGATAATCAGCTATCTTCTCTTCCTCTTTCATTTTTAGACTTTCAAACTAAAGTCTTAGATTTTGTAGTTTGGCTTCTTTCACTTTGGTACCTCCTTCATATACATTTTGCAGCTTGTCCCAAATTTCTTTTGTCGATGTGCAATGCATGACTTTGACAGAATTTGTATATGATAGACCACTTAAGATTACATTCTATGCTTTGGCATTATTCTCATATTCCCTTTTAGCATCAGGTTCGGCAGGAGGAACTTGAGGAACAGTGTAACCATTCTTCACTGACATCTAGACATCAAAGCCTAAAGAGAGCAAGTAAGTTTCCATTCTTCTTCTCCATAAGGCATAGTGTATGCCATCAAACATAGAGGCTCTAGAGGAGGACTCATTTCTAGTCATTATGTTCACAACATAGGATCTACCCAAACTAGAGAAAGCTTTTACTACAAGGGAACCTAGTGCTCTGATACCAATTGAAGAACACAAATGGACACTAAGAGGGGGGGTGAATCAGTGTATTTCAAAACTTTAAGTTCAGTGTGCATATTTTAAGGATGTAATGCAAACATAAATACACACACACAAGAGCACATCACATAACACCAGATGTACGAGGAAAACCCAATGTGGGAAAAACCTTGGTGAGAATAGTTGTTGGAATCTACTGCTCCAATCCAGACTCAGAGTAAATAATAGTTTACAAAGTTTAGGGCACCAACCAAAGGAGCAGCAACCCCTAATTTTGTCAGCACCTACTCAAAGGAGCACCTACCCCTACTCTGAGCACCCACTCAGAGATTTACAGTGATTGTTCAAGATTACAATTGCAATGATAAAGCCTTGTTACAAATGAGTTTCGTAACACTTACAAATTTCTCATATCTTGAGAATGAATTTCTTTGCCTGCTGAAGTTTTTCCTTTGTTTTTCCTCCTTCCTTTGTCTGGTTAACTTCTTCTCTCTACTACAGCATTACTCTCTGGAATGCTCTGTTCTTCCTATGTTTTCTCTTGGCAGCAACACACTCTATACTTCACCGCAGTTGCACACCTCTCTTCATCACAGTGTGTATGTTCTCTCTACACACACCATTAGTCAGCTTTTTGAGATATCATTATTTTCCACCAACCAATGTCGAATCACATTTACAGCTACTGCTAGATTAGATCGACTTTGTACACATCATATTTTTCTTCTACTACAGAATTGAATATTTAATTCAAGTTAGTTGTCTTGGAGGTTTGTAACTCAAGAGATTTTATTCTTTGTCCTGAATAAGATCATAGATCAGCTGCCTGAATTAAATGCATCTTGTCTATCTTTAGATCATTCTTTGTACTTGGATTACTAATTTTAGTAATCTTCCTCTACCCTAAACGATCTACAATCCTTCCTTGAGCCACACAACTTTCCTGCAACTTGGTCGCCATTAATGTGTTTTCCATCCTCTGTCGACCTATATGAAAAGATCGTCAACTAACATATTGAAATCCATCGTCACTGACTTTTGCATATCTGATTTTTTTTGTCCACCAAGGATCCATATGTCACCATTCCCTTTGTTCACATTATTCAGTCAAGGTTGGTTAACCACCATGTAGATCATTTTTCCTATCGACATGCAGACATCTTCTTATTCGTTGTCCAAGTCACTTGGTCAATCCTAGTCAATCGTCCATGTGGACCTCTGAGTCTATCATCTTGCGGACATAGCCACAAAGTTGATAACAATCTTCAATTTTGTCAGTAAAATACCCTTTCATCTTTCCGACAAGTGTCCTTTGATTTTCTTTGTACATGCCATGTCGTCAGGTCAAACTTGGTCAATGCCCAAGTGGACTATCAGGCTTCTCAAATCCATTAAACTTTGCCTTGCATGTATATTCTACTCATGTGGGATAAGCTTATGTCATTCTCAATAAGCCTTCCTCTTTCTTTGTTAACCCGCACCACATTAGCATAGTCTCTTAACCCATGCAAGATAAGCCTTTGTCTTTTGCCTTATTGCTTTCTTATCCCACGACCTTCTTCTTATCATCGTGGGAACATGCGGGATAAGCTTTGTCTTTTCTTTTCCTTATCCCATGAGTCTCTTCTCATCCCTACTTTTTATGTGGGATAAGCAGACCCTTCAATGTCTACTTCGCTTTTCCTTATCCCGCGGACTTCTTCACATCCCATCTTGGTCACACGAGATAAGAAGGCCCTTCACTTCCTTTTGTTTTCTTATCCGTGGGCCCACTAACATCATCCTCATCTCATGTAGGATAAGCATCTTCAAGCAATCTCCCTTTGATTTCTTATCCCGCGAGACTAGTTCTCTCCAAGTTTGACCATGCAGGATAAGGAGGCACCTTTACTTTTGTTATCCTGTGTGAACCTTGTGTAGCCTCTTACTTCATTTGGGATAAGGTTTCTCTCTTTTTTCTTCATTTTTCCTTATCCCGTGGGACCATCGCATAACCATCTATCTCATGTGGGATAGGGTTTTCTTCATGGCATGCTTTCACTTGTTAGCCCGCGCAACATTTTGTGTGCATCTTAGCCTGTGCGAGATAAGGGAATCTGCAATTTTCCCTTTAGTTTCTTATCCCGCGTGAATTTTGTTGGTCACTTTTGACACCATGGGATAAGAGGGAACATCTCTCCGCTTTGACCTCTTTTGACTATCTTATCTCGGACAACCATCGTTGATCATTTTTGACAATGCGAGATAAGAGGGACCACTTTGTTCAACAAACTTAAGTTATCTCGTGGGATATTTGTTGGTCACTTTTGATACCATGGGATAAGAGGGACCACCTCGTTAATCGAACATAAGTTATCCTGCACGACAAGCACATGACCTTTTCCATAACACGGGATAACGAGTAGTACCACTTTTGTGTTATCCCACGAGGCAATCAACGCTCAACCAACATGTTGCGGGATAAGAAGAAACATCATTTGCACCTCACAAGTGTTAGCCTATGAGGTCAAAACTCTCTCTCAAGAACGTCGTGGGATAAGAGTATAGCCTGATTGGTCTGTCAATAATGTTATCCCACAAGGTCTCTTCCCTGCACATAAACACAACATGACCCACAGATACATGTGAGCCAAATAATTGTTGCCATGTGGAAATAACGACATACCAACCACAACACGTGACTCAATGACTGTTGTTGGCATGACTGACATGTGAAGACGATGAATCTGGTCAAAACCCCTGCAGCAATAACACTGCATCACTGCAACCTCCCTTGATATCCTTTTGACATCAATGACAATAATGCCAATAGTTTGCTCTTGATAACTTTTTATTTATAAATGATAAGTGATTCCTTTATATAGGGTTCACAAGGTATTTCCTAATTTACATTGACTTCCAACTATCAAATGAAAATATCAAGATCGAATCACAAAGGGTAAGAGTCCACACTCACACAAGTTTGAATTTGGGCCCTTTTGGAGGGACTAGAGAATTGGGCAACCTAGTCCACTCAAAAAGGGACTAGAGAAAGGTGGTTTCAAAGTATCAAGGATCAAGACATAGGATTTGATCATAACATTTGTATATGACGATGATTTGGGCAGGATAAGGCCAAAATAGGCTTGCAATGAGCTAGGAAAAAGCACACTAAGGCAAGAGCCCAAAATAGAGTTTAAAATTTTAAGCAGGTATAATTTACAATATTACAAGTTTGAACCCTATTGGTTTATAGACTCTAAAATTCACTTCTAATTGTCATCCAAACACATCTTTAGGTTCAAAAATGCTTTGGCAACACTAAAGGCACTCCCAACAAGTCAACGTCAGAGTCTAGGTAATCTTTTGAACCTCATGCCCAGCAAAAAAGATAGTACATCCTATAATGGTATAGCTACAACCAATGAATAATGTCAACAACAAAATAATGTATCAAATAAACCCCCTCAAACAAGTCTATTAAATATGAGGAGTATATTCACAAACAACTTTAATGAATTCAACCCCTAAATTGTGCCCTATAAGTAAATAATGAAGGTATGGGTTTCTCTAGGGTATAAGGGCATGACCTAGTTGTAAATCAACAAAAAAACTTCAAAATACTATCAAAATCTCCAAGTAATTGCCAAAATGCAAACTTATAACTCCGAAAACAAAATACTATGAAAACCTTTATTTTTTGAAACTATGTGAAAATCAAGATGATTCCTTTATGAAATCACTCCAACTAGATAGGGACCTCTCTCAAATCCATAACCAATGATTTGATGAGGGTTTTCATCCTTGATCAAACCATTTATGGACTCTTCGTTTAATCCAAAATTCTATTATGTGTGTGTCTTTTAATAATCCAAATGAGAGCCCAAGACCTCCTTTTATATAGTTGAAGGAAAAATAATTCAATTTCAAATACCAAATAATTCATTTTCTCTCAAATGTCCTTTTAGAAATTTTAAAAATTAACTTATGTCCAAGTCCCCCTTCCCTAGGCATCCCACTTGAGAGGACATAAAGTTATCAAAATAATACTAAAGTGATATATTATAATATTAACCTTTGACTTTAGTGCATCTTTTAAACATTCTCAACCATCTTGCAAAAACCAGCACCAAGGCCTCAGAAATCAAAATTGATCACACCAAGGAGTAAATTAAGCTAAGGGAAGGATTTTCGTGCCAAAATAAAACTGCTCGAGACGAGGAGAAAGAAGATGCTACTATTGAAGAAGGGTGGTCCCTCCCAGACAACAACCCTAACCCTGCTAATGTATGGGGTCCTAAAGATAACAAAGATCTTCCTCCCTCAACCACTTCTTTAGTCGCTTAGCAGTTGTTCTTTGTGTTTTCTCCTCTCTGGGCTTGGCCCATGTTTAATGTATTTTTTGGCTATCCAGAGTCTACCCATTTGACTCTTGAGGGGTGATCTTGTATCCACCTACTTTTTTTGTGAATAGTGCTACACTGTCTTTATTAATAGAAATGGCTACTACTTATCAAAAAAAAACTTACTACAAATAGACATGTTCACCAATAAGTGTGAAGAATAATCTAAAAGGCCAAAAATGGTACAAAAAGAATCACTACAATCTAAATCACCAATTGAGCTCAATTCCATCATTAGATGCTAAGAAAAATAAAACCATAGCTCTCCCTAACACACCCTAGAGGCTTACAATAAAACCCTAAAATTGGCTGAATGCGTAGGAAACAACATTGCATAAAAATGGGGACATAACATCCCAATTTCACCTAGAGATTAGCTCAAACATACATTCCTTCTACACATGATGACCAATTCATTCACACATCACATGTACAATAGTGACTAGCTCATACACCCATCACAAGTACAACAAGGACTAGTTCATATGCATATCACATGTACAATTTAGTGACTATCTCGTACACCTATCATAGTATAATAGAGACTCTATCTCATATTCAATTCATAACAACAATAATAGATTAAGCATACATCACATATATCCATTGTTAATGATTCACACCAACATCACATGTAGCATAAAGAATGACTTTCATAATGGAAGTGGATGCAACTTTCTATGTGCCTCATCCCACTATTCCATTCCCAATTACTTAAGCCCTCTATGTCAATAATCAAGCACCCCATACTACTTTATGTTGCCACTATAAAGGGCATAGATATAAATGTGCACAAACATCGAGGCCATTTACACAAGTTAAAAATCAATGGCTAGCATATAAACAATGATCTACTAGTTAACACATTCATAATGTATAACTACCTCCTCTTTTCATTCATCCCATATTTAAAAGTAAAATTGATGCATTGCACAATACACCTTGGTTCCCACCCTTTTCCTCAATCTTTTGCACCAATAATTATTATGGCAAGCATCTTATACTACTTGTAATCATCACCAAATTAAGAGAAAGCATAGCAAGCACATCACATAAGAAATGCACCATTTTCTTGATATACCAATTCCAATATTAAAATCTTTAGATGAGTAAATCTTAAAAATCATTTCATATATGTTGGTGGCCTTAAAGCCTATATGCCATTGGTGGAAGCTAATGAATTATCTAGTGGAGAACTACACCCATCTCCCACATGTTGTTGGCAAAAATCATCTGAGCCTCTAAAGTGACATGAACATATATCATCAGCATTCTATTGGCCTTAAGGCCCACAAGTCACTAGTAGAAACTGCAATGAGATATGGTTAAACAATCCACAAGTAGAGCATCCTTCCTAATTACCATCAAGCTAGACAATCTATAAGCTTTTCTTATGCAAGTCATGGGATTTATCAATTGGTGATCACCTAAAAAGGATAGGATTAGTCTACATCTTAAAGAGTATACACTCTATACCTATGCCCTCATAGAATCCTTCATCCATCAAACTTGTATTGTCTTAAAAGTTAGCCTTTTATCTATCTCAATTCAACATTGTGACATTAGAAAGTACCAAAGCATAGATAAGAGCATATTATGGGAAGGGTTTATATCATGGCTAATTAATCTCAATACATTACCTGAAAAGGATTTGTTAACTATTCAATTATCTTATAGGTATGAGGATAATCTACCAACCACTAAGTAACACCTTGAATCCCTAAAGATGGCCTATATCCAAATTCATTCTTAAACTCATGCAAACTTATAAGGAATCTAATTCTATTTACTTCAAGTGTGTATTAATCAGAAATACATTATTTAATAGACATAATTAATCTATGTATATAATATTGATGTCATACTATATTAGTAACTTAACCTCATAGTTAGGGCAAGGAATGGCGGAAGTGGGAGTGGGAGTGGGAGCAAGAGCTCAAATTTCAAATTCACAGCAAAGCGGGAACCCTGGTTCCAATGGTGGGATCGACCAAATCAATGGCGCTGGTCCTATTGGCGATAAGGACAAGCCCCCGGACTTCCCAGGTGTTGTTGCTGACTCATAGTCTGATGGTACTCTGCTTGAGGAGACAGTGGGTTCATCTAGGCATCTGGGGGAGGGGTCCAATGGGGGGCCCATCCCACAAGATGACTCCGTGGATAGCAGGAGGGAAAAAAAGAAATGGTCTTTTCTTTTTGGAACTAGACCAACTGGTAAATCCTTCCTTCCTCCTGTTAAGAATATTTCTAACCCTTCTGGTGGTAAGTTTTCTATCTCTATCCCTGACCAGGTTCTGGACCATAATATCAATAGTATGTCGAACTCCTTGTTAGGGAAATTCATGGGTTCGCGCCCTAACATTGAAGTTGTCAGGGCCTTTGTCAAACGAAAATGGGTTCTTAAAGGAAATGTTGAAATTTCGACATTACCCAAAGGTCTTCTATCTTTTTCCTTTTCATGTGAAGAAGACAAGGTTAAGATTTTGTGTGGGAGTCCCTGGATGGTAGGAAAGACAGCTCTGGTTCTTAGAAAATGGCATCCAAATTTAAACATGAATGATTCTCTCCTGGCCCAAGTTCCAGTTTGGATAAAGCTTCCAGGATTGCCTCTTGAATACTGGGCAGAAAGTATCTTCTCTGGAATAGCAAGTTCTTTTGGCGAGCTGCTCTTTATAGACCCAATCACTGCTTCAAAAAGAAGACTAACTCATGCAAGGTTCTATGTAGGAGTAGCCCCTGAGGCAGATATGCCAAAATAGATAGACCTAATTTCAAAGTTGGGAACCTGGAAACAACATATCGAATATGAAACTATTCCTTTCGCGTGCTTCCAATGTAAAAAAGTAGGTCATTGGGCAAAATCCTGCCCAAACAAGCAAAAGGTGGAACCCAAGCAGCTTAAACCTCAGATTGAAAATCAAAAGTTGCCAGAGAAACGGGTGTGGCAAGTTAAAAACCTAGAAAATAAGGAAGAAAATTCCAATCATTTTTTTCCTTTGGGGGAACAGAAGGAAGACTCAAACTTTAGGCCCACAATACAGGAAGTAGAGAGAAAAGAATCAACCAAAGCCAGCCCCATAAGAACAACTCAAAAAAAGGAAATGAAAGATTAGAATGATCCTCCAAATGAGATAGTTGAAGTGATTGATGACACTTATGAAAGCAAGGCAATGGAAGCCAGAGATTACCAACCTGAGGAAGGAGAGATCCCTGATCCCCAAGTTGAAAGGACTGACTCTTCTCTAGCCATGCCAAGTTTTGAAATCCAAGAAGCCCAAAAATGTGCAATTTTGGGTATGAATCTTTCGGATTTGGATCAGAGCTCAAGAACTGTGAACAATGTTTCAACTGACTCTAGAACTCCTAAATGGGGTAATGAAGAAGAAATTTCCAAAATCCTCATCAACCCGGAAGCGGCTCCTATGATAGAAATGGAATGGAAGCAACCAAAATACAGGAACAAGAAAGCAGCAACTCCCTCAACTTCTCTAATAAGGAAATCCAGCAGAATAGCTCAAGTTGATGTGGGGTACATTTCCTCTTCTCCAGGATGGCCTTCTAACCACAAAGTTAGAGACAAGGAGGCCAGCAAGAACATAGCAGATGGAACTCAAAAAACTCTCAAGGAGTTGGGAATTGGTAAGTAGCTATGAAGATTATTTCTTGGAACATAAGGGGACTCAACAATTCCCATAAACGTGATATTATTAGGAATATGATAAGAGATAGTAATCCAGACATTTTTCTTATTCAAGAAACCAAAATGAGTAGAGAAAAAATTGAATCTTTGAAGTTCTTCAAAAATAGTAATGTTAGTGGAGGTAGTTCTGAGGGTGCTTCTGGAGGCATTGCTACCATCTGGAATCTTAACACTATTAAAGGTCAGGTCATTATCCAGGAAAGTAACTTTTCTTGTATCAAATTTGAGCACCTAAAAGATGGTTCTTCATGGGTTCTCACTAACATTTATGCTCCTAATACCTTAAAGGCTAGAAACTCTTTTTGGAAAAAGATCATCCAGGCTAGGGACAGCTTCAAAAATCTTAGTTGGATGGTTATGGGAGACTTTAATACGCCTTTGAAAGAGGAGGAAAATTTTGGAGGCAATCCTCCTCAGTTGGAAAGTAGGATGGCCCTCATGGATTTTATTAACTCCCAAGCTCTTAATGACTTGGAGATACACAGTTGCAATTACACTTGGACCAACAGATGAATTGGTAATGACCTTATCCAAGTGCGTCTTGATAGAACTCTCATTTCTGATGACTGGTATAGTCAGTACTTCTATTCTCTGTCTGCCCACATTCGGGTTGGATCCGATCATTTTCCTATCACCTTCAATGCTGACTTGATCAATAGAAGGAGAAAATTTCCCTTTAGATTTGAAAAAATGTGGACCCTTCACCCCGACATCAAAAGAAATATTCAGAAATGGTGGAGTATCCAAGTTGAAGGAACGGCTATGTTCAAAGTTGTTAAGAAGCTCAAAAGTGTGAAGCACAACATTCGACTCTGGAATAAAACCAATTTTGGGAATATATTTGAGGCTAAGAGTAAAATTTAGGAAAACCTTAAAGAAATACAGGACCAGATCTAGAAGGATGGTTTCATTACTGTGTCTATTGCTGATGAAAATGAGATCCTTAAAAAATACCATGATATTATTGCCAAAGAGGAAATGTTCTGGAAGAAGAGATTGAGATGCATCTAGCTCAAGGAAGGGGACAAGAATACAAGATTCTTGCATATGTCAACTATAAAGCATAAAGCAATCAATAGAATGAACAAGCTAGTTGTGGAAATTGGGGAGCTGGTCAAGGAGGATGAAATAAGGAATGAAGCTAAGAGGTATTTCTCGGACCTCCTAAAGAGGGATCACAGTCTGGATGTTGAAGCCCAATCCTCTTTTCTTCAGAACATTCCTTGTCTCATTGATGCTCATAATAATGCCTCCCTCTCTTCCATTCCCACTATCTTAGAAATTAAAGATGTTGTTTTCTCCTTTGATGGTAACAAAGCACCTAGACCTAACAGATTCCCAATGTTCTTTTTTCAAGATTTTTGGGATATTATTGGTACTGATGTTGCCAATGGGGTTAAGGAATTCTTTGGGGCTAGAAAACTCTTGAAAGAAATTAATGGTACTTTTATTGCTCTTATCCCCAAGACTCAAGGAGCTGACTCTTTGGATAAATTCAGACCTATTAGCCTCTGCAACTCCTTTTACAAGATTATTTCTAAGATCCTTACTACTAGAGTTTTGTCTATCCTTCCTGCCTTAATTAAAACACCAGCAAAATGGGTTTGTTCCTAGAAGACAAATTCTTGACTCCATTATTACAGTTCATGAAAACATTCACTCTCTTGCTAAAGCTAAGAAGCAGGGTCTCATCCTTAAGCTTGACCTCTTCAAAGCCTATGACAGGGTTGACTGGTCTCTTCTTTAGAAAGTTCTCACTTCTTTTGGGTTTTCCTCTAGAGTTGTGGATCTTTTTTCCAAACTAACTACCTCTGTGTCTTTTATTGTTCTTGTCAATGGTTCTCCTTCTACTTTTTTCAAAGCCTCAAGAGGTCTTAGGCAAGGAGATCCTATCTCCCCCATCCTTTTCATAATTTTGGCAAAATGCTTTGGTCGGACCATGGAAAATTTGGTGTAGCAAGGATCCTTTAAGGGCCTCCAACCTTCTTCTGCTCACCTTATCTGTTCCCACCAGCAGTTTGTTGATGATACTATTATTATGGGGGAATCAAGTATCTCAAAAGCTAAAGTATTGAAGAGTACCCTATGTAAATTTGCCTCTGCTACGGGGTAGCTTATCAACTAGGCTAAAAGTGAAGTTTTTTTCATTAACACTCTAGAGAGAAGACAACAGAGGATCAGCAGAATTTTGGAGTGTAAGATTGTTGACCTTCCTACTACCTACCTTGGACTCCCCATGGGGATTGCCCCTCCTGACTCCTTCTGGAGTTCTCTAGTTGACAAATTTCATAAGAAACTTGCCGGTTGGAAAGGGGCCCTCTTAAGTCAAGCTAGTAAGATCCAACTCCTTAAGGCTACTCTTCAAAGTATTCCTATTTATGCTCTTAGTCTCTTCAGAATTCCAGTCAAGTATGCTGAAGCAATTGAGAAAATTCAAAGAAGATTCCTATGGTCTGGGGTTGAGGAAAAGCAAAGAATGTCCTTGGTGGCTTGGGACCAGGTCTGTAGGCCGAAAAGAAAAGGTGGTCTGGGTCTCAGGAGGATTCATACTTTAAATGAAGCTCTCTTGTCCAAACAAGCTTGGAGATGGTTTCATTTTGATTCTGAATGGTGCAAAATTTGGAGAAGTAAGTACTCTCTTATGTCTTCCTCTCTCTCTTATTTTCTTAATTCGGATCTCAATATAAATGGATCCCATATTTGGAACCATGTTTCTAAATGTAAAGATGTGAGGATCCCTGGCTTTTTGATAAACCCCTAATGGACTTCCATGAATGGGCCTCCCATTCCCCTTCCTGTATTGGCTCTTTTGGCTCCTTAGTGGCAGAATACTGGGATGGGAACAATTGGCAGAACATTGATAGTATCCATCCTAGCCTTTCTAAACTTAAGACCCATTTGTCTGCTACATGGTTGAATAATGAAGAGGACTCCCTGATTTGGAAACATTATCCCAAAGGTACTTTAACTGTGTCTTCTTTGTATTGTGTCCTTTCCCCCCCCCCCCCTCCTACAAATCCTTTCTGGTCTAAAGCTTGGATAAAAGGTCTCACCCCCAAAATCAATTTTTTCTTCTGGACTATCCTCCAAAATAAGATCCTTACAATTGACAACCTAAAAGGAAGAGGTTTTGCCCTTCCTAACAGGTGTGTGTTGTGCTTTCAAGAGGAAGAGTCTATGGACCACCTTTCCCTCCACTGTTCCTTCTCAGCCTCAGTTTGGGAAAATTTCCTCAAGAGCTTTAGTTTAGCTTGGGTGTTTCCGAGTAACATCAAAGATTTGTTCTCCTCCTGGAATATTCAATGGACTAACTCATTTTTGAGATGTATGTGGCAGCTCTCTCTTCCTCACATCTTGTGGGGTCTTTGGAAAGAAATAAACAATCGAATCTTCAGGGATGTTTCCCTAAATCAAGATATTGTATTCCAGAAAATTCAAAGGGCAATTCAGGAAAATATGGGAATCATGGAGGGTCCTTGTTACTCAAATAACTCCCTGGAGTCAAATATCTTAAGGGCTTGGAATATGAAGATCACCGATGGTCCTAATCTCATCTACAATAGAAGGCTTGAAGCTAAATGGCAAACCCCTCCTCAAGGCTGGCTCAAAATCAATTTTGATGGTGCAGCCAAAGGTAACCCAGGCCCTTTAGGTTGTGGAGCTATTCTTAGAGATCATAGAGGAATTTGCAAAGAGATGACTGTTGTCCCTATTGGAACCCAAACAAACCATAAAGCTGAAGCTATGGCAGCTCTTCAAGGCATAATCCTAGCCAAAAAATGGAATTGCCCCTATCTATGGATAGAAGGGGACTCAAATAATATAATAAAGTGCCTCAATGGGACCTCAAAACCTTCATGGTTGATTCACAACATAATCACTTCTGCTATTGATATTATTAGAACCTTTAAAAAATGCCATATCTCCCATATCTATCGGGAGGCCAACTGTTCTGCTGATTGGGTTGCCAATGTGGCGGTTAAAAGTGAGACAATTACCACGTGGATGGGTGAGAGAGGACTCCCCGAAGATATCAGACAAATCATAAGTGATGAGCGATATAGGAGTACCCCAAAGACTCTTGATTGACAGGGTAATAATGAAAAGTACTGATGTGAGCACTTCGAGTTACTTCTATAATGAGAAAATCACTCATTATAACATCAATGCCATCGACTCCCACGCTTGCTGGGTAATTGTTTTAGCTCTGAAATGCTCTCTGTTTAACCAGCTCTACAAGTTTCAAAATTTGGTTGTGAAAAGCGACATCATGGGCGGAAATAGAAGACGTTATGAGCCAAGTAGCTGCAAAGAGTGGAAACAGAAGGAAGAGGTGTGGGGTATTTTGCAGAAGGGTGGTCTCTCAAACTTCATAGAGAGACTCCACGGCCGTGATGGAATGGTAACTAGCCTTTCCTGCAAAAATTGGAAGAAGGGCATGTTAAAAATGGGTGACCAAATGGTGGAAATTGATGAAGATTTAATTGCTAAAGCTATGGGTCTCAACAGGGAAGGCTGCAACTTCTACAGAGACAAGAAGGTCAGCAAGGAAGCCATTGAAAGGTACCCGGTTACTGAGAAAGAGAAAAAATGACTAGTAAAGTTGAGCAAAACCTACTACCCGCCTAGGGCTTTTGCCAAACCTTGGCGGGAAATTCTTTTTGTTTTAATGTTGTATATAACTCTAGATGGTAGGTTTACAAAAGTCTATGGGTATCATTTTGTTCTGTTAAACAATTTTAGGCATAATGATAAGGTGAATTTTCCTTATTTATTGCTTTGCTCAATGAATGCTTCCCTTAAAGCCTACAAAGAGAATCCTCTGGGCGATACAGCAATGCACCAAGGCCTAATGGTCTTAATTTATGACCATTTAAAGGCTAGTCAAATTAACCGGATGCAGCCCTCTGTGGAATCTGAGGAAGAGATGTCTGATTCTACTTTTTTGGAGGAGGAGGAATCCGACAATAATTCCTCGTCTGATACTGAGGATAGCTCTGATGATTCAGAGTATGAGAGTAGTAAGAAGAGGAAAACAAGACCCTCATCTTCCAAGGGCAAAAAACTTCAAACCAAACCCTTGATCAGCATCTCTTCGGAAGAAGAGGATTCAGATTATTCTGAGGAGAAGAAGAACCCTAAAGGGTTGCTGAAGAAGAAAATCAAAAACCAAGCCCAGACTCGGGAAAAGCATAAGAAAAAAGAGGAGACTGGCAAGGAACCGAAAGTAGACAAGCAAGCTAGGACCATGGAAGCCGAGCACAACCTAGAAAAGGAGGCAATGGAAGAGACTCTCAGGGCTGCCGACACTATCTCTACCCTCCATATCCCTAAAGATGAATAGGTAACCCCTGGAAAAGCGACTCCCCCCGAAGGCCCCCCTCCCAAGGGTTTGCATGGTTTTATGAAAACTATGGAATGGCTCATTAATGGTTACAAGAAAGCTGTGGATGAGTATAAAAAACTATGCAACAGAGTCCTAATTCTGGAGACCATTAATATAGGGGAGGGGAATACAATAGCTGACTACATTGAGGATCTGAAAAACACTATTGCTAAAGCGGAAGACATCAGAGATGCTTTCAACCCCAGGTTTGAGAAGATTGAAAAGGAGATGCTGGACATAAAAAGCCTTGCGGAAACTAGTGAAAAAACACTCTCGGATACTGTCACTAAAGTGGGAAAAGTTGAGGAGTGCCTTAAGAATATCGCGGAGCAGAGCCTTAGTATCCTAAAAGTCTCAGCCAATAATACTCATACCCTCATCAGTAAGCTTGATGATGATAAGGAAATCCAAGAAATTGACCTGGATGCTGAAGGTACAGGGGAAGCTCAAGGTCCCAGAACCCACACCAGAAGCAAGAGGAAGGAAAAGAAAATGAACAAGGACCTAGAAGAGCTGAAAGCTGTAGGGGCTACCTATGATGAGTTGGTGATAAAGGCAAAGGACCTGCTAAAGAAAATTGCTAAGTAGCGTTTCCCCGGTTTCTTTGTTGTATTTTGTTGTTTTGTTGCTTTGTTGTTCTTTCTGTTCGCTAGTCTTCTAGCCAGTGGTTATGTATGCGGACTTTTAATCCTTTTGCTGCTCTTTATCTTCCTATGATGTAAAGGTTTCGGGTCCTTAAAACCTATTTTTTAATCAATCAAAACTTAACCTCATAGTTGGAAAATTCCACCATTACAAACTAAATCCTAATCTCCACACAAATTCTAAGTGTATCTTCAAGGAAATAAAACCATCCTTATCAAATGAGAATAGTCATTGTTCATTATTAGATACTAGTTCTCCAATTTCCTTAACTCTTCAATAACCATCTTATACCGATTCCAATTTAAAATTGAAGCCCAATTAAGAGGGAAGGCCAAAAAAGTTTAGGAACAACTCCAACCTTGGAGTTATCCCCTATGGACTTGAGGCCATAGGTGCATCCTTCACTCAAGGACTCCCTACATACTTGCTTCCAAATGGGATCAACATCACATGTAGATCTCCTCACCAAGTCTCTCAAAGGATAACTATACACAGATTCTTGAGGTTTTGTTAATGTTTTCCCTCAATAAATAACAATTAATAGTAAGTCGTAAATTATACATAATCTCACAATTTAACAAGTTTTACTAGAACACTTCCCAATGAGGTTATCAAAGTCTTGAATCAAAATCCACCTGTTATTATTCATAATCCATCTTAATCATCCCAAGGGTATTATATCAACATAGGGGCTATGCTTATTATTCAAAATCAAATTACTTTGGTTCACACAAACCCACCGACAAGCACTTCCATTTGAAATTCACATAATAGGTTCAATATAGAGGTTTTTATACTCAAGGGATAAATAGATATCTTGCAATCATATAAAAGCCTTTACCCCAATGCCCAATTCCCATCTTATAATTATATAACATCTTATTATTGCATTAAGAAAGGAGGATAAAATAATAACATTAAAGGAAACTATTACACCTAATGCCAATACAATAGAATTTCCTAGATGGTCCATAATTACATGTGCATCTTGATATCTTCTCAATATAATGCTACATCTAATATTTCCAACACTACAAGTATCTAAAACCTCATAGTCCTTACAATATAGGTGTATCTTTTCCTTACAAATGATTCCTACACAAGCATACCATCATCCAACACAAATATAGTACCCCTATCAAGCTTATGTACTTAAGAGGTCAATAAACATCATGTAGTCATCTAAAACTTGTATCCACTAGTTTGAGTAAGATTACTATGATTGTCAATTTACAACATTAAGATATTCTTAGTCCTATGTTGTTCTAGTATCACTCAATTAATTCAATCTCCCTAACATTAGTATTCAATTATAAGTCGAGGCTTGTATTAAATCTTATACCTAGTACACAATATAAGTAGGTCAATACAACTATAGATCCAATTTAAAACTATGTGCCACCTTATTCCATGTTAAACTCAAGATTACAATGAGCAGTGCCTTCTACTTTTCTCTATTAGAAGATTCATACATGTGAAAAATTAAGCTTTAGCTCATAATCATGAAAGATGGCATGGTTTTGAGTAGATGGAAAAACACAATTCTTAGGTCTATTTACATACTTCATTTGGTAATTAGCATTCCCACGCTACCCTTTTACTATCAAATGACATGATTTCAACATGTGGCAAGTGCAAGATTTTGACTGGTAACAAGCCTTGTAACAACCTTTTGGTAACTTTAATTTAGTAAGAATAAACCTTCAACAAGATACTATTAAATTATTGACCCACCTATAACAATTATTATGAAAATGATTTATTACGAATCATAGAACGAAAAATAATTGTTCTAAGTATTCATGTGACAATTAATGGAAAAAAACAACACATCCCATATATGGAAGTCACCTTCCACTCTTGTCTATCTTCCCATTTGTGGCTCAACAAGGTATTATAAGTACATGTCATTATTAATGTCTATGATTGTCCCATACCAAAGCAAGCTTATACAACTTATATTGGTTGTTGATATTAATGGTTATTCAAGTAAAGATAGGGTACTAAATTTAACTCTAAATTTTATTTTATTTTATGTATGCAATCACAATATAATCTTGGATAAATGGATAAGGATCTTGCAAAAGACCCATTGCCTAGGTGAATAATTTTATAGCATATAAATTAATTTACAATCCATGCATATTTCACATAACGAATAACAACAACCTGTCTTTTTTTGTGTCTCTCTTCCTACCATACTAGCTCTTTACTACTTCAACATAATGAAAGTTTTGAGATCACTAACCATGCCATTGATAACACCACAAAATCCATTGCATCTCCAAGACACCCAAAAAACCCTCCAACTACCCCAAAAACTGGTGATGTCAACAATCTAACAAATTATCACACTATAATGATCAACCCCCTTTTTAGTAAACTCTCTAAAAGTATGGTGCAACACAAGATCAAACTTTGTGCTGAAAAAGAAAGGAAAAGGGTCAAAGGTCAAGCTAGTTTTTGACCAAGGTACTCTACTATTGACCATTGCATCACACTCAAATATTTTATCAAGAAGGTTTGGGAAAAACAAGGTGAAGAGGTTTTTCATTGTTTCATCAATTTCAAAAAGGCTTTTGAGACAGTTCCTAGAAGTAAACTATAGCACAAAATGGAAGAGCTAGGAGTTCCAAATCACTATAAGGTAGCATTCCATAGGTTATATGAGCAATTTCAAAACAAAATCAAAATTAAGGATGGGCTCTTAGAAGTTTTGGGAGTGACAATGGATTCAAACAAGGGTACTTTCTGTCCCACACTATTTTTGGGCTCTACATAGACATGTTGGAGAATTGGATAGTCAAGTCATGTGGTGGGGTGTACATTTGGCCACTTTTGTAATAAATTGAATGCCATACCTTAACGACTTCACTCTATTCGCTAAAATGAATGAGGGTCTTCAAGAACACCTAAGAGGTTTAGAATCCTTTTGTTAGTGTTGGAATCCAAGAACACTGAGGTGGGTGGGGGGAGTAAATTTGTGTTCTACCGATAAGTGAATTCCTGAACTTATTGTTGATCAACCCGTTAACAAAATATAAAATTAAAGTACATAAACAAATCAACGCATAAAGAAGCAATACCATAACACCAATAATTTTACGTGGAAAACCCTATAAAGGAAAAAACCACGGTGAGGTTGATACCCATAATATCTATATACTTGATCAAGGTATACAAATATTACATATAGGGGATTGCACATGCAATCAGGCTTACCGCCTAGAGCTCACTACTCAAACAGAAGTCTCACTGAATTACACAACATTACACAATGATTTCATATAGAAATGAACTTATATAGTGCATCAAACCATGATGGATAAATTCTGGTTTAAGCTTTGACAACCTCCTCTGAACCGGTTATTCTGATACTATTTTCTTCTCTATTATGCTCTACCGGTTAGGATTGCGTATGTATAACTGCACACAAATGCAATCAATCGCACACTATTTCACATACCAAGAATCTCTGACTGATTCACATCTCAAATCGTATATCCACTTCCATGAAATCCATCGCTAAGATGATATCCCTTAAATACCCTTGTAACTTGTTTATCATGTTGGCCTCAAGATGAAAAATAAACTTGTCAACTTCTGGATCATGATTTATGTTATGCATTATCTTGATGATCATGTCTGATGTCAGCCCACACACTACCTTAAATTCCTTCAAAGACATTACCAAGTCCCGAAATACCTTAACCAAGTCCTATACTTAATTGGGTCCCAAATATACGTTATCGGTACCAAGACTAGCCGATTAACAAGTGTAAAGCAAAGTGTGTATATTGGTTGGCCCAATCAAGACAAAAAGATAAGACAATGATTTTGGATGAGAAATACCAACACCTGAAGGTGAGTTGCCATCAATGACAACCCAAAATGCAATTTACCTCAGAAGGCGACTACCGGAAGAGTGTCAATTTCCAACAATCTCCCCCTTTGGCATTGATGGCAACACTCATGTGAAAAATGATATAGCCTCTTAGTATGCTCCCCCTAAACTGTACATCCATGCAACTATATACATATGCACACTCCCCCTGTGATATGCATTTATTTTCCACCTTCCCCTTTGACATCAATGACAAAGTGGGGTGCCCACCAAAAATGTTGTACACATATATGCATACCGGTTTCTATACAATCTTCAAAATGTCAACATATAAAGTCTTCAAAAATGAAAAGAGTTCCAACCTTTCTTAACAGAATCAAGAATGGAGGTGAATACATTCAAGAGACTGGCATAATATTCTATAGCCTAAGATTCAGTGGGATCCTCCTGCTGCATATTAGATATATAATCTATTTTATGACATAGCAGGTTAACTAGCCAGGGACCAATGAAATTTCAGAGCTTTGTAGCTCACCTTTTTGTGTTGTCCCTTTCCTTTTCTAACCTCAAAATCTAATCCATGACTGCCAAAATTGGACCTTCTAAAGAACTTGTTAAATTTGTTGTCAGATTATAAGAATTTGAAATCTGTAGCAGCTGACCCTTGCAATCCAAAATTTGCTTGTCTATAGAAGTTGTGAGCTTTGAAAAATATAGACAAGTCTTATATACCTTTCCTCCTTCGGCTAATGCTGCATCAATGGACTATAAACAAGTTTTAAGTTTAGCTTTCATAGATGCAATCATCTGCAAAAATGTCTTCTTTAGGGCCTCAATAAATTTATCCTTAGCCTTAGTTATAAAAAGATTAACCAAAGGATTGTATTGTCTAGGAATATATTCAATTATCTCCTGCAATTTACTGGATGAGCTTGCGCTCTCCTTTGCCTAGAATTCTGGTACAAGACGGTTCAAAACTTAAAAATTATTTTTGAATCAACTCTTTGTCTTTAGACTCCTCCTGTGCCAATTCTTGAGTTGCTTATGCCTGAATTGTTGCAGTGGTAAAAACTTTCTCGGTCGGAGATATCAAATGATAAGGCTTGTCAAAACTAATAGTAAATTCTAGTAATTTCCCTTTGGCTAAAGATGATGTGTCAATTTCCAAACTAGAAGGGAAGACCGACTCTGTCTTTTTTCCTGAGTCTAATGGTATCTTATCCTTGGAATTTTGTACCTCCTGTGCACTAGTGGCTTCGCCACTTGGTGCCTCACTCTGTTTAGGTGCCTCATCAGAAAATTTATCATCTGAACCTTTATCCTTAGCTTCAAAATCGGGCTCATTAGCCGGTTGAGTAGTAACCGGTGGATTGGTATCCACATTATACTCATCAGTATTTTTTGGTCCCTTGTCCTTAGGTAATTGAATGTTCTGTGATTGAAAAAAACTGGGACTTAACTCATAACCAAGACTTAAAAGAATTCAGACCCATATATCAATTCTCTCCTTCTAGATCTCCTCATATTTTTCTAGCATCAAGTCATTAATCTAGTGTTTGGGATTAAATTATTTTGAACTTGTCTTATTAATCAAATCTATAATCTCAGGTGGATTTATTGATGGACAAAGATTAACCAATTATGTTTCTTTTATTTGTCGATCCAAGTTCTAAGCATGTAATTTCCTAACCTCTAGTTTATCATACAACTCCTTGGGCAAATTTTTTTCTAACTGAATCAAAGTTCTACTAAAAGAATCAAGATATAAAACAATTGCTTTCTCTAGATTCTTTTTGTCTTTATCATCAAAATCATCATAGAATGTAGAAATGTTATCCAAATTACCATCATTAATAATTTGATCAATGTTTTCCTAAGTATCTAATTTCTTTGCTTATTGGGTCCCTTTTTTGCTTCCGATTTAGACTTCTCATCAGACTTAGGCTTCCTTTTATGTACAATTATGATTTTAGGAGTCTTCCAGGGAGGCTCCTTCACGGGTTGTTTCTTCATATCTACCTTCTTCTCTCTTACAACTCTAGCAAAAACACCTTTCTTCTTTGGAGCTTGTCGTATTTCTTCTTCTGATTTCGTCTCCTCTGAAGAAATATAAGGTTGATTATCTTGTCAAGACAAAAAGATAAGACAATGATTCTGGATGAGAAATACCAACACCTGAAGGTGATTTGCCATCAATGACAACCCAAAATGCACCTCGCAAGGTGACTACCAGATAAGTGTCAATTGCCAACAATTAGGAAGTGGAAATGCAAGTGAACATTAGTAAAACCAAATTCATGATTTTTAATTTGAGTAGAAAAAAGTAGGTGAAATTTGAGTTTGAGGGAAACCCATTAGAAGTGGTAAATGATTACAAATACTTAGGCCTCAACTTTCATAGCAACCCTATTTTGAAGGTCAATAGAACAAAGAGGATACAAGGGGGGTGGAAAGTATTATGCATGCTTCAAAACAAATATAGATCAGTCGAGTTATGGGAATGGAAATCTAAGAAGACATTTATACCAATGGTTTTGTATGGTTGTATGGTTTAAGGTAGAAGCATGTCAATATGATCAAGATGGAGGCAAACAGAAAGATTACAAAGATATCTTATCACAATTAATTTCAAAATTAAAACTACAGTCCTTTACGAGATCATCTTAGCTGAATTCAGAGCCTTCCTAGTTGAGGCAACTGCAATGATTGGGTTGTTAGGTTATTTAAAGAGAACGGGGAATTAGGAAGATCGTTGCTAGACCAAAATTGTGGCAAAGGAAAAACTAAATAGAAGAAAAAACACTTGGATGAAAAAAATATCAAGTGCTTGTAATGTCCCACTTTGAAACATAATTAATTATAAATAATAATAATAAAATTAAAATACAAAAGAATAAAAATAAAAATTAAATTAAAATATTAAATAATATAATTAAATATAATTAAAATTTAATTAAAGTTAATGAATGGTCAAAAGGCATGAAATGATAATTTGTGAATCTCCCAAATATGAAGTATAAAAGGGAGAAGATAACTCATTTGAAGGGGGCATAATTTGGGAATCAAAAGTGCAGATCTAATTGTGAAAGGTTGTATTCCTTTTAAAGGGTGGAAATAATGAAGAGTTGCACTCTTTCGAAGGGTTTTAATGGTGAAAGGGTGTGTCTCTTGCCAAAGGGAATACATGATGAAGAGGTGTTACATCTCCCTCACATTGAGAGATATAAAGGAAAGGAATCAAAAAATCTAGTGGGATCACTATTGATCAAATCATATCAAAATTGTTATTTAAGTTGCAAGTAGTAGCATCCTTGTTTATGGTGGTATGCATGGGGATGTGCTTAATATGTATGTTTAATATATGAATCCTAATAATGTTCTTATGCAAAATTTAATAGTAATATTAATATAGACTGCAATATGTATGATAGTCATACTTAATTTTATTTATGCACATATGTATTCATATATGGAAGATACTAGCATATTCATAGCCCAATTACTTAATCATTTCTATTGCCCCCACCTCCCACCCCCCAATAAGAAGATGTGGGTAATATTAAAGAGAGGTAGAGTAAATCCATTCAAAATTAGGTGAGCCCCAAGGGTGCTTTGGACAAATGTTCCTGAAACCTAGGCCCAATTATGGGGGTGGTGTCATCGCGCCCTAGATAAGTAAATTGCCATCCATGGTTGAGGATTATAAAGGAAGTAAGAATTGGGGCTTGAATATAGCCACTATCAATTGTACTATGAATAAATATGGTTATCTAGTTTAACAAATTAATCAAGGCAGAAAAGCACAAAATTGTGTCATGTTTCAAGCCAACTTATTAGCACAAGTGAATTTAAGTAATTCTAACTAAAAATTAATTTTAGTCAAACATATGGTCTATATAGATTCATTATAGCTAACTTATATATAGGCCACAACTTTTCCAATTAGAAGTGTCTACTAGATGCATATTTTATACCACTTTGAGTCTAATTACCAAAAAATAAAAGAAATTAAAAAAACTCGATGTTTCAACAACTCCTACTCTTATAAATAAAAAAAATTTCAAATGCAAAAATACCCTTTTATAGATCTATAAGTGAATTTTCCAAAATATGTATCTTTTAATATTTTAATCAGTTTTTAATATTTTATATTTTTTCTATTGAAAGTAAGTCATCAGCACTAAAATATAAGGTTGATTATCTTGTCAGGAAAAAATATTAAAATTTATTTAAAAATTTTGAAAAAAAATATGATGCAGTAGAGAAAAGAATCTATGTCAAGATGATGTAATTATTTTCTAATTTGGATAAATAATTAAGAAAAAAGGTGGTGGGAATTGGAAACAGTTATATTTCAAAACACGCAACTTTTCAAATTTATTGAAAAATATATATTTATAAAAAGTAGTAAAAAATATATCCATGCACTAAAGTTTCAAGTTATCAATATACATAAAAAAAAATGAAGAAAAAAAGGTAAAATTTACTAAATAAAGTGTGGTGGCTTGTGTAACTTCAATTTCAGCATTTTATCAGCAACTAAATTATTGTGTTTACTTTATAAAAAACTGCATTCAAATAATTTTTTTATTTTTTGTAAAATTTACAAACATAAATAGAAAAAAGAATATAAATTTTATTAGTTTACATCATTTCAAAATTCAGAACATATATTTCACTTTCTATTGATTTAATTTAAAAAATTGAATCGGCATTGGCCATTTCCTTTATAAAAGTGTGACACAGCATGATAATATTAAGTAATGGGTGTTGATTATTGGGAAATTGGTAGCCTCCTAGTAGGGGACATTACAATTGGTATCATATAGCTTTGATCTTGCCATCCTGTAAGGTAAAGATGAATCAATGAATCATTCGAGTCAATGAGAAGGAATCTAACAATATGTGTATGCTTTGTGATTGCATATATTCATGTGTATGCTTTGTGTTTTAATGTGTATGCTCCATGTTTGTACAAATCCTTGTGTATGCTTCAAGTTTGATTCACACATGATGTGTTTCCAACATGTTTATTTCATGGGTATTTGCAAAGTCATTTCATATTGCGAATCATTTTGTGATGGTCTACAATGATTTAATCTGGAAGATAAGCGACCCTATATTAAGATGTGATTAACGGTAGAAGGATATTCAATTACTATTTTTAAAGATGGGAACATGATCAGATTGCTACGATTACACAAGGAAGAATAATGTAGACAGTGAGCTCTTATGTCTTCCTAGATTGTAGCAATTAGAAGTTAAACAATAGTTCATTAGACAAATTGATATGCTCGACCAGATTACGACGATCAAGAAGAGTTAAAGAGCAGTGATCACACAAATAACATAAGAAACAATAACAAGATGTGATTAAAAGTGGTATGCAAAGACTTAGTTTGCAAAGGATGTTGGTCGACTCACCAAAGTTAGTTACCACAATTTATAAAACAAATTAATTATAGTTATAGGTCCAACCTCATCCAAAGGTGCGACTCATTATAATAGAGGATACTGATTTATTATAGCCACTAATATGCAGCAATTTGTTTAGTGATTATTTGTTAGAGGTGTGATTTATGATAATTATAAAAAGCAAGAATTGAAAATGTGTGTGTGTGTGTGTGTGTGTGTGTGTGTGTGTGTGTGTGTGTGTGTGGATTGAAAATGAAGAAGAAAGGTGTGGGAGTATGTAAACAAAAATTAGTCACATAAAACTCATACACCAGTCTCAAAAGGAAGATTATATGAAGATCATTGCATATTTGTGAAGAACTAAATAAGTAGTATGATGTGACTTAAAAGATAAAAGGCTTATATACCAAAAATCTTTGATAAGTAGGAGACCATAGCATTATTCAAGTAGTGTAATTTTGAGAAGATTATATGAAGATCATTGCATATTTGTGAAGAACTAAATAAGTAGTATGATGTGACTTAAAAGATAAAAGGCTTATATACCAAAAATCTTTGATAAGTAGGAGACCATAGCATTATTCAAGTAGTGTAATGCAGATATAAAAGAAGATTCATCAAGAGTATATGAAATGTAATTAATGTGTAAACAGTAAACAAGATAAAGGATACAAGGAAATCTATAGTAAATTAAAGATCCTATAAAAGACATTTCAAAAGAAGAATAAGGTGATGAAGAACATTTGAACACTCCATGATCATTGGTTGAGGACAAGAAATCTTAGGTCGGGTGGGATGTAATGTCCCCACTTTGAAATATATGTTAATAATAAATAATAATAATAATAATTAAAATACAAAGGAATAAAAATAAAAAATTAAATTAAAATATTAAATAATATAATTAAATATAATTAAAATTTGATTAAAGTTAATGAATGGTCAAAAGGCATGAAATGATAAGTTGTGACTCCTCCAAATATGAGGTATAAATGGGAGAAGAGAACTCATTTGAAGGGGGGAAATTTGGAAATCAAAAGTGCAAATTTGATTGTGAAAAGTTGTGTCCCTCTTAAAGGGCAGAAATAATGAAGAGTTTCACTCTTTCAAAAGGTGCTAATGGTGAAAGGGTGTGTCTCTTGCCAAAGGGCATACATGATGAAGAGGTGTGACCTCTCCCTGACATTGAGAGATATAAAGGAAAGGAATCAAAAGCATCCATTGGGATCACCATCAATTAGATCAGATTAGAGCTGTTATTAAGTTACAAGCAATGACATCCTTGTTCTTGGTGGTATGCATTGATATGTGCTTAATATGTATGCTTAATATATGAAGCCTGATAATATTCTTATGCAGAATTTAATAGTAATATTAATATAGACTGCAATATGTATGATAGTCATACTTAATTTCATTTATGCACATATATATTCATAATATAGAAGATACTAGCATATTCATAACCTAATTACTTAATCATTTCTATTGCCCCCTCCCCTCCCCACATGCCCCCCATAAGGAGAGGCATGGTGTTGTTAGGGAGAGGTAAAGTAAATTCATCCCAAATTAGGTGAGCTCCAATGGTGGTCTGGACAAATATTCCTACAACCTAGGCCTAATTATGGGGGTGGTGTCATCTCACCCTAGACAAGTAAATCCTCATCCATGGTTGAGGATTACAAAGGAAGTAATAATTGGAGCTTGAATATAGTCACTATCAATTGCACTATGAATAAATATGGTTATCTAGTTTAATAAATTAATTTTAAGGCAAGATAATATTAAGTAGTGGACGTTGATTATTGAGAAATTGGAAGCCTCTTGGTAGGGGACATTATAGTGGTTAAATAGATGGGAAATTATTTTTTATGAATTCCCAAATGTAAATGTTGAAATCAAGAAGTATGTGAGAAAGTCAAAGCAATGTTGAGGTCAAAACAACTTGGGTGAAAAGGGGAATACTACATCAAGCATTTCAATACCAAATGTGAACATCAACAAAAGCACTAAATAGACACAGATACAAAATGTGAAGTAAAAATGCTAATAGCCTAGTTAAAAACGTGCTCGCTCCATCTTAGATACAAGACAAGGAGGTAGAAAACACCCAAATAAGAATGAGCTGACAGGGTTTGTCTTCTTTGCATGTCTAGGTCGGTGGAAACAAAGCGGCATTACAATGTGGATTATTCATAATTTGAGGACATTCAGAGCAAAAATAAAGATATTCTTAAACTTGAGTCTCCAAGTACTTTGTTCAAGAAGAAACTAATTGTAAAGATAGCAAATTACTTGGTCGAAACTTATAGTATAAGGAACTTGATCAATAAGGATTCATAGTTACTCTATGTTTGCTTCTAGATTTTGTTGGTTGGTTCTTTAGCGATCATTGCATTGATCTTAGCTTTGAGTCCCATAGACTACTCGATCTCGTAGATGTCATTAAAAATCTTCATTCATTCATTCTTCTTTGTTGGTTCTTGCTACACTTATCTACTCTTTGGGATCTACTAAATGTACCTTTTCCATGCCTTTGCTCCTCCACTCCTCAATTGTACCCTATTTCTTTACATGTCCCTCCTTTGTGCTTTGGCAGAGACCTATTCCTTCTTCCAAAGCTCCTATTTTCCCATATACGAGAGGATGTTGGCAACCACTATTAAATTTTTCTTAACACCTACCAATTACATTTGCATCGAAGTGTTAAAAGCCTTTTCAACGAATTCATTTCATTCATATCCTACAATCTATGCATTCCATGAGACCATGTTTTATGGCCCTCCCTCTCCTCACACCATTCTCTACTTTCTTCCTCACATTTATATATTCATTCTCCCATGATCTCTATTTTTGCCCTTTCCTTATGTATTTCCTCCCTCAGCTAAGCCCACCGAGGCATATATAAAGATGTTAGCATGGAAACTAGAAGACTACCCGAAGTACCAATTTTTGACCTCTAACTTGCGAATTGGATGACCTAAGAAGGGACACCATATCTTATTTACTGTGTGGCCCTCTTTTCTTGTGTTTAATTGTACTCTTCGTCCTCTTTGAATGAGTTAAATCTTATTTATTTATTGATTTTTTTGGTCCATAGTCATCCGTCGTAGAAGTGGGTGATGTGGGGGATGTTATACCGTGGTTTCGAGCATTAACCCTTTAACAAAATCATTTAAGGTTGTTTTGTTTAAGGCTTCATCATCTCCCTCTTCAATTTTGGATTGATTCTTGCATGCAAACCATTGGGAACTCCCTTAGTTATATGTCTACTGCTCCTAAAACTTGTGTTTTCTCGCACACCACTTACAACATAATTCAATTAGAGATGAATATTTTGAAATATCTTCCTATGGTTATAAGGCTCAAAGTGCAGGACTATACATAGTCACAACAATTGGATTATGAGAATCTCGCCTTTCATTATGTTTTGAAATGGCTCATTGGCTTTAAACTATATAGAGTAACATAATGCACCGGATTTAGATACATGGTAGAAAGATGCTAAATCCTATCATTTATTTATTTTGGTTTCATTGGATGAGAAGTCCGATAAGCCCTTCATCTCTTCTCTTGAGGTACTTCAATCCCAGGGCCTTTTCAGTTTCTTCGTTAAAGCCTTGTAAGGTCGGTAATTGTACAACAATCACCAACAGGTTGTATCTTTTAGGCTTTATTTTGATGTTTTCTATTAAAATATTTAATTATTATTTTAATGATCATTGTTATATTTTTTGTTTTATTTAGTTTTCTATTTTTAGTTTTTATTTTTAGAAGTGGTTGTTTCTTTTTTAGAAACATCATCGTTAGGGTTTTGTGTTGAATAAAATTATTCAATTAATTTTTCATGGTATCAAAGTCAGTTGAGGGTTTTCTATGAGACGTTTTTGTTGGGCAACATTTTTGTGGAGTTCTTTGCAGAGACCAAGGGTTTTCTCTATATTCTGGTTTTTTTTTCACAAAATTGAGGACTTTTGTTTCACGAGTTTGTGGGTCATAGGTCATGGGTCGTCTCTACCCACGCATTTTTCTCTACTTGTGCAGATTTTTTTGGGTGTTCTCCCTTTCAAAATCGAATGTGTCACGACCTCCTGCCCGCATCTCTGCAAAATCTATGTTTGATTTTCTGGGTGGGGATCAGAAGTTCTATTCGCATGAAAATATTGTTTACAGAGCTATTTTTAACCTACAACGCCTGTGTTTTCTGCATCAGGATCTCTGCATCATTTTTTCTAGAAGTCATTTTAAAGAAGCCCGCGTTATTTCTTTATAGAAGTGATTTCTTTTTCCAAAAATCGTGCAGCTTGCAATCTGTAATTTTTTTCCTGAATGTTTTTCATGAGTCTTGACCTGAGCGTGAAGGTTTTTTTTGGAGTCGCTTTCCTGTGACTAGGGTTTTGCTTGCCAACCTAGGGCACGTTTTTAGAATTATAGATTTTCTTTATTATAAGCCAACACTCTTCAACAACCTTGATTTTTTTGCAACCTAGGGTTGTTGAATATCCAAGCAAGCAACTAAGAGGGGGGTGAATTAGTTGACAATAAAATTTTCTTTTAACTTTAATTCACAGATCTTGAATGAGATCCCAAATGATTAACAAAATTAACAAAACATGAGAGCACATGCACGAAATAGATCAAACACAAGAAACACCAGAATTTACGTGGAAACTCTAAGAAGTGAAAAACCACAAAGAATGTTAATTCTCAATATATAAACACCAATTAAGGTGACACCGGTAAGATGATTTTTACAAAGGATGTCTCACTACCAAGGTGCTCACTGCACTGCCTTGAAAGGCTCATTGTCGAAGAAGAAAGAAAGATAAAGAGAATCCACCACAAAAACACAATCTGCACTATTGGAATTGCTTCCCATAATAATTTGTAACACTATACTCACACAACAACTGGATTCCTTCAATCTTGCATGTCTTCAACACAAAAAGTCGTATATCATCTCATCAATCCATACTTCTACATATAGTGTCTCCGAAAAAATATAATTCTCAATGTCGGCTAATACAGAGATCTAAAATAGGTATCCACTAAATATTCTGGTGGTGGGAAGGAATGAGAAGTGGACCATATCACATTGTTCCTCATCGAACATGTCAACACGTTACATACATCACCAAAGCTTGACCCAAAACACATCTGCACTCTATGTTACACATCTTCAATATCTGGTCCAAAACCTTGAGCTCCAAACCAATCCGGACCCAAAGATAGTACTTAGTCACATCTTCTGAAACACCAAACTCATCCGATAAGACCGGAAACTTCCAAATGCACAACATGCCTTAATCAAACACTTCTACTCAACATACCACATCTGGACCTAATCTAGACCACATGATTTGACATCAATGACAACACATAATATAATGCTAACAAGGGTTTCAGATCTATCAGTGGGTATTGTTCCTCAAGCTCCATGCTAGGGTTTCAGATCTATCAGTGGGCATTGTGCCTCAAAATCCATGCTATAGTTTCTAAAGCTATTTTTTTGTGTCGGGTGATTAATAGCCTATGTCTCAATTTTTGTGCCTTCATAAGACTGACCAAAGTTAATCTCAGTTTCAGTGATGGCATCTTTGACCAACATAATGTTGGAGCACAGTCAAAAGCTCAACAGCCACAATTACAACACCTAGAAATAGTGCATGATGACCAATTTTTAATGTTGTTGCCTTGATCAAGTTGTTTTGGGAAAGACTACTCGTCCTAAAGTAGTGGGTAAAGACCACGACAAATTTGATAAGCACAATCAAGATGTCATGCTCATCAAATTATCTGTCATAGATGATCAACTCGCTTGGGTGTCGTTTGATCTGAAGTTTCCTGATCTCTACAACAAGATTTTGCAGTAGGATAGATGGAAGCAACAGTTTGGAAGCAGTGCTAGTTCATCCTCCATTGAACGGGCCTTCACAACCAAAGCCTTAGATAAGAAAAAAGGTAAAGCTCAGTCCTTCTAGCCGAAAGCACAAGGTCAATCTCGGGATTTTTCCAAGAAGTGTCTAGTGCAACTATTGTCACAAGTTTGGCCACGTGAAGAAAGATTGCAAGAAATGGTTGGCATATGAGCAATCTATATAGGGAGGGTCTCAACAAAAGGCCCATACAGCCATGCATTCTAACAAGAAGGAATCAGCCTTCTATGTGATCCTGGCCAAATGCACCATCCGATCATGACAAGTCATCTGCCTGGTACATTGACTTTGGTGCCTCTTGACATTTCACACATCGTCAGGATTAGTTCATAGAATTCATGTCTTTCAAAGATTCACTGGTCTTTGGAGGAGGCGAAGAGTATACTATTGTCAACATGGGCAACATTAGGATTTCATCAAGGGGGAAAGATTTGATATTTCTCAATGTATAGATTCAGTGGTCTTTGGAGGAGGCGAAGAGTATATTGTTGTCGGCAAGGGAAACATTTAGATTTCATCAGGGGGGAAAGATTTGATATATCTCAATGTATCATTTGTTTCAAGTATGGAGCTCAATCTGCTATCAGTCAGTCAAATTATGCAAAATTCTCCATAGTTGGATGTCATCTTCAGTTTGCACAGGTGTAGTATTGTTGACAAAGAGTCTCACACTATAGCTATTGTTGGCATTGAGGATCATGGTCTTTATAGACTTGTTGATTCTAGTGATTCTCAAGAGCACACCATGGCAACCAAGAGTACTTCCATCAGCAATCTTTGGCATCAACGGTATGGGCACCTAAATGTTCACTATCTCTCTCAGTTACTTTAGGAGAGTCGGGTTTTTAGGTTACCTAATATTCAAACTCGGAATCATGGAATTTGTGGAGCTTGTCAGGCTGGAAAGAAGCATCCAACTTTGCTTTTAGATGGTGATGTTTGAAGCATCCACGGTCTTGTAGTTGGTTCATGCAGATATTTGTGGACTAATGAACACAACATCTATCACAAGGTGCAGGTAATTTCTATTGTTTGTTGATGATTTTAGCATCTAAAAATGTGGGTGTATTTTCTTCAACACAAATCAAAGGTGTTCAGCATGTTTTAGAAGTTTAAAGCCTTAGTGGAAAAAGAGTCAGGTTGTCAAATAGTCACCCTTTGATCAAACAATGGCAGTGAATTTTTTTCTTCCAATTTCTCCAACTTTTGTGAGTTGCATGGCATCAAGCATCAACTTACCACACCTTACACCCCTCAGCAAAATGGTGTTGTTGAGCGTAGGAACCATACAGTCATTGAGATAGCTCGGTCTATGTTGGAGCATAGAAATGTTCCAAATAAATTTTGTGCGGAAGCAATTTACAATGTAGTTTATCTTATGAACCAGTTTTCCACAAAAGTCCTTAAGAATATGACCCCAAACAAAGCTTGGTCTAGAAGAAAGCCCAAAATAAGTAATTTGAAGGTTTTTGACTCTACCGCTTATGTTTGGGTTCCAGATGCCAAGCGCACCAAACTCGATTCCAAGAATCAGAAATTGATGTTCACATGCTACAATGATAACCATAAGGCTTATCGATTGATTCATGTCGACACTGATAATCTCATATTCAATTGAGATGTTATATTTGATGAAGAACAGGGGCCCTTTCAGCCTTCTTCTCTTGTTTTGAGCCATAAGGATCAAACTCTGAAGGTTACAGATATGGGTGTTCGTCTTCCATTTGCTCCACTTGATGGTAGGGATTCAAATGACTTTAAGGTTGTGAGGTCTCCTAGACATGACATTGCACCACTCGGCTTTCTTTAGGAAAATCAGGATCTACATCCAGATGAGTTTTCTCCAGATGTCCTAGATGATGTTGTTCCTCATGTTGGTACCTCTATTTTATGACCTAAGTGGTGAGCCAAGAGTATTGGAGATCTGAATGATGATGAATTGATTGAGGGTAGATAAACTAGAGGAAAGAGCAAGCAAAAGACGGTTAATTTTGTTCTTATGGTCAAAATTCATAGTATTTAAGAGCCTCAAACATATTCGAAGGCTAAAAGTGTACCTGAGTGGGAAAAGTCTCTGGCAGTTGAACATCATAATCTTTTGAAGAAGAACACTTGGGTCTTGTCTGATCTTCCACAAGGAAAAAACCCCATTGGCTGCAAATGGGTGTATAAATTCAAGTATAAGTCTAATGGAACCTTTGATAAGTACAACACTCAGTTAGCTAAAAAAGGATTTTCACATAAGGAGGGCATTGACTATGATGAGGCATTTGCTTCCACAGCCAAGATGAGCGCCATCCAGCTTGTCTTGCTATTTCAACTCAATTTGGATGGAAATTCTATCAAATGAATGTCAAGAGTGCATTCCTCAATGGTAATTTGCAAGAGGCTCATATGATGCAGCCTCAAGGTTTCAAGGTTGCCGGTAAGGAACACCAAGTATGCAAATAGGTGAAAGCACTCTATGGCCTGAAACAAGCTCCTCGTGCATAGTACATAAAAATTAATAAGTACTTGATTAATCAAGGCTTTCAGAGGAGTCATTTTGATCCCAATGTGTATGTCAAGCATGTTGGTGGTGATATTCTTCTTCTTCTCATCTATGTTGATTATTTGATCAAAACTGGTAGTGCAACTAATTTGATGGACCAAGTCAAATAGAATTTGTGCTAGACTTTTGATATCTCAAATTTGGGACTTCTCCATTATTGTATAGTGTAGAGGTTTCGCAGATAGATAGCCACATATTCATTTCTCAGTCAAAGTATGCAAAGAGTTTGTTGGATAACTTTTGAATACATGATTGCAAACCTACATCTACACCTATGGATAAAGGGTCCAAACTATCCGCCAAATAGAATTCACCTATCATGGATGAAACTTCATTCAGGCAACTAGTGGGCAGCCCCATATACCACAATGCCAATAGGCCTAACATCAGTTATGTTGAAAGATAAATTTCTCATTTCATGTCAACCCCAAAAGCTGAACATTAGGTTGTAGCAAAGCATGTGCTAAGATATGTGAAAAACACTCTTGACTTTGGCATTTTGTACAACAGAAGCAAAGCCCAAGGCTCGTTGGTTTTACAAACTCATATTGGGCAAGTTGTGTTGATGACAAAAGGTATACTTTTGAGTTTTTTTTTAGCTTGGGCACGGATGTAGTCACATGGACCAGCAAGAAGCAATAGGCAGTAGATCTTTCCTCAATTGAAGCAAAGTGTTCAGGAACTATTAAGGCGGCTTGTGAGGCAAATTTGCTTTGAAGAATGTTTGTTGACATACAATTGTCTCAAGCAGGACCTACTCCCTTATTTTGTGATAATCAAGGGGTTTTGAAATTAGCCAAAAATCCAATCTTCCATAAGCGGACCAAGCATGTGAAGCTTCAGTGTCATGTAGTGTCCTTCCCTCTTTTGTCTTGTTAGACTTTGTGGATTGAGTTTTGTGTGGTTCGACCCTTTTTTGGTGTTGGTCAATTTTGGTTTTGGTTGTAATGTTCGGCTATGCCTTTTTGGATACATATGTGATATTCATACTCTCTACCTTATGCTTCGTTTCTATAATGATTAATTTCATGAATGTTGTTATATGATTTTGGATGATGACTTATATGTTGATGTCTATGATGGAATTATATGATGTTGTTTATGATGTGCTTATTAGATAATTTTCATATTGTTGATTGTGATATGTTTACTTGATGTATCTATGCTCTGAGAGTTAGATGATTATTGAGATGGATTATATAAGTAATGTTAGGATTTGATCTTTGATGCTCATAGATGATTATTTGTTCTGATCTTACACTATAAATTATCTCTGATGTGTTTGGGTGAAGGGGAAAAGCGTTGCACTGCTCTCTATGGGCAGGCTACATTGCTTCCATTCCCTTTTCACGGTGTGTTGTTATATAGTTTATATGCACATGTTCGATGGTTTGTTTATGCAGTTGCAGGTACCGAGCATCGACTCCACCTGAATCTTCAAGTCTGAGCGTGCTCTCCAACCCAATGGTAAAGTGGTAACTAAAGATATCAGTCAGACCCTAGACACAACCTCATTGTCAAGTATCCTTGTGGTCATAGTCAGCCTTGTTATTGTTGATCTCCTCCTTGTGGTTTCGTGTATGTTGTTGCAAATGTCTTCTTAGAGTTTGTCTATCTTAATTAATTAATTTTGCAAGAAAAATATTTAATTTTATAATATTTAACTAATAAAATGTCTATAGTGCAAGTTTAAAATTAAATTGATTAATTAAACATTTAGTTTAGTATTTGTGCTTAAGAAATTAATGTTTTAAAAAAATAATAATAATAATTAAATTGATCTATTCGACTTTCATAAAATAATATATGTTTTATTAAAAGAAATAATAATATTAGTATTTAAATAGCATTTAATTGTTTTATGTGCATGATGGGAGTTACAAAAAGAAAATTAATAAATTAAATTATGGGAAAATCCTCGCATGCAGGGGGGAGTTATATTTTGGTGCTTTTGGGGGATTTTTGAGCAAAAGCTCTTCCCGTGAAAGATTTTTGGGTTTTTTTGTGAAGGTCTTTGATTAAAAAAAAAAATTGGTTTGTTTTTTGGGGAATTGCAATGGAGATGATTCGGTAATTTTCTTGGGAAATTGGGATGAGGTGATTGAATTTATTGTGTTGAAGTTTTGGATTGAGGATTGTATGGCTCTCTGAATTTGGATCCGACGATCTTCTGTTAATTGATGCTTCTTCTACATATTTTCTTTCGAATAGCGTTTTGAGGTAGGGACTTCTGATCAACACCTTGCATGTTAGATTTCTTTACATGCTGAAGAAAATAATTAGTGTTTCAGATTTCAGAAAGATGAAATTAGAGGTTTTGCATATATATTTGATCTGGCAAAATATTGTTCAGAATTTTGGGTTAAAATTGGGTGTTGTCCTTGTGAGTTTCTTTGTTTTTGTCTTGTAGTTTTCCTTAGATTGTAGCCTTGTGAACTTTGTGTGTATCCTTGTATCTTTATGTTTCTTTCTTCATATCTTGGGTCTGACCGATACCTCCTAGCACGAGGGTGGACCTGATCATACCACATGGTTGGGTGGAGTGTTATTCGCACCCATTAGGTTTTTGTTTGACTTGCTCCTGATCGAGATAGTTCATGATAAGACCGAAGATCTACATTATGTTCCAAATTTTGTACTCACTTAATTATTGTACTCTTGGAGACTATATCCTTATGGATACCTTGTAAAGTAAAAAATGATCATATGTATATTCTCTTGGTGATGTAAATATCCATGTACCTTGTAAAGGACCGTGTAATCTATTTTGGAATAGTTCTCATTTATTCATTTATGTATGGTTGTGTTATTTGAGTAGTTTCCTTGTGGGGCCATGAGGACACTTGTATGATTTTATATGTTCTTTATAAATTAATCGTGTATCATCATGATGTTCATATCATTTGTATGGTTTATATCTAAAATTTAAAAGAAAATAGTATTTTTATTGTTTATTATGTTTTGTCCTTTGGGCCTCATAGCGGGGGCGTGACACTTGGTATCAGAGCCCATGTTCAAACACTGGGTTCTCTTGGTGTTCTTGGGTTCATTCGCTGCTTGTTTGTTTCTGCGTGTGCGTAATTCTTTTCGTTAGCTCGTTTTATCTGTGTTGTTGTGTTGTCTAGTAGAATATCGAGAGCACAAGGTAGAGGATGTGGTAGAGGCCTAGGTAGGGGACATGGCATGGGGGTAATAGATAATAGTACCCCCTCTCATAGTTCCCAAAGAGATTTTGGTAATCAGATCGTGAGCAGTCAGAATCGACAAAGAATTAGTTGCAAGTACCACTTGAGCATCTCCTTGACCATTTCAGTCCCCACCAAGAGAATGGGGCTCATGAAAGGTTGCCTGTGAGACCTGTTAATGATATGTCAGAACGGGAGGCTGTATTCATGAGAGATTTGACAAGAACTCAACCTCCTAAATTTCATGGCACCGTAACTGGTCTAGAGGCAGAAAACTGGTTGATTGAATTGGACTATTGTTTAGCTATGCATCCCTTCAGTACCAATACTAAGGCTAGATGTACAATCATGCATCTGAGGGGTTTCGCATCCACCTGGTGGCAGTTAAAAGAGTTGAAGCTTCGCCTTGACATTAATACCATCTCTTGGGAGTTGTTTGTGGAACAATTTCAGACATGGTTTCTTTCGGATCATTGGAGGCAGCGCATAGCATATGAGTTCCATGACTTGCACCAGTTATCCATGTCAGTAGAGCAATATGAGTGTTGTTTCTATGAGCTCAAGAGATATGTTGGGATTGGAGATGATGAGACCATGTTAGTACAGAATTTTATCAGGGATCTCAATGATCGGATCAGTGGAGATGTGCAGGTTTTCTAACCTAAGACCATGGAGGTTGTAGTTGAGAAACCTCGTCTGGTAGAGGAGAAACTCGCAAGGGATCTTGGTGGACACACGGAAGTGCAGAATGGTAGTTCAACCACTGGTGGTCAAGGTTCTAAAGAGGGATCATCCCGTGGACAGGAGCAGCATCAGTCGAAGAGAAACAACTTTGATGTTCAGCAGGGTTAGGGTACTCAGACAAGCAAGAATAGGAATTGGGAGAGGAACAAGCATGATCACAATGACCAGCCTTGTGTTAACACTCAGTCAATAGTTAGTTGGAGTGGTCATCAGCAGTCGAGTGCACCCTCTGGTGGTAGTGGTTTCGGTCATAGTTCAAAATGCTTTTCTTGTGGTCAGTAGGGACACATTGCAAGGTATTGCCCTTAGAAGAGTACCCAAGGATCCAGTAGTAGGCCATCTGCTTCAGAGCCTATAATTGGAGATGTGGGAAGGAGCTACAAGATTCATGCAACGGTTGATAACCGCCAAGAGGAGCTTCAGGATACGGTGATAGAGTCATCAGGTTGTGGTCAAACAGCAGGTCCTCGGGGACGTGGACATTCGAGAGCATAGGCATTAGGTTCTCAGAGGTAGAGGTTTTGAGCAAGTCAGGGTTTAGTAGGAACCTTTAGTTGAGTCTCCCGCTTCTAGGTTGAAGGTCTCTCATATGTGTGAGTTCTATCCTTTCCTCTTCGTAGGCTTCCAAGAGTAAGCATGATCCTAGGGGAGGAGGATGCAGTGCCCCTCCCTCTTTTGGCTTGTTAGACTTTGTGGATTGACTTCTGTGTGGTTCGACCTTTTCTTGGTGTTGGTCGATTTTGGTTTTGGTTGTGATGTTCGCCTATGCCTTTTTGGATTCATATGTGATATTCATACTTTGTGCCCTATGGTTCGTTGCTATAATGATGAATTTCAAGAATGTTGTTATATGATTGTGGGTGATGATTTATATGTTGATGTCTATAATGGAATTATATGATGTTGTTTATGATGTGCTTATTAGCTGCTTTTTATATTGTTGACTGTGATATGTTTACTTGATGTATCTATGCTCTAAGAGTTAGATGATTATTGAGATGGATTATATATGTAATATTAGGATTTGATCTTTGATGCTCATAGATGATTATTTGTTTTGATCTTACATTGTAAATTATCTCTGATGTGTTTGGGTGAAGGGGAAAAGTGTTTCACTGCTCTCTATGGGCAAGCTACGTCACTTCCATTCCCTTTTCATGGTGTGTTGTTGTATGGTTTATATGCAAATGTTCGACGGTTTGTCTACAAGTACCGAGCATCAACTCCACCTGAATCTTCAGATCTGAGCGTGCTCTCCAACCCAATGGTAAAGTGGTAACTGGAGATATCAGTCAGACCCTAGACACAACCTCCCTGTCAGGTGTCCTTGTGGTCATAGTCAGTCTTGTTATTGTTGGCCTCATCCTTGTGTTTTTGTGTATGTTGTTGCAGATGTCTTCTTAGAATTTGTCTATGTTAATTAATTAATTTTGCAAGAAAAAGATTTAATTTTATATTAAAAAAGAACTTAAATATTTTTTTATTATTTATTTAATTAATAAAATGTATATAGTGCAAGTTTAAAATTAAACTGATTAATTAAACATTTAATTTGGTATTTGTGCTTAAGAAATTAATGTTTTAAGGAAAAATAATAATAATTAAATTGATATATTCGGCTTTCATAAAATAATATATGTTTTGTTAAAAGAAATAATATTATTATTATTTAAAAAGCATTTAATTGTTTTATGTGCATGTAGGGAGTTACAAAAAGAAAATTAATGAATTAAATTATGGAAGAATCCTTGCATGCAGGGGGGAGTTAAATTTTCGTTCTTTTGGGGGGTTTTTGAGCAGAAGCTCTTCCTCTCAAGGATTTTTGGGTTTTTGTGAAGGTCTTTGATTTTTTAAAAAAATTGGTCTAGTTTTTTGTGAATTGCAATGGCAATTAATCGGTAATTTTGTTGGGAAATTGTGATGAGCTGATTGAAATTATTGTGTTGAAGTTTTGGATTGAGGATTGTCTAGTTCTTCGGATTTGGATCCGGGGATCTTCTATTAATTGTTGCTTCTTCTTCTACACATTTTCTTCCGAATAGCGTTTTGAGGTAGGGACTTTTGATCCATGCCTTGCATGTTAAATTTCTTTGCAAATTTAAGAAAATAATTTGTTTTTCGGATTTCAGAATGATGAAATTGGGGGATTTTGCATTTATATTTTATTTGGCAAAATATTGTTCAGAATTCTAGGTTAAAATTGGATGTTGTCCTTGTGAGTTTCTTTGTTTCTGTCTTGTAGTTTTCCTTATATTGTAGCCTTGTGAGCTTCGTGTGTATCCTTGTATCTTTATGTTTCTTTCTTCGTCTCTTAGGTCTGACTGATACCTCCTAGCATGGGGGGTGGACCTGATGGTACCACATGGTTCGGTGGAGTGCTATTCGCACCCATTGGGTTTTCGTTTGACTTGCTCCTGGCCGAGATAGTTTGTGAGAAGTTTGAAGATCTACATTATGTTCTAGATTTTGTACTCACTTCATTATTGTACTGTTGGATACTATATCCTTATGGATACCTTGTAGTGTAAACAATGATCATATGTACATTCTCTTGGCGATGTAAATTGATCCATGTACCTTGTAAAGGACCGTGTAATCTTATTTGTAAAAGTTCTCATTTATTCATTTATGTATGGTTGTGTTATTTGAGTAGTTTCGTTGTGGGTCCCTGGGGACACTTGTATGATTTTATATGTTCTTTATATCTTAATTGTGTATCATCATGATGTTCATATCGTTTGTATGGTTTATATCTCAACTTTTTTTTAAAAATCACATTTTTATTGTTTATTATGTTTTGTCCTCTGGGCCTCATAGCAGGGGTGTGACACTTGGTATCAGAGCCTATGTTCAAACACTGAGTTGGGTGTTCTTGGCTTCGTTCGTTGCTTGTTTGTTTTTGCGTGTGCGTAATTCTTATCGTTAGCTCATCTCATTTGTGTTTTTGTTTTGTCAAGTAGGATGTTGAGAGCACGAGGTGGAGGTCGTGGTAGAGGTCGTCGTAGGCGACGTGGAAGGGGGTAGCAGCCGATAGTACCCCCTCTAAGAGTTCCCACTGAAATTTTGGTAATTAGGAACGTGAGCAATCAGCATCGGCACGGAATCAGTTGCAAGTACTGCTTGAGCAGCTCCTTGACCGTTTGGGTCCCCGCCAAGAGAATGGGGCTCGTGAAAGGTCGCCTATGAGACTTGTTAATGATATGTCAGAACGGGAGGCTGCATTCATGAGAGATTTGATGAGAACTCAACCTCCTAAATTTCATGGCATCGGAACTGGTCTAGAGGCAGAAAACTGGTCGATTTAATTGGACCGATGTTTTGCTATGCATCCCTTCAATACCAATACTAAGGCTAGATGTGCAATCATGCATCTGAGGGGTTTCGCATCCACCTAGTGGCAGTTAGAAGAGCAGAAGCTTTGCCTTGACATCAATACCATCTCTTGGGAGTTGTTTGTGGAACGATTTCGTACACGGTTTCTTTAGGATCATTGGAGGCAATGCAGAGCATATGAGTTCCATGATTTGCGCCAGTTATCCATGTCAGTAGAGCAGTATGAGTGTTGTTTCTACGAGCTCAAGAGATATGTTGGGATTGGAGATGATGAGACCATGTTAATACAACATTTTATCAGGGGTCTCAATGATCGGATCAGTGGAGATGTACAAGTTTTTGAACCTATGACCATGTAGGTTCCAGCTGAGAAAGCCCGTCTAGTAGAGTAGAAACTAGCAAGGGATCTTGGTGGACACACCAGAGTGCAGAACGGTAGTTCAACCACTGGTGGTCAGGGTTCTAAAGGGGGATCATCCCATGGATAGCAACAGTATCAGTCAAAGTGCAAGAACTTTGATTATCAGCAGGCTGAGGGTACTCAGTCATGGAAGAATAGGAATTGGGAGAGGAACAAGCGTGATCGCAATGACCAGCCTTCGCATAACACTCAGTCAGTAGTTAGTTGGAGTGGTCATTAGTAGTTGAGTGCGCCCTCTATTGGTATTAGTTTCGGTCATAGTACAGAATGTTTTTCTTGTGGTCAGCAAGGACACATTGCTAGGTATTGCCCTCGGAAGGGTACCCAGAGATCCAGTTGTTGGCCAACTGCTTCAGAGCCTATAGTTGGAGATGCAGTCATGAGCTATAGGATTTTATGCAGCGGTTGATAACCGCCAAGAGGAGCTTCAGGATACAATGATAGAGTCATCAGGTCATGGTCGGACAGCAGGTCCTTAGGGACGTGGATGTTCAGGAGCTTAGGCATCGAGTTCTTAGAGGTAGAGGTTTTGAGCAAGTCAGGGTTTAGTAGGAACCTTTAGTTGAGTCTCCCGCTTCTGGGTTGAAGGTCTCTCATATGCGTGAGTTCTATCCTTTCCTCTTCGCAAGCTTCCAAGAGTAAGCTTGATCCTAGGGGAGGAAGATGTAGTGCCCCTCCCTTTTTTGGCTTGTCAGACTTTGTGGATTGAGTTTTGTGCGGTTCGACCCTTTTTTAGTGTTGGTTGATTTTGGTTTTGGTTGTGCTGTTCGGCTATGTCCTTTTGGATTCATATGTGATATCATACTCTGTACTCTATGGTTCGTTGCTATAATGATGAATTTCATGAATGTTGTTATATGATTGTGGATGATGATTTATATGTTGATGTCTATGATGGAATTATATTATGTTGTTTATGATGTGCTTATTACATGTTTTTCATATTGTTGATTGTGATATGTTTACTTTATGTATCTCTGCTCTGAGAGTTTGATGATTATTGAGATGGATTATATATGTAATGTTAGGATTTGATCTTTGATGCTCATAGATGATTATTTGTTCTGATCGTACACTGTAAATTATCTCTAATATGTTTGGGTGAAGGGGAAAAGCGTCACACTACTCTATATGGGCAAGCTACGTCTCTTACATTCCCTTTTCACGGTGTGTTGCTATATGGTTTATATGCACATGTCCGGCGGTTTGTTTATGCAGCTGCAGGTACCGAGCATCGACTCCACCTAAATCTTCGGATCTGAGTGTGCTCCCCAACCCAATGGTAAAGTGGTAACTAGAGATATCAATTAGACCCTAGACACAATCTCCCTGTCAAGTATCCTTGTGGTCATAATCAGTCTTGTTATTGTCGGTCTCGTCCTTGTGTTTTCGTGTATGTTGTTGCAGACATCTTCTGAGAGTTTGTCTATGTTAATTAATTAATTTTGCAAGGAAAAGATTTGATTCTATAATAAAAATGAACTTAAATATTTTTTATAATTTTTCTAATTAATAAAATGTATATAGTGCAAATTTAAATTTAAATTGATTAATTAAACATTTAATTTGGTATTTGTGCTTAAGAAATTAATGTTTTAAAGAATAATAATAATAATTAAATTGATATATTCGGCTTTCATAAAATAATATATGTTTTATTAAAAGAAATAATAATATTATTATTTAAAAAGCAATTACTTGTTTTATGTGCATGATGGGAGTTACAGAAAGAAAATTAATGAATTAAATTATGGGAGAATCCTCGCATGCAGGGGGGAGTTACATTTTGGTTCTTTTGGGGGGATTTTGAGCAGAAGCTCTTCCCGTGAAGGATTTTTGGGTTTTTTGTGAAGGTCTTTGATTTATTTTTTTAAATGGTCAGCTTTTTGGGGAATTGCAATGGAGATAATTCAGCAATTTTCTTAGGAAATTGGGATGAGGTGATTGAGTTTATTGTGTTAAGTTTTGGATTGAGGATTGTCTGGCTCTCTGGATTTGGGTCTGAGGATCTTCTGTTAATTGTTGCTTATTCTTCTACATATTTTCTTCCGAATAGCGTTTTGAGGTAGGCACTTCTAATTCACGCCTTGCATGTTAAATTTCTTTGCAAGTTGAAGAAAATAATTGGTGTTTCAGATTTCAGAATGATGAAATTGGGGGTTTTGCATTTATATTTGATCTGGCAAAATATTGTTCAAAATTCTGGGTTAAAATTGGATGTTGTCCTTATGAGTTTCTTTGTTTGTCTTGTAGTTTTCCTTAAATTGTAGCCTTGTGAACTTCGTGTGTATCCTTGTATCTTTATGTTTCTTTCTTCGTCTCTTGGGTTTGACGGATGCCACCTAGCACGGGGGGTGGACCTGATGGTACCACATAGTTGGGTGTAGTGTTATTTGCACCCATTGGATTTTGGTTTGACTTGCTCTTGATCGAGATAGTTCATGAGGAGACTGAAGATCTACATTATGTTCCAGAGTTTGTACTCACTTCATTATTGTACTCTTGGAGACTATATCCTTATGGACATCTTGTAATGTGAACAATGATCATATGTATAGTCTCTTGGCAATGTAAATTGATTCATGTACCTTGTAAAGGATCGTGTAATCTTATTTGTAAAAGTTCTCATTTATTCATTATGTATGGTTGTGTTATTTGAGTAGTTTCGTTGTGGGGCCTTGAGGACACCTATATGATTTTATATGCTCTTTATAACTTAATTGTGTATCGTCATGATGTTCATATCATTTGTATGGTTTATATCTCAAATTTAAAATTTAAAAAATCACATTTTTATTGTTTATTATGTCTTGTCCTCTGGGCCTCATAGTGAGGGCGTGACATGTCATTTAATCCACAAGCATGCCGAAGATGGATCAATGATCTTGCAATATATTCCAACTGAGGATCACACTGCAGATTTTCTCACCAAGTCTCTCAATCTGGAAAAGTTTGTCAAATTTAGGGGGCAACCTTGAGTAGTTTATAGAATGACCAGTAAGGAAGGGTATTAGAATATTTGATTAATATTTTAATGGTCATTATTATTATTTTTTGTTTTATTTAGTTTTCTATTTTTGGTTTGTATTTTTAGAAGTGTTTGTTTCTTTTTTTAAAACATAACCGTTTGTAATCAACTAATTATACGGGCTCTCTGGTTGAATAAAATTATCCAGTTAATTTTTCACTTTCTATCATCTTATTTCTTTATTTTCTCATCTTCATGCAGACATCATGAAGAACTTAAAATTGGACTTTCAAATTCAACAAATTAAAAGTCAATTGGAGCAGCTTCTGAAGAAGAAAAGGATCCCTATGACATAAGGTCCTCCTTGCAAAATTGATTTAAAAGACGGCAGAGAGTTAAAAAAGGTTGTCCAGTGGTTATCTTCATTCAAACTGTGGAAGCCTCTGCATATGTATGCTCTTAAATACCCACATCTCTTTAGTGTGAGTTCAAGTATTGAGATTTAAAAGAGAATAAATGTTTGGAGTGAATGATTAGAGTCAAATTGTCATTCTAGAATCTTGTTAGGCCCATGCCAGGTGCCTCGTACAATGCATTGGAAAACAGGATTGCATGCTAAGGAACAGGCAGCGGAAATGAAAAACTAAGGAATTCAGAACCCTAGAAGGAATCCAGAAGAAAGGCAAGCCAAGGACACCAAAAAAGTGAATGAAGGTAAGCCTTAAGTTGAAAGTGACCATTGCAACAGAATAGAAAACTAGGCTTCACTCATTGAAATTAAGCACCGTGAAAACTTCACTTCTCAAGTAGAAAAAGGAATCCATTACAGATGGTTTACAATTGGATGAAAGGATTTTGATTACTAATTGTGATGCAGGCCCCAGAATATGTTCATTTAGTTCCCTCTGAAACATAGACAAGAATCCTCAGAAGATGGCTTAAGGCATTATTTTGAACTAAATAGTTTTTGAAAGTTCAGAATCCTTTATTTTGAAGAGAAATCAAAGATTCTAGGCAGCTACACGCTAATTAAAAGGAATGTCTCCAATTAATTACTTAAAATAGTCTTGATAGAAAATAAGATTTGCATTCTAGGAAAGTGATGATTTACTAAGCACATTAAGAAGGATAATTTTCCACCAAGCAAGAAAGACTTCTTTAAGCTTGTTTACTAATATTATCATTTATAATTATATATTAATATTGGTACAAGCATGGTGATGTGAAACATTTCAGTGCAATGAAAGAAAATGTAAACCTTGGTTTGGATATAAGTGTTGTTCTATCCCCAAACGTATCTCCCAAAAGTGCTCAAAATCCCAGCATGAATCTCTCTACCGTGATGGGTGATGTAAATGGATGTGTGTATTTTGTACAGAAGTAATGGTATAAAATAGGCCAAAAAGTGTTACACAATAATGCAATATTACATGATTGTTGTGCAAACAGAAAATTTCAAATTTGAACAGATGAAGTGTCCAAGAACAATAATGACCCACATTGTTAAATCCCAATAAAAAAAGCACGAGCAAATCCTATCTTACTTAGGAACACATGCTCTTCGAAGTTCAAGAGTCTAGTAATAAACAAAGATAAAAATGTTGTTTGATTCAGCTTTTGACCAACATTGTTCAACAAATCATTTTGTTCCATTTGAATTAATATAAGCTCAGAGGCAATCATATTACAAGGGCAATAAAAGGGAGCATGCAGGCATATAAAATCTGCTGCTCTTTTATTGGTACTTAAAAATTTACTCCCTTTGCTTTTTTATTAGCTTCAAAATTTACTGTTGTACCTCTTGCAAAATTTAGTATTTATCATTCTCTCTAGCAAAATTCATTTATGGATGTTAACAAGTATAGTAGGCAATATATTTCATGGCAAACAAAAATTTGTGCATGTTCTCCTTACTTTTCGCCCTGTAATCAACCAAAATGCCCCAATTGAGCCCCAAACCATTACAAATATGGATTTCCCATTATTCTTTTCTACTTGCCCCACCTCAAAATTCAATTAAGCCATGGTTTTCACATTTGGAAGTGCTTCGATCACTGCATCTGCCAAGTCTGATATGAAAGCTGGTTCAGAGCCTAATGCTGGAACCCTCCCCCAATTCTCAATTCCAGATTCAAGTGCCAATTCTTTGTACTCCATATCAATTTCCTCGAGTGTTTCAATATGCTCACTAACAAAACTGGACTCCAGACATTATCAACTTATTAGCAAAATATTACTACAACTAAAAAATTGTTTCTTTTACTTTATGCTATACATGCTGAAAATTCGAGGACATTATTTCACTAATTCAAAAAGAAAATTATAATTATTCATGGATAGCAAGACTAGATTACCTTATGGGAACTGCAAGGAGACTCTTGACTCCTCTCTGGCCCAGTTCAATTATAGTCTCATCAGTGTATGGCTTCAGCCACTCCACAGGACCAACTCGGCTCTGCCATTCATTTAATCATTTGTTTAGAATAAACCAGTAAAATAAATCAGCTCATGTTTACATATATACAAAACATTACAAGACAAGACCCACTATCTCCATGCTCCACTCTCCATTATGATTTTGCAGTGATAAAATCCAGCCATCATTTGGCAATACAGGTAATACCATAGAAACATAAAACAGGAGTAACACACAAATAATCACAATTAAGTGGCCAAGTGATCAGCAAATGCCAGTCGAAACTGTGTTTTTTTTCACTCCACTCGCCCTTATGATTTGGCAGTGATAAAGTCCATCCATCATTTGGCAATACAGGTAATAGTGATACCATAGAAACATAAAATGAAAATACCACAAGTAATCACAATGAAATGGCCCAGCGATCAGGGTATGCCAGTTGAACCTGTGTTTTTTTAAACCAAACATGAAAAAAATACAACAACCCACAATTTAATAAAAAAAGTCTCACGTTTTAGAGCTTCGGGTTCTATTTGTCATGTTATCTCTATTTTAGACCCATGCAATTGAATTCCATTTACACTTTCAGTTTGCCATGTAAATGTAATGCTAGTATGTTCAATACCACAAAAATTATACACTAACAAAGTACTGTTTCGGTATTTCGGTCACCTAGAGCACTCCATACTCAATTTTACATCAATTAAATGACAATATTTACCATACAAAGCTAAGTATTTGGATACCTAATTGACATCTAAGAGAAATACCAGGACCAGGAAATATCAACTTACTTGGTAAGCCTATCTTAAGGTTGAAAATAATAATCAAATGGCACTTTTTATCATACAAAAGTAAGAATGAAATCTTGACAAACTATTAAAAAAGAACTAAATGCTGGCTTGATGTCTATTGGAAAATATGGTGAATACGCTAAGGCTAGTAAGTCAAGACACCTCGAATTCAACAAGCATGCATGCAGATATAGCAATATAATTAAGTTTAAGATAAAAAATCATTGCCAGCTACATCATAAAAGTAAACAACAGCTTTTGAAAGCAAATGAGTGACTGAGAAACATTTTACCGATCATTTCCTCATTCATACTTATGGCTGCAAATATATAAATGGTTGATATTGCTTAAGGGTTTGTCCTCAATAGTCTACTAGGATATATCATGTTCCCTTTAATAAAAGTTTGTCTCCATTGTATACAGTTTCTCTAATTGATGGAGCTGAGAAACGTTTATCAAAGAACGGATTTTCCCTAAAAAGCAGAACCACTGACAGAGAATATTTTAGTACACACTGTACATTATTAAACATATCCTCCAACTGAATAGGAGCAAATGCATTCTTACCTGATATGCGAGAGTATGTTCATTATAAATTCCCCTTTGTTTCAACTCTTCCATAATCAGAGCCACACACTCCTCCATCTGTGTCTTGTATGGATCCCCAGCATTTTCAACATATGTAACCGGCACTCCATGAGCACTGAAAAATATCATCACCTAAGCATGTGTTTTAACCATCAGAAACTATCCAAAATACAAAATAAATTAAACTTAGGGCGCATATAACTCTAGTTCATTGTTCTTATATACTTTGACAGAATGTTTAATTTGACTTCTATCATTGAAGAAGTAATTTCACCTAACTAAGAAACAAATCTCAACTCACCAATCAAATTGACTAAATATGCAACTTGAAGACTCAGTAACCTTGTATGACAAATCAGCAATGAAAAAGAATTTACAGAAGACATAGAAGCATGAGATAGGCAGTGTTTCACAAATGATCTAGACACCCAAGGACAAAAGGACAGCTGCAGAATCAGAATGTCTGACAGGTTCATCTGCAACCAAACTCACCAGGAAGTTTTCTACAGTGTCAAACCTGTTTTGCATAAAACAAGACAGAGGGGCAAGGTCATAGAAAGCCACTTGCATACAAATACAACAAATTAGCGAACTCCACAGAATCCATGATCCATAATGATCCAAAAAGGGATGGAACCAACTATGTCTCTTTCCCCAAAGGTATACAAAATGCTCCACATGACTCTTCATGCCTCACACATGACATTTCATTTTCCTCCCTATGACTATTCATGTTCCTTCATTTTCTAAAGCAAGAAAACCTATTTAAAGATGTGTGGAGGGAAAATTATTACATGGAGGCATTCCGTAGTCAATGTATCATCAAGGGAAGCAAGATGGAGTGTTGAAATCTAGGAGAAGGAATTGTAGCTGAAGAATGAAGTGGCAAGCTTGAGAGTAAGAAGTAAAAATCTTGTGCCACTAAACAATATTCTAATTCTAAAATTAATTGTCATTTAAGGTTTTCCAGTAGCATGCTATTATTATAAATAGTTTGGCTTGTTAATTTCTACTATAAATTGGAGAAATTAAAGATCAATTGTTATCAAAGCAGAAAGTTTCTTGAGTGTTGTAGGAGATTTTGGTTACATATAAGAGATTTGTGCATATAACCATAATTCTAGATTTGGGACAAGGTGTTGGAGAAATTATTTGTTGAGCAGTAAAACAAAGACAAAGCCACTAAAGAAAGATCTTACAACATCTCCAAGTCCCATGAATAAGTGCTGCCGGAAAATGGAGCTCTTTGGGAGGTGGTGTATTGCATCCAAGAAGAGAATGAAGAGTTGCAAAATCGGATGACAAGCTAAGGAAACTTGCTCATAGATATCATAGAAAAGTTGCAAAAAGAGTGCAAATTAAAAGAAATGTCAGAAAAAGTTCCAAGATAATGGTATAGCTTTACAAATGACACACAAACACAAAACTGAGGGATGCACAGTGGTCACTCCACCAAATTTTATTTTTAACCATCAAGAATCTTTTGGTAGTTTAGAAAAGCACACCAAAATATTTTATTTTCAGATGTTAACAAAGATAGATTATGACAGGAAGGGGCATGGAAAGAATGGCAGAGATACATTCAACCCCATGAAGGTTACAGAAATACCTCAATTTGCAGGTTTCAGATATTTTAATGGTGTACAAGCAAAAGGAGAATGCTCTAAAACAATATGGGTAAGATAACCTTGAAAAGACAAGGAGCCCAAGCTACTAAATCAGAAGAAACAGCCCAGACAAGGTAATGGTGTCATTCATTTTGCTGAAACTAAGATGAAGCCTCAACATGTTGCAGGTTTCCTGTAATGTATGAGTAGCAATCAAAGGGAAGTAGAAGAGAACAGAATTCTACCTCTGGAGTTGAAAAAACACATCCTGATTTTATTTTTAAAACTCGCCACTGTTGTCAACACATGAACTTGCCAATGAGCATGCAATTGAAGTAATCTGCTGTAGTAAGTTATGGTTATGAAGTTTCAATTTGACCAAACTGTTTTCACAAAAGTTTGAGTTATTTTGGAATAAGATGTTGACAAATTTAAATTCTCTGATTTATTGATTTCAGAAGTTAAAACACTGCTGCAATGAAATCTGATATAAATTTCCAAAGTCTTACAACTGCTGACACACATTTCTTGCTGAACAATTAGTCACAAGTGCATTACATGAAACAAATGAATTTCAAGTAGTTCAATTATGAAATACTTCGATTATGGAGCGAGCAGGAATGGGGACTGATCAACATACAAGAAATGAGGCCTCGCAGGGACTGTTACATAAGTGGAAACAGTGCTACAAGTCTGCAATACTGAAAACATAGGTATGCTAGCCCATAAGTCTTTGTATCCTTATTCAGCCAAGCAATAGATACCTCCTCTTAGCAACAACCGGTAACCAGAACCCCCAGCAACCCTCCAAAACACCTAAAACAGTCAAAATACAACCAGTCATGCAATTTCAGTATCCTTAGAACTGTTCAGCCCCTTTTCTAGTCATCAACCCCTCCGACATAATAATCCAATCAACTGCCAATGCCTTATACCAACCCAGCACCCCTTAGAAACCCTCAACCATTATAGAAAATGCAGAGAATTAATTGCACTTCAGATCTCAGACCAGTACATGCTATGATTCATAGCACTAAAGGCAGGGCGATCTCAAAAACAAAATTGAAACTCCTTCATTTGATGCCAATCTAATGCCCAACCACTTACAACCATTGAAAAAGTTCTAGGCACTTCCCAATATGCAGAGTTGCCCCCAAAAGGATAGGCATTTGAACCTTCACATCCCACACCAGTCATGGGATGAAGTTGTACAGCTGGTATAGATGTATGGCCACCTTAGAATCAATGAATCAACAGCAAACCCTTCAAAATTTACACTCAAACCTGTCGCCCAAACATATAAATCATGCTCCAAATAAGCTCTGATAAACTCAGACCCAATTCACAGCCCTACGGGCATTTTAGAAGGGTCATCCTTGTTAGGACATCATCGAGGAACATCATTTTATAAAGCCAACCATGTAAGCTCTGCAGATGCCTTCAAACGCAACAAAAACTCCAAAAAAAATAATTGATATTAATCTCAAACAAACCCACAACCAAAAGGCCATGAAAATTTTCATTTCTAGAAACCTTGGATTACCAAAACACCATGAAAATCAATGTGTTTCCTATGTGAAAACACCAAACTAGCTAGGATGGATCTTTCACCGTCAAAACTAGTGAATATTGACAAGGATTTTCGTCCTCAATCAACCTTGGAAGAACTACTTTGTTCACTCAAACAGCATCTCAATATGTGTGCAACTCTGAGTAATGAAAATGCGAGCCAAAGCCCTTTATATAGAGTTGGAGGAAATTAGGGCAATTGAAAATTCATAAAAGATTATTTTTCTTCAAAAGCCTTTGCACTTTTATCAAAATAACTTTGTGTAAGTCCTCTTTTCCCCTAGACGTCCACTTGAGGGGGATAAGACATAACTTTATTAAATTGAATAATTTAATCCAAACCACTTTACAAAAAGCACTATCAAGTCATCAAAAACAGAAACTGAACACACTAAGAAGGAACTGAAGCTAAAGAATGATGCCAAGGACCAAAACAGGCAGTTACTAAACATAGAAGTGTTCTCCAAAAACTATGGAGAACAACCCAAAAGGCTCAAAACACTACAAAGAGCATTACCGCAAAAATAAAAAACCAACTAAACAACCATCACTAGATGCCGAGAAAATCTGAAATTGAAGTCTCCAAGAACCTTGGAACTCTCACATCTCACCTAGAAACTTGCGGAAGACCCTGAAAACTAGCTGACGCTCACAGAAAAGTATGGCGTAAATATTGGAATATTAAAATCCTCCTTACCCAAAGATTGCTTGTCCTCAAGCAATGTCAGCTCATAAACCGATTGATCTCAGATAAAACTCAATGTAATTCCATGATCCCAAATAAGTCTTGAAGGTTTATAGCTCCATCTGTTTGGAGCATTATACTGCTCAGCACTTGCACAAGTAACCTCCTATAAGGAGAGCAACCAAACAATGCAAGATCTCGGTCAACTCCTTAGAAAATTGGTCTCTATAATCACAAATCCATGGCACCATAGGAAAACATCTGAGATAGTAAATGTTTACTCCCTCATTTTCAATACCCACAGGTGCTAACTGGAAACAAGAATTAACAGTAATTCCCTTCTTCTGAAACCATAAACTAACCCTATTATGAGGCTAAAAGGTTAGAAAATGTGTAAATTTGCAGCTATCCAAATCTGAAATTAGCAATATAGTCTGATTTCTGAAACATCAGCACCCAAAATAAAGGACAATTGCTGTAACACTGATAATCATCAACCAAATTTAAAAAACTGATCATTACCTCAACTGAAAATGCCTTCCCAAAAGTCACCAACTTGGTAGAATACCAAATTTTGCTCAAAATCCCTCTCCAATTGACTTGTATGAGCACAAATGGGCTCATTAGATGACTGTAAAAAGAGGTAACAGCAGTATTCCTTTCACCTTTTTGATACATAACCTTGCATGGTATGCCCCTCCCATCATCTTTAATTCCCAAAAACCCGTGCAAATGATCATGGGCAGAGATATTCACCCCCAAAGCAGCTCGACCACATTCAGGCCCATCAATCTCTTAGTCACAATAGTACTCCTCTACTTGTGGTGAATGCACAAGGTCCTCCATCATGCCATATTAATCCCATCCACCAAGATCCATCACAAGAAGCAAACCATCATAAAGAACTTGTTCTTCCCCTAAATTATCAAAATGCATCTCAAAAAGAGGATTACGAAATGCTAACTCTGTGTCTATGACAAAAAGGGAATTAACCAAAATCTGAAAATCATTTATACCCCCTTGTTGTGACTTTCTTTTTGGCTCATGATCAAATACTTCTTGCATCATCTTGCATGTAGCAATATGGGACCCCTCCTTTATCATTCCTTTCAACACTACCAATCTACCGTCATTCCAAAATTTAAGCTCCATAGATTTTAAGTTCAAAGTTATCTCACCAAGTGAACGAAGCCACTGCATACCAAGAACAACATGTATGCCTCTTGTATTCACCACATAAAAATCATCATTCACTTCATAGTGGTTCAATAGGAACCTCAATTGTGGAATCTTCCTCGTGCAAGACATAGTGTGAGTCCCATAGAAACGAAGAAACGAGACTCGAACTCAGCGCGGACTCGGCAAGGCTGACCCGACTCGGGACTCGGCAAAAAATTGGTAGGACTCGGCAAAAACTCGGTAGGACTCGGCAAAAAAACCAATTTCTAGTGACTTTTACCTAGAGCGAGTCCTGGAGAGTCACGACTCCCTGAGACCAGCTAGGGTCACTCGGCTCTAAACTCCCCAGGAATTGGCGAGTCCTGGCGAGTTCTGGAACTATGAGTGTGACCATTTGCAATCATGACTTTTAAACCTCCAAATTTCTTAATCTTGAGCCCACGTTGTGCCACAATCTCTTCATCAATGAAAATATGAATAGATCCTGTGTCAGTAAGATCAACACTTTGTTGCCCTTTCAAGGTACCTCTAAACTTGAATGAATCATTTCTTTTAAGACTAGAGAATGAATCATTTCTTTTAAGACTAGAGAGTCTAGCAAGTATGCCTCCACTTCCCTTCTCTTCCCTAGACTCCTCTGCTGATTCTTTTTCTTCACTTTCCTCCATTTCAGCTTGTTGGTCTGAATTATTTAATTTAGATTTACCAGCTGAATATGCCTCCAATTGACAATTTTTCCCTTTTCTAAACACTTATGTCCTAGGGACCATGGTTCCTTGCATGTGAAACAAAGATTTTTCTTCCTTAGCACCTTTTTGAAGTCATCTTCCACCTCCTTTAAAGAGAGCTCTTTGGGCTGAATGTTTTCTTGTTATCATGCCTCCTACCTTTTTCATCCTAGAAGATCTTGGATGAGAATTTTTTTGGGGGGCAGCAAGCTCCATACTCCTAGCCTTCCTCATAACATCCTGCAAGCTTGGTGGATCAAAGACCTTAACCCATCCTTTGATGGACTCCATTAGTCCTTCACTTAAAAGGACTACCAACCTCCTCTCTGTAATATTAGGAACCCTAACAGATAGCTTCTAAAACTCTAAAATGTAAGCATCCATAGTACTGTGTTACCTCAACTGTGCTAGCTCTTTGAAATGTAACTCTAGGTCCTTGTCAAAACTCTCAATGAGTTTGTTGGTGAACTCATTGTATGTGGTAATTAGATCGTGTCCAAGACTGACTAACCCATTGTACCACCACTCTTGGGCCGTGTCATCCAGATGAAAAATGGCAAACTTAATTGCCTCATCCTCTACCATGGGCCTAAGAGCCCAATAGTTGTCCAACTTCTAAACCCAAGCTTTGGTTGTGCATTTTTTACTACCATTGAAGTGTGGCAAGGTAACCTTGCTCAATGCCTACTGAAAGTCCCTCCGAACTGCTGGACCCTTGTTCTGAACTCTTCCACCTCCTCTAATTTAGATAAACATTCAATGATAAATGATGCTTAATCTCATCCAGAAGAGTATCATACTCAACATAATCAATCCTCATCTCATCAACCAAAAGAAGTGGCATCTCTGAAGCAACATGGGTCTCCTCCCTATGTGTGAAAGTAAGCTGGATAGGCCTTTGAACAAATCCTGACACTGCTGTTGTATGGTGTCTCTCAATGTTATTTTGCTGGTTTGCAGAACTTGTTTCACCACTTTGACCCTAAGTGACCTGAGGAATTCCCAAATTCATCTTAGCAATCATCTGGGACATCATATCCAACATGGTATCAAATTTACTCTCCACTTTAGTATTAGGACTAACTGAACCAACTCTGTCCTTACCCCTGTCACCCATGACACTAGGTGGGCTAGATAGATTGGGTGTAGAATCTGGAGCATTGTCACTGTTACTAAACAACCCCACCTTTACTCTCTGAGCTGCTGCAAAAGGATTCTCAAATGGAGCTTGCAGTATTAATTTCTTTTGTTCACCAATATAATACCTTAATTCCCTTTCACTCATAGATGATACTTCTGCTGCAATGAGGTTTTAAAAGCACTGGCTGGCAGGAAACCGGCTCTGATACCACTATTAAAACACCCCCTCACTTTCGTTTTGAAAACTTGCCAATGTTGTCAATACATGAACTTGCCAATGAGCATGCAATTAAAGTAATCTGCTGTAGTAAGTTATGTTTATGAAGTTTTAACTCAACCAAACTGCTTTCACAAGGGTTTGAGTTATTTTGAAATAAGGTGTTGACAGATTTAAATTCTCCAATTTATTGATTTCAAAAGTTAGAACACTGCTGCAATGAAATCTGATTTGAATTTTCAACGTCTTACAACTGCTGACACACATTTCTTGCTGGACAATTAGTCACAAGTGCCATTACATGAAACAAATGAATTTAAGTGGTTCTATTATAAAATATGTCAATTATGGAGTGAGAAGGAATAGGGACTGATCAGCATACAAGAAATGAGGCCTTGCAGGAACTGTTTCATAAGTGGAAAAATTGCTACAAGTCTGCACTATTGAAAACATAGGTATGCTTGCCCACAAGTCTTCAAATCCTTTGTCAACCAAGTATTAGATGCCTCCTCTAACACCAACCGGTAACCAAAACCCAGAGCAACCTCAAGCAGCCCTCCAAAACACCTAAAACAGTCAAAATACAGCCAGTCATACAATTTCAGTCTCCTTAGAACTGTTTGGCCAGTTTCATAGTGTTGTGACGTATTCACACATCGCCCCATTGCAAATGGGGACCCCTGCTTTTTGCTTTCTGGGGTTTGTTTTTTAGGTCTTTTAGGGTTTTGTCTGTTAGCCTTTAACTTTCGAGTGTCGCCAAGGGGATCACCTGGATAGCAGGTTCTGCTTGAGTGAGGTCAAGTTGATGAGTGATGAAGTCTGGAATGTCCTGATCCTGAAATTTGGCTAAGTCTGGAATGTCCTGATCCTGAAATTTGACTAAGTCTGGAAAATTGAAAATCCTCCAAAAACTCGATTTTGCAATATAGCTCCTGGAGGTCTGAAACCACTCTCAAACATCCTGAAAGTATATATGGAATATAACTTAAAGTATAAGTCTTTCTTCTTTCTTATACTTAAATGTTATATTCCATAAAATGATCCTGACGGAGAGTTCAAAAAGTCGAATTTTGCTCCTGACCCTTCCAGAGGGTCCAAAGCGAAAATCAACCTAGGACTCATTTCTTGCCTTATTTGACCAAATTTTGATTTGCAAGGCATTTTGAAAGGAAAATTGGAAATGATTGAAAACCTTGAAGAAATGATGGATTCTAGCCTGGAAGAGGAATTTCGCTCCTGACCCTTCCAAAGGGTCCAGAGCAAAATTCATCATAAACTTCATTTGCCACCTTGTTTGAGCTTGCAATCCTGTTCCTGGCCTTGAAAATGATCTAACCTTGTCCTGTGGAATGGTTTGAAACTTAAAGACTGAGCAATTTGGCCTAGAAGGAAGATTTCGCTCCTGACCCTTCCAGAGGGTCCAGAGCGAAAATCTTATTTGATGCTCATTTTTCACTAATTTTAGCTAAATTGTGATATGCAGGGTCTCTTGGAGTGAAGATTGGACATCATTTAAAGATTTGGAAGCATGCAAAATGATGAATTTTGGACAAGGAAGGCAATTTCGCTCCTGACCCTTCTAGAGGGTCCAGAGCGAAATTCCTCATAACCACATTTTGGGCCTTCCTTGGACATGAGACTTTATTCCTAGCATGATGAAAGATGAAAAACTACCTTGCAAAGAAGTTTCAAGTTGGAAAAATGATGATTTTTGGTCAAGAATGAAAATTTCGCTCCTGACCCTCCCAAAGGGTCCAAATCGAATTTTCTCAAAATCACTCTTTGCTATCGAGTTTTGCTAAGCAAGTAAGGGACAAGGTGAAAACAGAAGGAATTGAGCCCAAATGAGAAAATTCGCTCCTGACCCTTCCAGAGGGTCCAGGGCGAAAATTCTTCAAACACCTATTTTCCCTGGCGAAATCAAGTGAAACTTGGGTTGAACATGCAAGGAGAAGTGTGTTTTTAGCCTTGAAGGTGAATTGAAGTTGAAAGGATAGAGGAACATGCTCAAAACTCGAAAATCACTCCTGACCCTTCCAGAGGGTCTAGGGCGAAATTCCCTAAAATGCAATTTTTTCCTTCAAGTTTTGATGAGCTAACCCAGTGATGGAAGGAAATGGACCCTGGAGATCGCCTTGAAGGAGTTCAATGATCAAGCTAAGGTGAATTTTGACCTAAATTGAAAAAATCGCTCCTGACCCTTCCAGAGGGTCCAAGGCGAAATCTTGAAGAAACTTCACTAAGCCTCAGTCAAACCTTGATATTCCCAAATTTCACCAAATTTGCCAAATTTAAGACATTTGGGAGGATAAATTAAATTCGCATTTATTAAGGCATTGGCAATTTAGTAAATTAATTTTTAGGCCTTGAAATAATAAAAAATCCACCTTGGAGGCATTAAAATTAATTTTGAAAATGAAAAAATTAAGTTGAGCGCTCAATATTTGTTATTTGCATTTATTTGCCAAGTCGGCCATCCTTCAAAAAGGGGTTTTATTTCATTTTATTTCCTTTTTCTCAAGTCGGCCTCAACAAGAATTAGGGTGAGCGCCCTATATAAGAGAGGTGTATTGTGGACAAATGCAAATCATTCATTCATCCCTTCTAAGTGCGAAATTGAGGAGCAATTTGAGGAGCGAAATCCAGCAGAATGGAGGCGAAATTTTGCTAAGTGTTGGAGGCTAAAGAAGGAGAAGCTCTTATGGAGGCTAATGGAGGCATAATTCATCCAAAGGAAGACCACAATTCAACCCTTGTCCAGCAAAATCCGGTCTTCTTTCATCATTTTCCAAGGTTTTATAGTTAAGCATTCATGGAGGAGGTTTCAAATAACCACCCAAAGCCGGAGGATCTATTACTTGGCAGACTCTCATCAAAGAAAATCAAGCCAGATCAAGGACGGTCTCCTCCAGCTCAGTATCATCAAAGAAGGTCAAGCATCATCAGGAATAACCTCTTCCAATCCACCATTCCAAGGCGAGGTACATCATCTTCCTACACATCAATGACAAAAGAAGTCAGAGCAAGGGTTCGTTGAGGAAGCAAATAGTTTCAGGTGAATTAATTGAAGCTAGCTTCTCAGCATCATCAAATTGGATATCTACCAAGTTGCAAGTATCAGACAAGGTGGCATCCTAGTCATCACTCCTCCAATCGGGTTGGTCCACCTCAACATGTCCAGATTCAATGTACCTGACTCATTAAAGGTGGCACAAACTTCGATGTACCTACCTCAGCTATCCATTGGTCGAATATTCCAGAGAAGACATGTGTCCAATTAATACAATTATTTCATTGGTCAGAATTGAGTTTGTTGAAGCAAACCCTAATTAGGGTTTTCATTGTAAAATCTTGGCCATTGATCTCAAATTGATCTTAGCCATTGAATTGTATTAAGGGCACTATATAAGCCCCGACTCTTCATTTGTAAAGGCTAATAGAAAGTAGTTAGTGAATAGTGGAAGAATAGTGGGTAAATAGTTAGTGAATAGTCAGTTAATAGTATAGCAATTAGAGTAGAGTAGAGAGAGAAGGCAAAGATTGTTGCCAAGATGTTGTAAAAGACTTGTAAAACTTCATTGAAGAAATGGTGAAATCTATGGGTCGATTCAACAATTTGCATGGTCTCTATACTTCTCAGTTTTGATTTCATGTTATTAGATGAGTGGAAAAAATGTGTTTGATTGATGGTGATATTCGTATATCCATACTACTAGCAGTTTGTTGATTGCAAACTTGCCTTGTGTAGTCAACTGGAATCATTCAGCTTAAGCTTAACTTCAATTGTCGCTTCTTCATTGATATGCATCAGCCTGATGGTGTCTATGCCTGTAGCGATGATCTGAACATCATAAAGCTTTCCTCCGAAGATCGCACTAACCTTGTGGAGATGGTCCTGCGATGTCAAAACAAGACTTAGTTAGAATTTCATCAAAGATCAATCAATGCTCCTACATTTCTTAGTATCAGAATTAGATCCTTTCCTCGCCCTCGTCCTTTTTTCCTTCTTTCAAAAAGTCTAGGCTAGTGAAATCCTGTGTTCCAACAATATTCAAAGTGAATCAGACGTTTAGGTCGTCAAGTGTAAGTCCCCTTGTGATTCCAGCAAAATCACATCATACTGCGAAGAGCTTATCCACACATACAGATCCTACAACGAAGAACCTTGAAGTCATCCCGATTGATCCTTTTCGCGACATCTTTAGCATTCGGAGACTTTAATCAAGAGAGGATAAGGTACCTTTTGGGTATTTTATTTTGTGTTTGGTGGTGTACAAAATACACATCAACACATAGTCATCAACCCTATCGACATAATACTCCAATCTACTATGAATGCCTTATAATAACCCAGCACCCCTTAAAAACTCTCAACCGTTATAGAAAATGCAGATTATTAATTGTGCCTTGGATCTCAAACCTGTATATGCTAAGAATTATGGCAATAAAGGCAAGGCGATCCCAATAAAAAATTTAACTCCTCCATTTGATGCCAATTCAATGCCCAAACACTCACCACCATTGAACAAGGTCTAGGAGCTTCCCAATATGCAGATTTGCCCCCAAAAAGCTATGCATTTGAGCCTTCACATCCCACGCCAATCATGGATGAAGTTGTACGGATGGTATAGAATCTATAGATGTACAACCACCTTGGTATTAATGAGTCAGCAGCAAACCCTTCAAAATTCACACTCAAACCTATCATCCAAACATGTAAATCATGCTGCAAACAAGCTCTGATACACTAGAATCCAATTCACAGCCCTACGAGCATTTTAGGAGGGTCATCCTTGCTAGGGCATCACCCAAAAACATCATCTTGTACGGCCAACCTTGTAAGCTCTACAAATTCCTTCACACACAACAAAAACTCCAAAAAAATACCTAATATTAATCTCATACAAACCCTACAATCAAAAGACCATGAAAACTTTCATTTCTAGCAACTTTGGATTACCAAAACAACATGAAAATTAGTGTGTTTCCTGCATGAAAACACCAAACCAGCTAGGATGGATCTTTCACCATCGAAACTAGTGGATATTAACAAGGGTTTCTGTTCTCAATCAACCTTGAGAGAACTTCTTTGTTCACTCCAACGCAAAGAAACGGGACTCGAACTCGGCGAGGCCAACTCAACTCGGAACTCGGACTCGAGAGACAAAACTCAGCTCAGACTCGGCTGGACTCGACAAAGTGAAAAACTCAAGAAATTTAGAGATTTTTAAATATTTAAAACTTGTTTCATGCACCCTTTATTAAATACACCTTAAAGACACAATAACATCATCAAATAGAAGCTGATTTGATTACATACACAAGTATACATCTTTCACATAAGCATAAACGCAAATTGTAGCTGAAAGAAATAACAACCATAGATATATAAATATTGTCAAATGTAAACAATATTACAAAACTCATGGAATAAAAAATCCATATCATCATATGATCAAATGAGATGCAAACTCTTCCTTTCCAACTCTTGATGCACCAAATGAAAGTATATGTTGTTATATGGAATTGGAGCCTAATCAAACTCGGAGGTTAAAATTTCCCTACTTTTATCAGCGCAATTTCCCCCCTAATTTTACGACGGGGGTTTAGGGGCAGCACCCCCAAGTTGGGGTCAAGGGGCAACGCCCCTTGCAGGGTCCAAGAGCATACGGGGCGGGGTCTAGGGGCAGCGCCCCGCGAGGCCAAAAGACTCTTATTATTTTATACAAGTGTCGGGTGTTATTTTTCTATTGTTTCTCCTCACAACTCACCTTTCTCCTCCTATTTTGCCCAATGAATGAAATGAAGTTCACTTTTAGGCTCAAAGCATAATATAAACCAAAAAAAATCAATTCAAAACATATTAGGAGTTGTGTTTTTTTACTAAAAGTTACATGCTGCCGGCCGAGTTTGGCGAGTACTCGGCGATTTTGGGCGATTTTTTGACTCAGACTCGTCCGAGTCCAAGTCTGAGCCCACTGGACTCGACGAGCATGACTCGACTTGGAAATCGCCCAAACTCGGCGATTCCCGTTTCTCTACTCCAACAGCATCTTGATATGTGTGCAACTCTTTTAATAATGAAAATGAAAGCCAAAACCCCTTTATATAGAGTTGAAAGGAATTAGGCCAATTTAAAATTCATAATAAATTATTTTCCCTCAAAAGCCTGTGCACTTTTTTTAAAATAACTTTGTCTAAGTCCCCTTTTCCCCTAGACATCCACTTCAGGGGGGCAAATCATAACTTTATTAAATTAAAACACTAAAGAAAATAGTTTAAAGTAAATAACTTTTGCGTAATAATTTCATAATCCAAACAACTTTATGGAAAGCACCACCAAGCCACCGAAATTTGAAACTGAACACGCTAAGAAGTAACTGATGCTGAAGAATGATGTTAGGGGCCAAAACAAGCACTTACTAAAAATAGCAATGTCCTCCAAGAACTGTGGAGAACAACCCAAAAGGCCAAAAACACTACAAAGAGCATTACCATACACATGAAACCAACTAAACTCTAAACCATCACCGGATGCCAAGAAACCCCTAAACCAATAAAATCAAAATGTGTGAGGTAATGAATCAATTTCAGCCTTCACATTCATTCATAGATGATTGGAACTCCCATCAACTAGTTATGTATAGCAAGGAGGAGTAAGTGAGATTACTTGGTTGCATGAAGGTACATGCGCTTCTAGTAAAACCACTTATATCAGTCATGTGGAAAGTGGTATGGACATTTTTCAATGTTGTAACTTGTAAGTGTTATTTTAAACCCTAGGTAAGTTAATCAGATTCATATATTTGATTATGCCCTAGGTTGTAATCAGATTTGCAGTATTTTAGTAAACCAACATAGATTAATTGTACCCTAGATTGTATTCAGATTTACAGTATTTAATAAGCCAACATAAATCAGAAATGGAACAGCAGACAAACAAGCATACCCTGGGAAAACCTCCAAGGAGGAAAAACCCAGCATGAAAGACCCACAGGTCAGATTATATATTCTCCTCTAAACATAAGTACAATACTTAGCTTGAATCTGATCTGCACATATCAGATCTGTTCATTGCATCAAGATCCACTATGTCCTCTTGGACAATTTCGCACCAAGCTGAATAAGTTTTCAGTCTTCCTTAAGTTCGCACCCTTCTTAAGACTTCGCACAGTGGAGCTAAATCGCCTTGTATATTATCGAACTTGATTGATTATTGACTTGCAAATTATCATTTACTTATATGCATCATTTATTCTTTCAAATGTAAGTCGGCCTCCTTGGATTTTGGCACCAATGTTAAATGGCGTGTGTTTTAGCATAGCGTGGCATTGAATAGGGTCACGTCACCCTAGGATAGGACCCAGTCCTAAAATGGGGGTCGGATGTTGCCTTAAGGCAATCCGAACCCCTATATCCCTAGTTACAATTAACAGTAAGTACACTTGTTCTTATGATTATTCTTCCATGCACATGGACATAGGAGTTTCAGAAATGGAGGAAGAAAAAGCCTTCAAAAAAGGGAGATAAGTCCATAAGGATCCAAACAAGTGTTATCCATAACAATCCACGAAGGGCTGAAACGTCCCACTTGTCTCATCTTTTTCCAAGAAATAATAGAACACCTGTTACACCTCACTTTGTCTCTTCCCCCAGATGAAGACAATGCTCCACACATGACTCTTCATGCTTCAGACATGACCTTGAATGCCCCCACCCCTACCCCCAACCACACCCACCTCTCCCCTGCCCCCATCCCATGACTTTTCTATTAGAATAATATTAAATCTATGTTACCTCAAGTTTCCAAGATGGGGGGACTGGGGGACTTGGGGACAGGACAGATTTCTTTTGGCCATTTTTGGAGACAGTTATATAAAAAGTAGGGAAAATGTTAAATATATAGGGAAATTTCAAATATTCATATGATAACAATGATAAACCATTCATCATATACATTATACATAGCAATTGAGTTGAATTGAGAGTTCCAATGAGAGTTGAAATTCATAAATTCATATACATAATGTATCTTAATAGTTAATACATGAGGGGTCGTCCCCTGCTGTCCCCCATCCCCGGGACGCTTGGTTTTTATCCAAGAAATGTGTCCCCGGGTAACACTATATTAAATTATTAAAAGATAAGACTTACAATTGTAATAAAGCCACCTTAGTAGCAATTATTTTCTTTCTATTTTGTAAGTTCGCTCTTTAGTTTGATGTAATGTTTATCTGTTTGGATAGTTTATTCTCCAATCTCTATATAAGGAAATGAAACTCTTTGTAATAATCGATCCAGTTATTTAATAGAATATTAAAATATTGTGTTCTATTAATTTTTACAATATGGTATTAGAGCAAGGGGTCACATGAATTATCAATTGTAACAAAGGTTGAAATCACAAGCCATTCCTAGTATAATTACGACCTACTCTTTTGGAAAAAGTCATGTGTATTTCAATATTATGTGTGAGCAATATTTCTTTTTCAAAGAATTGAGTAGGAACTTTGATGCAAAATAAATCGCATATACTTGCATGTGAGTTGCATGTACTTGCATGAACTTGCATGTTGCTTCCATGTGCTTGTATGCTATTGAATGTGAAGGAGGCGTGCTGTTTAAAGTTCTAAGTATTTCTTCTATTACAATTTTTCAGACTGGCTAGCTTGTGGGAATATATTAAAAGGAATTCCATATTGTTAAATGCTTGTGGATTGTAAGGGATATTTTGTGTTATGCTTTTATGTAGATCAACATCCTAAATTTATTCAAAATTTAAACAAGAAGGTAGTAAGTTTTAAAAATATTGTTTTTTTATATTTTTCCAGAATGGAAATTTTTGTTGGAGTTGCTCTAAATGACCAGCACAATGAAGATGGAGTAAACTTAGAAGGTTGGACAACCATGTACTTTGCTTATGGGTATCATGAAGTGAAATGTGTTGAGTTACTTTTTGAAGTTAATGACGACATACTTTTTCGCCATGTTGAAGATCCTCCAAATGCATTTACAGGAGAGCCTAAAAATATTACTATGCCAAACGATTCGCACATATTTTAAGAAGCCCACACCTTGAAGATAGGTAAGAAGCCAATGTAGACAACTCAAAATGCATGGTTACCTAGTTAGCTTGGGAGTCTATGATCTTGAGACTCATACCCTTCTAGGGGTTATGAGACAACTTGATGGAGCTAAGCAAAGTAGCTCAACATGGATTGTTGTCCAATGGTTTGAGAGTTTTGAAATTTGGGACTTTGGGGAGATGATAATCTGAGAACGTGAGAATTCAGCTCGGGAGCTACACCTTTACAAAGGTTTGAGGTGGCTTGATGGAGTTCTACCTAGTGCATGGTCCATTTTCAAAGAAAAGCTTTTGAAGAATGGCATATTCATGGTTCACGGTGTTTTTAATTTGTTATATTTTCAATGAAGTAAGCCATAAGGAGGACTATTAGAATAATAATAAATTATTAAAAGATAAGGCTTATAGTTGGAATAAAGCCAACTTAATGGCAAATGTTTTCTTTCTATATTTTTAGTTCACTTTTTAGTAAGTCATGTAAAGTGTAGAATCCCCTATGGAATCTTGACTGATTTTTTTTCACCTTTTCCCTCTCATTATTTTGTCTAACAGTTTGCTTGCAAGGCAATGTTTGATTTCTATTTAAGCAGATTTCTTCCCAGGTATGCATTAAATGATTGAACAATAAATAACACTTGCAAGCACTTGAAAGGGCAATGTTTCATTTGATATTCAAGACTGATAAAGTTTTTAATAACATAAGTACAGATTGCTGACCTTCCAATGCAAGTTCCAAGCACTAAGAAATATCTCAGCAAATTAGGCAAGTGGTGATTACTCAAGGCTAACCACAAGTTTTTGGTGTGTAATGCTACCATTAGGTACTTTAACACACTCTCATTTCCTTTCCAAAAGAAATATCTTTAAATTTGTTGAGTTTGTTGTTCTATCTTGTGGGGGATAGGAATCAAATTAAGGAAATAGGAATCACTTGAAGTACCATTTTAATCATCTAAGAATGCAACCTACAAGGCTGATCCATCCATGCATCCAGTAGATTGATTGGATTGTTTTTCTTTGTAGTACATCGATTACATTGTTCCATGATATTGAAGAATTTTTAAATAGAAATGGAAAACAAAGACCTATGTCTGGAAAAGTTCCTTCCTTCAATTGAGTTTAGTTAGTAATTTCCGTTTTTTAAAAAGAAGGATGTTTGAGAAAAACGTATTCTATCTGGCCATATTAAATTGCTGTCCCAAATCCTCTTGATAAGTTTGCAGAATTTTTTGTAAGCTAGTTTGCCTCTGTTTTCAGAAGTGTTGTGAGTAGAAAAAGTACCATCAGCAAAACAAAGGTAAGCCTTGTAGATCCTCCAATGTCTGAGATTTCATAGAGTTATCTTCTTTACTTGGCTGCTTGTATCGTGAAGCAAAGAGTTTCACTCCTTTGACTGAAGAGGGCTGGACTAAGAGGAATAGGATCATCTTGTCTCAAACCCCTTACGGAGAGAATATGATTTCTCGTTCTCCTTTAATATTGCCATTGAAGGTGGATGTGCAGACACAATTGTTGATCCATTGGATAGACTACTTTGTAACCACCTGAACTTGTGCAGTGTTGTTTTAATTAAATTCCAATTGCACCTGTCAAAAGTTTTGGAGATATCTAACTCAATGACAATTCTGGTCCTTTTCGGTTTTTAAAAGTGTGTAGAATTTCTTGGACAACAACAATATTCTTTGTGATCTAACTCCTGGGGACAAAGGCTGATTGCTCCTGAGAAATCAATTTATTTAAAAGAGGTTCAAGAAACCTTTCAATGATTTTAGAATTATCTTGTAGACCATGTTTCATGAGGCAATTAGCCTTTTCATTACAAGCATATGAGCTTAATTTACCTCAGGGATTAGGGCTACTTTGTGTTGATTTTAGTAATCAGACTCAAAGTAAATAGCAGAAACACATAACAGCACAAGATAACACAAGGATAACACAAGAATAACACCAGAACAACACAGCAGTACCCTGGGAAAACCTCCCTCTTCGAGGTGAAAAACCCAGCAACAAGTCTCAGATCTGATTAGATTAGACACAGTAACAGATTACAACTTCACCCTCCTAGGGTATAAAGTATAAACACAACTTATCTGATATGTAATTCTGATTAGACTTGAAGATCTCACTCAGAATATAGTGTGCTGAACAAGTATCAATGTTCGCTTAACCATGAGAGGGCTCGCTCACAGCATGAACAAGAATTTGGTAGTATAGGCAGGTTCATCTATGCAGAATGTAGCTCACACAGCATTAGAACAAGTTCGCTGCATTTTGATCAGATTCGCTGTCATGAATGCCCTAATGCAGGAGATCGCTGATGGTGTAGATGAACTCACTGATGGATGGATGAACTCGCAGTATATATCAGAGAGGAAATTCGCTGTTTTGTAGCAGACACAATTCGCATGTAATTGTTATTATTTGACCATTAATCATCTTTTATATATATGATGCAAGAGCCTTCCATAAATACAAGTCGGCTTGCATAAATTTGACGCCAAGAAAACATTTTACATAATGTTTACATGTTATACATTAATAGGTCAGGACCTATATGCAAGTCACAGCACGTTGCATATGTATTTGGCATAAATCGCCCAAATAGGACTTGATAAAAGAAATGGCGAATTGCTAAGGCCAAAGGCCAATTAGCAATTAAGAGAACTAGGTCGGCCCAAGCAAGGGATCCGACCTAGCTATAAATCAACACTTTGGTGTTGTTCATTTGTTTATTTCTGTGTGATTGTTCTACTACAAAAAGCAGTTTAACCATCCAGCCAAGCAACTTCAACCAAGTTGAAAGAAAAAACACTGGTTTTTAGTTCTTCCTCCACAATAAGCTACATGAAGGTTGTTTTGTCTAATTCTGTATCCCCTTTTGGGATGTGCTGAAGAAGATTTTGTGTTGCCTTTCTTTGTGAATTGAATTACGAGGCTCATATAGCATGTCTCAGAAGAATTTAGTGACACATTTCAAGATCTCTTCTTGAAAATGATACAATCCCCAAATGAAATTTGTGGTCTCTGGATTGTGTTGAAGCATCTCCTGTTTTGAGCAGTATAATGAGAGAATCTGATGTTGGAATCTCTAAAATTGATGCATTGCTCACTTGTCTTTTGATCCTAGCAGATCTGTTATATGTTGAAGTGATGATAGTTAACAAATAAAGCATCTCCTGTTTTGAGCAGTATAATGAGAGAATCTGATATTGGAATCTCTAAAATTGATCCATTGCTCTCGTCTTTTGATCCTAGCAGATCTGTTATGTGTTGAAGTGCTCATAGGTGAAGAATAAATTTTTGCTCTTGCTTTTCTATTTCTTTCAAGGATTCTTGACATCCAACTTGAATTTGGACATCTTGCAGCTAATTTTTCACATGTTTGCTTTCTTGGAAAAGGTTACCAAAGACTGCATGGTTCCAGTGCTTTATTGGGAGTCAAAATATTTTGATTTTTACACAAATTTGAACATTTCAAACCCAGTTTGTTGTGGCATAATAATTCACCATTTGGAGATGTTGCAGAAAATTCTTGATGGGTTAGCCATCTAAAAGGTTTTTCTGATTGTGCAGTTCTTTGCTTTGGTGACCATGAGGAGGATGAGCCACAGGACAAAGAGGGTAAAATTATAGATTTGCACTTGTACTTTCCATTCTGGGTGCATCCAATTTTCTGCAATAAAATTCTGTTGAGTTTTTAAGCTAAATAACTGTTGCCTTTCAGTCTAACAGACCAATTGTATGACCCTTGATTGAATTGATTATTGAAATTCTACTAGATCAGTATTCGCTTCCAATTTGTTAAGTGGTTCATTAGTTCTTTGGTTAAATTTAAAGCTTTTTTCTTTTCGAATGTAGTTCTGAAAGTGTTGAAAACTCCCATCACTATGTGTGGGCATGCCTTGAATCCATTTACTCAAATCCTTAATAAAAGTATTAAAGAGATTCTCCAAAGGTGGGATATAGATGTTAACTGTGATATCCAATGAGATTTCTATGGAATAAAAAATGGTGTATATAAACATTTGTCGCATGGGGACACATACCCAGGCTTTTTTCAGGTGCCCCCATCTCGAAAACATTTCAGGGACACAGGGAAACCTGGAAGACATCCACGAGGCCATTGCTGGGCCCCAATGGCCCCCTCACCAGACCATTAAAAGGATGGCCAGCATTCCTATGAACAGAAACAAATTATCTCTGATGTCAGGGACCAAAAATATGATAAGATCCCCAGCAAGGGATATGTATCAATTGCTTCACCCAAAACAACCTAGGGATCACATCTACATGCTAAAGGAGTAAACCCATCCCTGTGAATAACAAAAAGCACATTAGTCTCATATTTTTGTACCCAGCAAGAGGGTTTTCCCAACCCAATTGCTGGAATTTTCTATACTAATGTGTTTGGCCCATTCTTTCATGGCTAAAGAGAAGCAAAATGCTTTCCCTGTACTATGTTTTCACTTCTAACACTTGATGTTAGAATATTGCAACAGTACAATGAAAAAACAATATTTCTTCAGAGCTATCACTTAACCATACTCAACATTCATAATTGTAGTATTATAAAGGCATAAAAACTGCCAATAGGATCAGCGCGAAGCTGTCTCTATTAATGAATAGGTAAGTCGATTCATATAAGGAAAATACTACACACTTGTTATAACAAAAATGGATAGATCTTTCAAGAAAATGATAGCAAATCACATCTGCATGGAAATCCTACCTTTTCTGCACATACAAAACTCTGTAATTCTTTTTCTATCAAATTTGCCATTACTTGGATATACCCTTCCCTCTCATACCATGATGCTATGATCACGTGCTGCAACCTTATAAGATAGTCATCCTCCCTGAAATAACCATGATACCTATTTTGTCAGTCTGATTCAAGAATTTACTAAAACTACCGTAGACTTTAACCCTCCTGAAAAGCTAACTTGACAACCAAAAAAATTACAAAAAATACATAGATATTATATAACATACTGTCATTTACCGAAAAAGGCTTTGTAGAAGACGAATACTCGACCCACTTGTTGAGATTGAATACTGAGGATAAAGTGGAAGAACAACAAGTTTTGTGACCTTGTCCCTCTTTATCTGCAGCAATTTACTTAAAGAATTTAGAAACCAGAATGGATGTCAAAAAACAATAACTCCATTCAACTTGAATGAAAACAACTGCATTGAGTTTGAAAAGAACATTAATACAAAAAGATATAGAAACATGTTTACTTCCTTCATTTATATGATGTTGAACTACAAGGGTACACATAATTTGGATGTATGAGGCAAAAGGAGATAAGAAACATGCAGAAGAATACTTCAATGAAAAAGTAGAAAAACATGAAAATCGTGGGCTTATGCAGGAGAAAGGCATTTTTAAAAGTATTTCCATAAGCCTAACAATCAGAGGACAAAACATAATATTATAGTTTTATATGATTAAGTTTCAAGAAGACTCTTCAGTATAAATTGGGATTTGAAACAGAAAACAGTATATCAATAGTTCACCGAATACCCATATTAAAAAGGTTCTAAGAATTTTTTCTGTAATAATTAAATAGTAATATTAAATATAGCTTCCATTTTCTGAATCACTTTCTAGAAAAGTCTATCTTGAAAGGTTTAGAGGAATAACTGTAAAACTGTGAATCCCTGAATAAAAATCACAGAAGAAAGGTGTCTCAATTCTTAGATGAAGATCCAACATGGTTGGTTCTATTTATAGTACAAAAGTGTCTACAACTTTCCTATCAATTATCCCAAAGTGAAGATTCTCCAATTTGAGTTATCCCAAATTGACATCATGAGTACATTACATGCAAGTACACGAGGTTGTGATTTGTTGATAATCCCAACAATATATAATTCAGAAGTTACATGAAATGTCCCACAAAATTGATAGTCCAAACAATATATACTTCGGATGTCACAGATCACAGTATAACTAGGAAATAGAATGTGTAATGCTCGGTGTCAAGAAGTGATAATCCAAAACAAACTGATGGATTTAGGGCAGACTTGGCCTAGCTATCTCTTTGTGTCTCATGTTATATGATTATCCTATGTTTGTCCTAGTTCTCACCTTGCATGTATAAGCAAGGCTTCTGTTGTACATTACATATCTTGCGTCTTGTATCTTGGATCTTGCACCCTCTTGTATGCTTGTATCATTATTGGCAATATAGCATTCTTTGATGCTTCTCTCCTCTACGTGAAAGGTTATTTGGTATTTTAGAAGACTGCTACTCCTGTCAGTCTTTATGGTGACTTCAACATGGCATCAAAGCTTTGATTCTTTCAGGCCTCTTCTCAATTTTTTGAATGATTCTACCGTCATCTTTTTGTGGGTGCATCCTGAGCTCAATCTGACCCCATGGTTGAGTCCTGAAGGCCAAAATCTATATGGATCTACTAGAAAACACAATATACTTCTGTGTCAGTCAAATAAAGTGTTTTATTTGGCCCCCCTACCCCAATCATATGACATCCATACTGTCTATGAAAACATCAGAAATTTCTACATGTACTAGCATAATCAAAATATTATGTGCATTCTTCTCTACAAGCTAGTGAAATATTTAACAATAGCACATTTGTTTTCAAAAGTTTTAATTTTTATAAAATAAAAAATATAATTATCGGTACCAGGTCCACAAACCACCATACCCTCAAAATATGACAGGCCTGCAAGTGTCAAATCTGCATGCATGCCAAGTTGTAAAATCCACAATCAAAGTTTTCATTTTGTTTTTACACTTAGCAGCTATGGTTAAGTGCTAGTGCCTAGCACTAAGCACATGAGCACTTAAAGTCTTAAGGTAGTGCCTTATGCAATAAAGGTTGTGACACTCACTAAAGCCACCTCCACCAAAGGGCCACTCCACAACATCACCTATACTCCTCTATAGTGGCTACAGTGCCCGAAACCACCACTACTCCACTCCCTTGCTGGCATATCCAGAGGCCACCTTGATAGAAGCCAAACCTTGTTTCTTTGCCTCAAAGAGCTGATTTTATTGACAAGGCATAACTTTTGCCCATAGAGATATTTTTTTGCATTCAAATAGACATCAAAAAGCTGGGTTCCTAATTTTTCAGCTTTAAGGTACGTTTTTTATCCTTCTTTGCAACAGCTATAACTTTGCATATGGACTCATATTTTGGCAAAAAGTTGACTACACCATATAAGACTATATAAATTATAATATAACTTAATTAAGGGTTATCCTGGCCACAAGTCGACACCACATATCCCCCCGCACAATATAGGTTAAAGGCATAGCAAATACCACCTAAACAACCATCCTCTTAAGTCCAACGGCCACCATCAAGGAATATCAATAGTTGACAATCCACCATGCATCTGCAACCACGACCATGAATATCAATGAAAATGGCTACAAACAAACAACATCCCCATTCTTTTGCATTTGCCACCATATCCTTCCCATGTAAATAGAAAAATCAACAAACAAAAACTCATTCCAAGTCAACTACCAGTCAGTGAACAAAATCATCCCTATTTTATTATTATTCTACAATTGTCCACTTCAGTGGCAACAAGTATACTTCAGCAACAACATGTAACTCTTCAATAGCACTTTAATAGCAACTGAATTTCCCAACTTCCCTTCCGCAAGTGATGAAAGGATTGTCTCCACAAGTGTCAAGGCAATGTTCCAAATCATCACCAAGATTCCCGTAGAAAATTCTTGCAATCATGAACCTGCTGTATATTCATAATGACATTAAATATTGTTGAAAGCAACTTGCAACTGCTCTATAATATAGCTCAAAAATGCCCCCAACTTTTGAAAACCTCCCTGACATGAACCACTTAAATCAATTTCAAATCATTTGTGAAGACCCACAACAGATGTATAGAATTGAGAAGGCAGCTTAAATTCAACAACAGTGGATTACCCTTGTCAATCTTCATGGTCCAAAACTTAGCAAACCAAAGGCCAAAATAGATAGGGCTACATAAGCTCAATCCAAATCTATTGGATGGTGGAAAAGGAAAGTCAACAATGTAGTAGAGTTAAGAATGCTTGGCACTCAGCTCCTTTCATATACTGTCAACTCCTCTACTAAAGGAGAAATTGGTCCACATACAACTTCTTTCTATCAATCAAGAGGAATAGGCTTATCTCTCAACAAATGGAAAAGTTGGTCAAACATGGTGCCTTGTAACTTCAATATCAACAAACTCCAGCTACATGGTGGCATACTGTCTTCAAAGATATGGGTTGATAAGGAGGAATGGAAGGGTTGGTTAGAGATGAAGTAGTCCCTCATATTAGTAATGACTTAGATTCAATAACTGATTTTAATGAAAGCAAAGATGAGGCAGAAGCATAGCAGTAGTAGATCTAGTAGTCTACATTTTGTCAATTTATTGTTATAGCCTTCCAGCCTTTTCATTTTGTTGCATATGCACATTAGAAGCAAAAACTCAAATGATTATATATTGAAATTTTGTTAATTTGTATTGACTCATGAATTCTCAATTCAGCTCTAATTTTTCATAATATGGTTATTTATCGAATGTGATAAATGCCTTAAAATAATAATTGAAAATTCTTGTATTTTTAAATTTCCCTTATATTTTTTAATTGCCATCCCCTATCATTGATGCTCTTCTAAAAGGCCTAACATCGCCTGCTGTCCCCAAAAACACCACACCCCAAAACATAGGGATTTCATGAACACTGTCATGGCATTACAATCAGCCACTTGCTGTCATTGCGGTTACACATCTCAACATAATGATCAGAGTATTATTCAGCTCAAAAGAATGCAAGGTTGCATACAAGGACAAAGGATGTTGGCATTCAACATCACTTTATGCAACAACAGGCAAAGACAAAAGTAAAAGTGGTAACATTGATCACATGCAACAAAGCTTTAAGCCAAATTGAAGTTTTAAGAGCAAACCAAAAAAATACAAATGGAATTCAATTGCTCAAGATTTAATCAGAAGTCCAGAAGAGTCTGTAAATTCATAAAAATGGGGGAAAAAGTGTTCTTTGTTATTGGAAGCTGAATAAAGAAAAAAGCTCTGCTTTTCCTCTTCCAGTGCAGCCCAAAACAATTTTTTATGTTTTTCTTTTTAAAACCAGCAGGGGACAGGTGGGGCAGCTGGGTCAAGGAGCAGTGCCACAAGAACATTCCTTCTTGTAATATACTATAGGGTTGAGGGGCAGAGCCCTTGCCAACAAACTAAGGCCTGTAAGAAGCCACAAGGACCTTCATGGCGCATGCCATCTTTCATAATTTTATTGCTTTTAACCAACTGTAGATAAACCTTCCAATTACTTGACAGTCAAATCATGCCACTAAGATCGTAACCACTTAAGTCAAAAATGACAAAAACCAAAAAAGATCATGGTTTTATCAAGGCTCTGCAAATTTTATATCGGTGGTTGAATTCGCAGAGAAAACTTGCAAGCTACAGGCAAGACTTGTCAAACAAATCACAAGTTGCCTCTCAAGTTTGTCTGTAGGACTTGGCTCACAAGTAACTCAGACTGCAGGTTTACTTGTGAGTCCAGTGAGAACTTGCTGAGCTTGCGAACTAAATTTAAAATTTCAAAATATTCTTAGTATCATAAAAATTATACATTAAGATGGAGGGAAGGTTGAGAGTGGAGTAGCGTTAGAATGTAATATTTATTTTGTCAATGGTTTGGCACTTGTATCAATAGTAAGTACCATTAGTTCAATATGATGGATAGTTTACACTTTACAATATATATAATTCATTATAAATATCATAAGCTCAATATCATGAGTAGATTAATGTATAACTGGTTTCTTGTTTCCAGGTATACCATTTATTCACCATCTATATATTTATACCACCATTGCTTATACTCATCAGATCGCTGCACAATACATTTCAAAAATGAATATTCTATTATTCATGCTAGCTCTCTCCCTCTCTCTAACATAATGTCACAGTATTATCTATCATCATTATACAGAGACGCATCCACGAGCATCTGGGTGATGACCAAGCATCTAGGTGATGTCTTCAACATTCAAACTGTCCTGGTGACTAGGAGACTTGGAGGCAATGTCCCCTTTTTACAGAAATGAACAGCCTGTTTCATTTGCTGAATAAAAATAATAAAAAAGTCTACTTTTTAAGAGAATGTTAAGTTCTCCTAAAAATATAAAAGGGGAAGAATTGTCATTGAAAATTCAGCACACTTTTGTTTGTTTAAAATGTTTATGAGTCCCCTTACAGATTTGCAGAAATAACTTTGATACAGAATTTCATAAATCTGAATTTGATATAAATACTGACCAATCCGCACTACTGCGTGCAGATGATTAATATAAATCTCTGCAAGCTTCTGACTTGTAAATGCTGCAGAAATACTATTCACTTTGACAGTGAAATGACCACATCCCTGTTGATAAATTCATGCATCCCACTATTACTTGGACGTGCACAAACAACATTAAGTATCCATCAAAATCCAAGGTTTGTGCGGGCTTTATCACTCCTCATGTCCTTGGTGCAGGTATTCACCCTCAATACCAGATTGAGATATAAATTTATTCCTCCCAGTAATGAGGTCGTTTGTCCAAAAGGAAAACACCCAGGCTTAAGCTTCAAACGCACTATTATTCTCTGAATATAATAATATTTCCACTCCCAAAATATAATTTTGACACACCATACAATATTCACAATATAATAAACTTGTTTTTAAATAAGAAATAGATGCAAATATCTTTGTTTCTCAAACAAACCCTGAACCTTAAAAATTTGTCTCCATTAGAAACTTCACAAATTTGCCCAAATGTGAACTCCGTCACAAATTCACCCTTTAGGAAGAGCTAAGTTTTCATCCAACCTTTCTGTCAATCTTCTGAAGGTTTTTGTCCTCAAAAATCGGCTTCAAAGCTCATAAATGATAGATCCAATCATATCAAATCCATGAGCCCCTTACTTCATCCAGCCAGCCTCCTTATAAAGAACTCTAGGAAACATCTAGAAGATTAGGTTACTTTCCATATTAGGTTACAGGTAGAGAAATTTAAATACTTTCCATATTTAAGGTTACATTTCATTTTTGTCACAGCTGGAGAAATTTAAATACTTTCCACATTAGGTTACATTCCATTTTAGTCACAGCTAGAGAAACTTAAATACTTTCCATATTAGGTTCCATTCCATTTTTGGAACAGCTGGAGAAATTTAAATTGAGTGACTTAATTATTATTTTATTATTCACTTTAGTTTTAATTAAATTAAATAATTTAAGTCATCCTTTAGAAATAAAAATTGCTTTTTTTGGACAACATATCAATTAATTTATTTAAGTCACTTTATAAAATTTGGGAACATTACATTGTTGCAATAGCTATCCCCTCGCCCCACCATCCCAAAAATTTGGGAACAAACTTGCCGTCCCCCAAACTACATCCCATAGTCCCTGCATCCCCACATACTGGAAACTTAGAGAAACACTGATTATCTTTTCTAACACCTTGCTAAGTTGGCATTTTGGGCCATGTAAGTCCCCTATAAAATATCCAATTTTTAGATGTCAATATGGATCTAATGGCATATAAGTTATATCACTTGTTTCTAACAATAGCTCAAGTTAAACCTATTATGAAGGCAGACAACCCATTTAAGTTGGGTTTAAAGTATAAATATAAACAAAAAAGAAATAACTAATGCGTAGCAGTTAACTGAGAACAGTTAATGATGCATTGTGTGAGTTTTCCTAATTAAACATTGCAATACCTGTTCTATTGCTTCTTCTGTAAATGGATACCAGTAGCGCATTCCAACATATACTTTTGCTGGGGTCTTCTTGCCTTCCAAAGCAAGTCGCAATGCATCAGCCTACCAAAAATTCAAATCAGAAGCTTCATCACATTTTTCAGGGTGAAACTTATTTTTTATATATAGAACTCCATCATGAATGGAAATTCATTAATATAACCACATGTTCACTAATTTTCAAATTGGATCTCTATATATACCAAGTTCTATAATATAGGATCTCAAGAAAAGAGTTTGTGTCCAATGGCATTTGCATTATTACAATATTTAAAATGACTTTAATTTTCAATCAATAACTACCATGTTTGACAAAGACATCAAGATAATCTGGAATTTCATAATCACAAAACTTGCTGATCGTTTAAACACATACTTTGCACCTCTCTGAATTGTTATTTTGTAGCAGAATTAGTAAATTTTTTTAAATTAGATAGAAGTTTTGTCAAATAAAACTAATTAGTTAACAAAAGTAGATATTTACAAGTCAAAAGGGATAACAAACCTGCTCGTAAGTTATCTTTCGTAATGGTGAACCACCTCCAATAGCAGCATAACCTTCCCTACTTTTGGGAGCCCTGAATACAGATATAAATTTGGCCAAAGGTTGCTGAAGAAACCGGAAAAATCTCGGCAGGCGAATAATGTCCTGTACGTTTCAAATACTCAGTTGCTCATCCAATAGTAGAAAAACATCAAATTCTTTATGATATATTTGCATTTTTACTTCTTAGAAGAGGCTACTGATCCAAAGGCTAGGTCCCAAAAGCAGCTACTAAAATTACACTCTCTGAGTGCGAGAATCAAAATTAATGAATTGATGATAACAATATAAAAGTATGCCACTAGTACAGAGGACAGTAATATCTGATTAGTCCATTGGTGTTTCATAGATCCCACCTGGGTCCCATCCCAATTGCAGTCTGCCCACCTGAATGGAATGTGAAAAGGATGAGGCCAATTCAAGTTATGTGTAATTTTTTTACTGAGACCCAATATCTCAACCAAAAGGAGTTCCATGTGTGGTGCAAAACTCTTGATGAGGAATGCTTCAAGAAGCTTCATAGCAAAAGCAAATATGCATCAGGAATAAAAAATGGGTGGAACATTTCTTAATTTGAACATGCATCGAGTATCCCATCATAATAAATAATTTTTTGAGAAAAAAATGTAATAGGAATGTGAAGAACTCTGGTAGTGGAAATAATAACCTTCGAGAATCTAGCAGTTTTGGGATTTAAGTTTGAAACAAAATAAAGCCAGATTTGCATGCTAGAAGCAGGAAATAAGATTAAACACAGTTACTGGTTCAAATGTGAGCACCAATTTAACTTTATGTTGAAAAATTAGTCGTATTGTGCTTTTCCATTCTGCAATTGCTTCTATTTTATCAAAAAGATGGTTGGCTGGGTTATCAAAGTTTATGAAGAACAAAACAGTTTCTAGAACTTATATTTATAGAAATCTAAAAGGATCACTTGAGCAAAATTTTAGGTGAAATAAACTTTTTTTCTTTTAAAAAGAGCAAAAAATATAGAGCAGAAAAGTGACAAGTTCTGAATTATTCATTAGACCTGAATGAGCATCATTCCTATCATCTATGATGACAACCATCAAGGAGTAAGCAAAGTATATTAAGAAGTAAATTACTATATTTGCCTAGTTTGATCTCAACCAACTTATGAGTTTATATATTACTGATGTGATACTAGGTCAAAGTCAGACCAAAGACCGCATAGATGGATTAAGCATGTAATAAATCTCAGGATTAATCCTGGGAGCACTGGCATATGTGGATGCCATGGAAGAAGAGAATATTTCTTAATAATACAAGTCCTTTCACTGTATGGAATCAGATCAAGATTAATATTCCGAAAAGCATCAGAAACAGGTTCAGAGTCCTAACAATACAGTTTATGAATATTCAGAGTCCTAACAATGGTGTTCTGAATCTAAACATTGAAGTTCAGTTTAAAGAATATCTCATCCCTAATAATCAGGCAGGTCAGTCGGATAATAAGCCTAATGAGGAGTACCATTGAAACCCCTTAAAGCACCAATTGCTAAGCTTGAAATGGATGATTCATGTAGAACAATTAAACTCAAAGGTATCATCTAGAATACTAATTAGCAAATGCTAGACTGGTGTTGAAACTTGAAAGGAATCCTATGGCCTCCAGTATTGCTGTGCAGGCACTCATCATCAAGCAAGTCATATGAAACATCCTAAAGATGTCTATTGATATTTTAGCCATTGGCCAGATTCCAAATTCTGTTCCCTCATAAAGCTCTAACTAAATATGGGTATCTAAACCCTGAATATAATCAATGGCATCTAAATGTTGTTTCCTATGTTTAACTAAGTGGCATGCAATAGAATGAGCAGGATTGAAAACAAGGTGGTCAATAGACCAGAAAAAATGGCCCTCTGTGGAGTTCATGCATTACAGAGTTGGTTTGTGTACTATTGAACAAGGGGAATGTACAACCATGTCACATTCTCTCTTTTAGCATCTCTCCCATGAATATTAGGGAGGGTATATGGGTAAGCCATAAGTGATTCCTTTGGTCATATTTACCCCTAAGCTTCATCACCCTGAGATTAAGAGGATCCTATCCCCGATACCTGATGGACCCCCACCATTTAATAGTTCTTCAATAACAGAAGGTGTTGGCAGTATGGAGGTGGGTAAGTGGTAGAAAAGGCAACAAACTTTGGTGTTCTTTACAGTCCACGTGTGCAAGGCCTCAACTTCAAAATGATATTCAAGGAGATTGTAACTTAACTTCCAGGATGGGCATCATAAAATGGCTAATGATGATCTGCATTATTGGAAACCACTGGTGCAAAACCAAGCTGCTACTCACATCAATTTCAATAACTCACCAACCATCTTGTATAGACTCAAATGAAGTTGTTGCAATGAAAGGTCTTCAATTTTCCATCAAAAATAATTAATTCTATGTTCCTTCAGTTCCACTGGTTGCTTGTTTCAGATTCATTTTAGTGCTGCCTATTTGCCAAGGTTAAAAATTTGATTTGTTGTAAAGGTTAAAAAATTCAGAAATCCAGAATTTCAAAAAAAAAATGGTGAAATTTCTATAGGATTTGAAAAGTCTGAACTGAATCTAACAAATCCGACCAGTCCAAAAATTCCAGATCCACCTGCATTTGGTCAATACTTCTATTTTTGTGGTTTATCTTAGGAGGTGCACAATGGTCATGACAATCAACATGTAGTTGGAGTACAACATGGGCACAATAATGAAAAAAGAAATTTCATAGGCTGAAAATAACTATTCTTCATGGTGCTAGTTATCGAGAGAAATCTTATCATTGAGGAATTGAAAAGGTATATACTATATACTGAAGTTTAGAAATTTGAGTCACGAAAATACAACTGAAAAGAAATAAGGAATATTAAGAAGTCAGAGTAACTTTGACAGGAACAAGTCCACAATAATCTAGTGAACTTTGCAGCGAGGAATAATGGACACAGTAGTCAGATTATACCAAATTGCCAACTGAGATCCTATTCAAAATCAAGCTTTGCATGCGATGCCATTACAACACAGATTCCACAAGTCATGTCAATCATCATAAAGATAAATGCTCATTTGGACTACCTCCTTGGCACCCACACTAAGCAATAAGGATATGGATGGGCATCAAACCAACAGGCATATTGAACCAAACAGGGACAAAGATTCTAAGTCAATGTTAAATACTGTAGCAGGAACTCTACATCAGCTACCGAGACAAGCAGAAATGCTTTGTAAGGAGGTGAAGAGCATATTCATAGAATTGGCCTTCAAGATCAAAGTTATATAAAGTTTAGTGAGCCCATTGCAAATGTGATAGCTAGTGCTAGTTAGTTTGTACTATAGTCGAGGTGGTACCAAGGAACAGAATTCTTCAAAAGTTGTAAAATGAAAATCCAGAATCACAGATGTCATGGAGGTGAGATCCTGAGCTTCTTTCTTCTTCAATTTCTCTATGAATGGGCCCATTGGATTTTACTATTAAGTTTTTATGTCTTGTAAGGCGATGCCATCTTGTAATCATTTCTATTTTTCATTTTTTTTTGCAAGTCACCATAACAATCCATATGGCAACTCTGATAAAAGATAGAAGTGTCATTTGGTCTAAACAGATGCCTGTCAAATGAACTACAATTTTGAAAAATTTATGGTATACGGTTCAAAAATTAAATCTATGCTTGTCAACTCATGTTCCAGTCTCGAGTTCTGCGGTTCACCATTTTTTTCCCAGGTTAGAGAGGCTGGGTTAGGCCATATAATACATACATATGTAATATTAAAATTACATTGAAAAAAACATAATATGCACAAAATGTACAAATAATTACAGAACACGGCTTATAACTGATGATTCAATATCGACTGTAAATTGTTAAAGGTGAACCAAAATGGTTTATATTTGTGCAACTGCATATAGAAAATCAATACAAATCATCACATTGATCTTCATCAATTGAAGCAATGTCATCAGCTACTTCATTAGAATCACAAGCAATGCCACTGCTGCTCCCACTAGCTGCAATATGTAAGTCCAGAGTAGCAACCTTGTGCCCCTTAGCTTTGGATCAAGACTATGGAAAACTATTGATTAGAGTTAATTAGGTTTATTTGTTTGTTTTTTATTTTTCATTAATAAATGAGATTTTCCAGTCCCACGCAAGTTCTTCCTAGGTTCACTTGGGTTCACAGAGGGTAATCCCCCAGGCTACAGATTCCATCTTCGTAGATCTGAATATACCTAAGCCAAATCTACAACTCCAGGACAAGACACTGGACAAACCAAAGCCAAACATGGACCAGGATTCAGGATTCATACGTGGTCTGCACCAATCTGGATTTGATCAGGGTTCTTGCAGAAGCTGGTAACAGGGGTATAAATTTATGTTAAGATATTGGGTTTTCAACCTCTATGATTTGTAAAAGTCTACTTGCTGTGGTGAACATGTTATCACTATCAACAAAACTTTCCTTTATTTCCTTATTAAATGGATTTATCTATGCCAAAAATATTTACTTTGTTTTAAGTTAAATGATTCAAATTGCACATATAACAAGAAAAGGAATTTATTTTCTATCCTCTAGTAGTTGATTATCATAAACACATGCCTTCAGTTATAAATTGCTTAAGTTTTATATGGTATGCAATCATGGGACTTTGGCATTGAGTATACTCAATGCTTCATGACCCATGGCCACCCATGTCCAATCTTCCAAATAGATGGTAATGCTTAAGATGTAATGCTCCGTTGCACTGGTTGCAACTCTAGTTGCTATGCTAGATGGTGAAAGATCAAAAGAATTCCAATAGCTAGTCCAATACATCAGCCACCAAGAAGCACAGTTGAACAATGGGCACATAACAAACACATGTATATCTAGACTATCACAAATTTTTATATCTTGTTGGGCTGAACAAAATACCGGATCTGAAAATAAGTTGAATAAGAAAGGCTGAACATCATCAAGTGTATCAGGTCCTCCAAGATTGAGCAATAAGACACCCACTCTGTCCTGGTCAACACCGGCATCACTCACAGCATCACTCGCTGGTGCTACTTCAATATTTTCTGCAAGCGGAAGTGCCCTTGAAGAGATAAAGTTATTATCAACAAACTCTGTCTTCTTAATTGTTCTATACAAGAATGGTTTCCACTGAAGTTGATTCCGACTAGTTAAATCATTTCTGGATAAATGCAATTTGCAGGAAGCTGTGTGTATAATCCTCCTGTTGTAAAGGGAGGACTTTCGTACTAATCCTTCAGAATCTGTAGAAATATGTGTTTTAAGACAAGATCTGCAGTCAAAAGTCATATTTTATTGTAAGTGATAAGGTTAAAAGCAGTGATAATATGGACAAATATATATATTATTAAGAAAATAGAAAGACAAAGCAATAAAAAACTGAATATATTATTTTAAAAAGTTTAAATTTTAACCATTAGACCCACATGTTAGGAATATTACATTATTCATGTCTTCTAGATACATATGATAATCATTTGTTAGGTTTACTAGTATTTGTCATGGTTGGTTAGGAATTATTTATCCCAAGCATGTCTATGTAAAAGTGTGGTTATAAGAGCTCACCTATAATACAGGAGACAGATCTATAAATATAAAATTTGTATCATGTATTACTGAACAATAATGGATATAACTACAGTATTATTAAGTGTAATTAACTCCAAGCACTCTGAAAAACCAATATGGTGTCAGCTGGCAGAATATCTGGTAACAATCATCTGAATATAGTGGCCAAATGGCACATAGACAAAGAAATTTGTGTCTCTTCTGCATTTTTGTCTTGTTGGCTGCAATCGTCTCCATTCTCTAATTCAGTTGCCAGACAAGTTGATAGAATTGCCAAGATGGGGAAGAATGCCAGCAATCTTGGCTCCAAAATCACAAACAAAGTGTGTGTATTGAAAAATTAGGTGAGTTGTCACATTCCTGTTCAATTTCCTGCTTCACAGGAACTACCTACTCTTCTATATAAAATCCGGGACAGGCTACAAGTATTTGGCAAATTTAGATTGTTATTCATGGAGACAAAGTTATTCTTGAGGATTGAATGGAGAAGTCGCCAATTTGTAATTGCCTGATTGCTTTCTACTTCACAGGCTATCCTCTTGAGAAAGCTGAAGCTTATACTGCTCTTCAAAGGCCCTTTCTTGTGAATCAACTGGCACCCCAGCATCTTCTTCATGATTGGTAGAAGGCATACAACCACCTCGAAAATATTGGCATTCCTACTCCCCGTTATGCACTTGTGAATAGAAATTATCCCAATTAGGAGTTGGATTGCGTTGTAGAAGAAGAAGATTTTCTTAAGTTCATCGAAAGCAAATCTTGAAGCCTTTTATTGAAGTTCCTGGAAAGTGAATCTTGAACCCTTTTCGTTGAGAAGCCTTTTCATGGAGATGATCACACTGTTATGATTTACTACCCAGATTCTATTGGTGGGGAATAAAGGAGTTATTTCAGAAGGTAGGTAACCATTCCAGTGAGTTCCATCCAGATGTAAGAAGAGTTTGAAGAGAAAGCAAAAACATAAATGAAGAATTCAAGCCCATTGGAGGAACAGATGTTAACGGTTGGAGCTTTGTAAAGAATTCTTACAAATGTATGATGACGTTACATCTGTCTTATGCAAGATGTTCTTAGATGCTAAGGCACCTCATCTTTCATCAACAATTCCCCCATCACTTCCTTGGAAGGCCACAAAACCATCTCAACCTTCTGGGTTAACTCAACAAGGCTAAAAAGTGTCTAATGATAGTTTTTAGATTGAACATAATTTTTGAAAGTTTGATATTGGTAGGTTGTAATTATAATCTGTCGTCTAATTGTTGTTAATTCAGTGTTTCAAAATATAATATTAGAGATATTTTGTCAGTCTAAAAGTCCAATTAAAAAAGAATTGTATGTTGTCAAAGCATGTCAAAGTCAAGCTGTATCATTTTGTTTAACATAGGGTCCATTTTTATGACTCATCAAAAGTACGACTCTCAAAATTCAAAAGTGTCAAAAAATAATAAAAAATTGCCTCAATTGTAATTGAATGCACTATTGCTTGTACATGACATTCATCTTGTGGGAGGGAGGCGGGACAGTGGGATTCTAAAACTATGAATCAAAGCCAAAGGCACGGAAGGTTGGAGGACGAGTAGAGTTCTCTTGTCAATCATTAGCTATGAGGCCTTGAAATTGTATTAGTGGCAAAACTATTTGTGCCAAAATGACCAAAGCTAAGATCAATTCTGAGGTGACAGCAATAACCATCTTCTATCATTTGTGATCAAAGTGGTAGTGATCTATAACAATAGTTGCATACACTACAACAAGGACCTAGTGCTCAAAAAAATTTATGTAGTGATTGGATGTGTTTGTCCCCAATCACATTTGTTGAGTAATAGTGATTGGATGTGTTTGTCCCCAATCATATTTGTTGGGTGATTGTGTTTGGATGTGTTGTCCCAAATCATAATTGTTGTGAAAAGCAGTGTGTCCCCACTCATAAGTGATGACGGATTGACATGTTTGTCCCTATCCCAACTTGTTGTATGACCTCAAATAGAAGAATCAATCCCTATCTTTGGTTCCATGGGTAGATGTGTTTGTTGTTGTCATGTAGCTAGGTCGGATCCCTAGCGAGGGGCGACCTAGTCTTGGAATTGCTAATTGACCTTTCGGCCTTAGCAATTCTCCATAAAATGTGCAGCTTATATGTTTAATACAAAGGTATTGGTCTGACCCTAAATAAGTAACTTGTAATTAAATAGGACTGACCCTATTCTTGGCGTCAAATCAATAAGGCCGACTTGAGGTCTTTTAGGTAGCCTTACCTCATATGTATTCAATTATCTTGTAGTCTTTCATGCACAATGAACATATGCAATTCATAGTAAGCGAACTTATGCTTGGGAGTGACGATAAGACCTTATCGTCTATGGTTGGGAAGGCAACAATCTGATGTTTGCTTGCGGTGAACAAGCACAACCCGGAAAGTCAACATGGTATCAGAGCTATGGCTTTCCTAAATTGCAGATTTAGCCGGATGCGGCCTAAGCGAGTTGCAGTCGCAGTGTGACAATCTCAATGTTCGCTTGGCAATCACCGTATAGTCAAGGGTAAATCGCATTTTGAGTTTAGTAATCACAGTCGCAAGGTACTCATAGTCGTTGTGGATTGCATTTGCATTATCCGCATGGTGGTCGTGGCTTCGCAGCCCCGTGTTCGTTGCAGAGTATTCACAAAGTATTCGCAATGGACATTGGGGTATATCCAAATCATCACGGGATTATCGCAGTGACCGTGTTAGTGATGTTCGCGGTGTATTAGCATTTGCATCCGTAGTGTGTTCACATTATTGCATAATCATGATTGCATTTCAAGTTTTGTATTCGCCATGTTCAAAATGAATCGCATAAGTGTATGCATTGTTTGCGACCATTGGCAGCCGCATTCGCAGGGTGACTGCCAGACATTGCAGTCGCCATATTCACCTGGAGGCGTAAATGCAGGGAGGAAGCCGCTATTCCTCACCGCTTGGTATATTCGCCTTGTTTTGCACGATCATGGTGCTCAAGATATTCGCAGGGAGCCGTGTTCACAGTGTGAGCCATGGATGGTTATAGTCGCGCAACAGGGGGGCGTCCACGGACATTTTTATAATCCGCACCGTGATCACCATGAGAATATTTGCATTTTTATCACCAAGCTGATCATCTAATCGCGACAAGGTGGAAGCTCGAACCAGATTCGGGTCGTGATGGAGTTATCGTGTTTGCCAAGAGTCGTGGAGGCATCAAGGTCGCAGTGGTGATCGTAGCAGGCATATTCACACATGGAGGCAGCATCTACTGTAAGGTGATATCAATAATCACAATGCATTGAGGGGGCGTATGGAGACTCATCTCGATACACGGAGATTGCAGAAGGTGGTGACCATAGGTTACTCACGGTGATCTCATTGATTGTAGGGTGTATCTGTGTATGATCACAGGGGTATGTCCGCAGTATTTGCCTAGTCATAGTCATTCAGAATTAGAAGGATGGTCGTTGCTGTAGTGCTCGTCGAGAGCCATATTCACGGTGTTTGTATGCACAATAGCCTCGAAAGGAGTTCGTTGTATTCGCATTTGAATGGGTCGCAATATAAGAAATTGGCAATCGCAGAATATGATCACAATGCGTGGTCGACATTCTTGATCGTTTGTCGACTACAGTGAAAGCGTTTAGTGGCTTGGCATGTTGACGCCACCAAGATGAAGATAGATGATGAGCAATGGCGAGGGCCGAAGGCCACGCAGCCACCTTCACTAGATACTTCAGTATGGCTGGAAGCTTCGATACTGAGCCAAAACGTTGGTAGAAGACCAACCTAGAAAGAGATAAGTATTCATATGGTTGAATAAATTTTGTTAAATCATGTATGATTTCAGTATTGACATTTCAGCTTCATGTTTTGAGGTAATTCTCAGGGTCAAGGGGTGTAGGCTATTCAGAAAGTTCACCGTCATGCACATTGTTTGACCATCAACAACTTTGGTTGTTATGCCAACATTCTGAGCATCATCACTAAGCTGAAGGTAGATGGCAAGAGCCAAAGGCCACTCAGCCACCAAAGATTCATGAAACAACTTAAGGACGCAACTAAAAGAGATAAGTTTTATATATGCTTGTATCATGTTCGTGCTATTATTAATCATGGTTGATTCTAATAGTGATGTCAATAAGTCTTTAACTATTATGCTTCAGAGGGAGCTTGGAATAGGCATGAGAGCCTATACAAGTTTTCAGCTCATTTACTGACTTAAAGAGATGACTGACGATATGTCATTATGCTATGGATCCCTTTGTAGAAAGTAACAGTAAAGGAAAAGGAAATTTGGCATTCTTTTGATTTATGAAAATCCTATGATTGTTTTTCCTAATAGGATTCTTATATTATGTATCTCATTTCAAGTATTAAGAGGGAGTTCTACATTCCCTACAATCCTCAGTAAATTCTAGATGGAAGAATTGACAATATTCGGTAAGCTTAGGATTTTGTAAGAATTAGCATTAGAATTTGAAATGAAGGAACTAGGTCTAATGCATTTCCTTCTAGGATTAGAAGTATGACAAAGATTTAACTAAATCAATTAATGTTTTGAAAAGATTAAGAATGATGGATTGCAAACCTATGTCTACTCCTATGGAAACTAACTTGAAAGGTTGAGTATGTTTGCGGCTAACTCTGATTTTGCAGATCCATTTGAGTACAGACAGTTGATTGGATCCTTGATGTATCTAGTTAACACCAGACCTGACACCTGTTATGCAGTGAGTGCTCTCAGCCAATGTCCCTTCTTCGCTTGTGTGCAAGAATGGAAGGTTCCATTCTATACTTGTGTGCTAGATGGAAAATTGTAATTATGTAAAGACCCACTTGTGTATTACACTTTCTATACTTGTGTGCTAGAACCATCCTATGCTTGTGTGCTAGGTGGAAGATGTAATTCTATGCTTGTGTGCTAGATCCATTCTATGCTTGTGTGCTAGATAGAACTCTAAAGGTTCTGATTATGTATTCATTTTCTTCCCTAGTTAAGAGGGAGTGTTGTTTGTAACTAGGCTAAGAAAAAGGGGGATTCGGATTGCCTAAGGCAACATCCGAATCCCTAAAGGGCTGAGCCCTTTTGCCAAAGGGTAACGTGTACAGCTGGACCCTTCACGCCAAAGAAGATGGCATGTTCCTAAATAGGGCCAGCCCTATAATGAACACGCCACACTCAAATCAAATTGGTGTCAAAATATATATTTAAATAAGCCAACTTAAAAGGGTATATGCACCATATAAATAAAGGTTATTTGGCAAGTTTAAACACAATCATTCATTCATGCTCTTAGCAAAATTCATCTGCCTCTTGGTGTGTGAAAATAATCAGTGAACTTGGCGAATTTATCCAAGGAAGATATAGCGAATTTTGGTGCTCCTTATTGCTGTTAGATGGTGCATTAAAGTGCAGACCTGAGAGACTCATTCTTGCAAACCTGAAGCAAACTCGAAAGTACAGATTCAGTTGTAATGAAAGAGCAGACCTGGTGAATATAGAAGTGCAGACCTGGTATTAAAAGGGGCAGATCAGATTCATTCAAGTGTGCAGTTTTGGAGGTTTTCCCAGGGTAATTGAGCTGGTCTCTTGTGCACTTGTTTTCTTTCTTTCGTTTACTTGCTTATCATTTACTTAATGTTAATCTGAAATTAAATACTGAAAGTCTGATTGCTGGTCTGAGACAAAAAAAATTTATTTTTTAATCCAACCTGAGAGACATTTGCAAGGCACAATTGGTTATGGGCTGAAGTATTCACTCAATACTGTCATCACCTTGGAAGGTTACTCTAATTCGGATTGGGTAGAAAGTGTCACAGTCAGGAAGAGCACTTCAAGCATTTTGTTTTAGTTTGGGATCCATAGTGATCTCTTGGGCCTGCAAAAAACAGTCCTCAGTTGCACTGACTACTTCTGAAGCTGAGTATATTGCAGCAAGTGTTGCCACTAGAGAAGCAGTGTGGCTTCATAAACTTCTTGCTTATTTGTTTGGACAACCTTGGGAACCCACAGTCATTCATTGTGACAATCAAAGTTGTATGAAGATGTCTGTCAATCCAGTGTTTCATGACAGGTCAAAGCATGTGGAGACTCATACAAGATATGGTACAAAGAGGTGCCATACAGTTGAAATACATCAGCACAGATAACAGGTCTCTTGCTAGAGTGAAGATTGAATACTTCAAAGATAACTCTTGGTGTTGTGGAAAACACAGCTTTGGTTGAGAGGGAGTATCAACCCCAGTGATACATTTAGTTGTATCTTCCACCCTCTACGAGCAATGCAAGGTGGTGTTGTATTCTTCTCTAAAGAGAAGATTAAGGTGAAAATCCTCTTCCACCCTCTGTGGGCAATGCAAGGTGGAGCCATCATTTGCGGGCAATGCAAGATGGTAGTTATCCTTCTCAGGGAGAAGGTTGAAAGATCTCTTCCACCCTCTGCGGGCAATGCAAGGTGGATCCATCCTCTGCGAGCAATGCAAGATGGATATCATGGAAGAAGTCTATGATTTGTATTTATATATTTGTATGTATACTCACTTTTTGCAGGTGTGCATAGTAAGATTTTGGATCCATCCTTTGCGGGCAATGCAAGATGGATAGCATGGAAGAAGTCCATGATGTATTTTTCGAATTCAGGTATGCTTGATGAATATCATAGATGTGGATTACATGATGCATATCATTTCATGATGTAGAACATCATTTAGTTTTCATGGGAGCAGCCATGATGTGACTTGCTTATTTGGAAGTATCCTCCCTAGCTAAGAGGGAGTGTTGTCATGTAGCTAGGTCGGATCCCTAGCGAGGGCTGACCTAGTCTTGGAATTGCTAATTGGCCTTTCGGCCTTAGCAATTCTCCATAAAATGTGCAGCTTATATGTTTAATACAAAGGTATTGGTCTAGCCCTAAATAAGTAACTTGTAATTAAATAGGACTGATCCTATTCTTGGCGTCAAATCAGTAAGGCCGACTTGAGGTCTTTTAAGTAGCCTTACCTCATATATATTCAATTATCTTGTAGTCTTTCATACACAATGAACATATGCAATTCGCAGTAAGAGAACTTGTACTTTGGGGTGACGATAAGACCTTATCGTCTATGGTTGGGAAGGCAACAATCTGATGTTTGCCTGCGGTGAACAAGCACAGCCCGGAAAGTCAACATTTGTCACTATACTTGGATAAAATCTAGTAAAGTACATCTTACTAAGGAAGCATAATGAGGCTAGTTCTACTATTGCTCATCACAAGTAGATGTGTATGTCCCTACCCATACCTTGTGTTTTTTATGCACTACTGAATTTGTTCATCAAATGTCGTTAGTCCACTTATCCCCGTTTCAAGAATGATGTAACAAAGGTGGTTTTAGGAATATTACATCATTCATATTCCTTTAGGATACATAAAATAATCATTTTTTAGGTTTGTTAGTATTTGCTACGGTTGGATAGGAATTATTTATCCCATGAATGTCTATGTAAAGGGGTGGTTAAAGGAGCTCTCATATAATACAGGAGATGTAAGTCTTATCAATTTCCATTATCTATTAACGAACAATAATCAATAGAAACACAGTAAATTCAATGTAATTGAATCCAAGCACTTTGAAAAACCAATACACAGCTGCTCAAAATAGTCAAACAAAACTAGGAACAGGTCTAAAGATTGAGGAACAGAACTAGTAAGTTGGTCACTATTTACGATGTTGCTGTTTGATATAATTCCTTCTAGTACCAGTCACTGTTTTTATCCAGCCTCTGTCGATATATTCTTAACTTTTACCATAAAAAAGAAGACAAATATAAGAAAAACACTCAAAGCAATTCGAGTCATTCTCAGATTTGTACGTTAACAAACATGTAAATGGACTCCAAATTGCAGAATATGTGACATGAAAAATAAATCAGATTACATATAAGTACATACATAATCTCAAAGATTTCATTAAAAATCAACATGCAAATGCCAAAATATAGAGAACTATGGCATCTATGAAAATATACATCAGCATGCATGTAAGAAAAATATACAAATATGAAAGAATCTCATTAATAGAAGAGAACTACATTATGAAAAAAAATTATTGTTAGAAGAAAACTACATAACCTGAATGAGTCTCACAAATTAATCATCAGGGGAAAGGAAAAATTGAGTTATGTAATATTATGGTTATTAAATACCCCAATATAATCCATATGTCTCAACCGAAAACACTACCTTGCTTCTTTCTGATCAATCCTTTGACTGCGACTGATTAAAAATCTGTGAGAAAGTAAATAATTCTTGGAAAATCAAGAATATCTTTTGAAAGCATTAAAAAGAATGTCCACACCCAAACCGACTATCAGCACAGAAGCATCATTATGGAAAAATTGTTCTTTTATGTTTCAATGCTTCAAAAAGCACTCATACCACCAAGGCATACTGCCATCTGGGGGAGGGAGAAGATGTGCATTACAGATCAAAAAAATATCTTAGATCCAAATTCAATCATTCCTGGTATTTAAAAGTTTTCAAGGCTTTTAACAGGACACATTCACCCCAGGAAAGCAAAACTTGCTTATCCATTATCCATCCGAACATTGCAAAAAAGTTCATTGTTCAGAATCTCAGATGATCATGACATACTGCCTACAGCTCATGTTAAATTCAAAAGGCCGTGTTTCTGGAGGTTTCCTGGGCAAAAGTCCATGGGAAAGGATTTTTCAAAGCAGTTTTGGGGTTCAAGGCCAGGTGAGCTTCCCATAAAGGGTTTACTACACTAATTTCAACAATCAAGATCAGGCATGGAATTCCTGGAAAATCCCTATGAAAAATCGAAGTAAAGAATTGTCTTTTTTAAAATAATCTATCTAATTATAAACTATGGTTGAAATACGGGTTAAGAAGAGTCAGCCAAGCTACATCAACAACTGGATATAATTCAGCGTAGAAAAACGACAGATAAATTGTGAACAGAATCTTCCACAACTTGAAAAATTCGAGCAAAGAGCAGTGCATACAACAAAATCCCACCTTTATTCAAAATTAATGATAGATGAATATTAGGAATCCATGATCAGTGTTCATAAAGACTGCCACTGCAGAAGGTAAGTATTTATATAGTACACAAAACATGTGGCCAATGCAGAGTAGTTTGATTTGGAAAAGAATGGGGAGACTAGGACCCAGTGCAAATTGGCTGCTCTAACATTTGCGGTCAATGATAAACTCATGTTCCCATTGTTTGAAATGATTGGCATATAGAGTAAAATTTGTATTTCTATTTCTTCTAAGATAGAGAGCATCAAAACTTTCAGATGTGAAATTTCTAAATACGTATTTCTATATGGTGGCCTTGTACTATACCTACGGAATAAAAATAACAGCTCAGTTTGATTAAAGCTAAGAGTTTACCTCCAAAGGCAACCCATGAAGGTCAGATTGTGAAGGGATAATCAGACATTTTTCCTGTCTAATTTCACTGAGCTTTTCAAAGAAGATTTAGCATTGAATACTTTTTTAATCAAACAGAGTTGGAGAACCTTGTTAGAGGCACAAAAGGCTGCATTAGAATTAGAATAGACTTTAGGAAAATTTATAAGAAGACTTAAAAATAACAGTGAGCCTAATGAAATAAAGCTTAATGTGCAAAGGATTAAGCTGTTTGATAGAAGGAAAAATTTGAGATGTGAAATTTGGAGTTCAAAGGTATTGACTAATAACCTTATACATCTTAATTTAAACAATATAAAAAACCTGCCAACAATATGGCAAATAGCATAAAATCTATTGTACTTAATTTATGATGTAAAATAATATACTTGCATAAGGAAACAAAAAGTACAGTAGAACACCTAGTAGATCAAAATCATTTGATATGATGTAAACCGATCGATACATGCAGTACTACCCAAATTTTTGCAGGATTCAGCTAGAAAACCAAAGTAATATGTTATGGTTGCAGCCTTGCTTTAGTTGTTTAAGAACATTCTTGATAATTGTCAATTGATTAAAGATTTTTATAATTTAATGAAATTCCCTTATGTTTAACTTCAAACACTTAGAGCAGATGGTGAACAAATTCTGAAGGAAAGCGGTGCCAGAAAATACTTTCCACCACCTCAAATATACTCTTTCCTTTGTACATACTACATATACTTGCAGTCTCTGACATACAAAAGCCCTTTTCGTATTAGAGAAAAAATTGATGCCCCTCAATTTGCCAGACAACATTTTAAAGCAAGGAGGACATTCTCGGGATATTTGAGCTTTGCAATTAAACTCAGTGACTCTATGACAGAATTCTGCACCCTGATCAAAACTTCAAACACCAAAGGAGAAGAAGCTTTTCCTTCTCAGAAAATAACCATCAATTCCAGCACATACATCACAATGCACTGCAATTCCTTATTTCTGACTCAAGAATTTTATGAGTTATCATGTATCTTATTTGCAGCAGTTTCATCTTGTAGTCAAGTATGAGAAAGGACCAACAAAAAATATAGTGAACCTCATCAATTGTCCCCTTCTATGCGCACTAAGGATTAGAAAAATAATTCTCATTCAAATCCACAGCAAAGAACCCTTCATAAAGCTTTGCAATAGCTGACCATCATCAACCAAGTAACCTTTTTTTATCATAACCCTTACAGTCAGGTCTTGTACATGCTCAACTTGTTATATGTACCAGTTAATGAATTAGAATAATGAGTTCTTTTAGTCAGTTACCTTTTTAGTGGTTCTATTAATGGTCATTTAGTTAGTCATTAAGAGTTTTAGTTCGTCATCTTAGTTGTCGAATTATTTCGCATTTCGCTTTTCGCTTTTTGCTTTTTAGTTCGTTATGTGAAACTATTGCTTCTTTTATAAGAACACATTGTTTGCTTTTTAGATTTTAGCTTTTAGCTTTATTTAACACTTCCAAGTGTTTTAGCTTCATGTTGAAGTTTTACATTAACGGTTTGTTTTTTTTAGAACACCATCTTGTAATTCCTTTATATACGCTTGTATATTCGTTATTAATTAATTCAATATCATTCGATTATTGTATTCAATTATTTTTCATGGTATTAGAGCATGGATAAATTTTTTGAAAAGTTTATAATTTTTCTAAAAAAAGAATTTGAGTGAATCTTTTTAAAGAATATTTGAAGTGATCTTCGAAAAAAAAAAATTCAGAAAATCAAAGGGTTTTCTGAAAATTTTGTGGGTAATGTTGTGGGCAAGGTCGAAGATTTTGTGGGCAGATTTTTTGGCAAGATCGTGATTTTTTTTGGTGCAGTGTTCGTGGGCGGTGCGATTTTCTGAGATCATGCGTTTTTCAGGTTGCAATTTGCTTTTGACTGGCTTATTACTCTATGTTTTGCACGGAAAATTTGCACCTCCTTTTGGGTGAATTTTTTTTTGCAATTTAAAGTTTGACGACGGAACGATTTTTCACATTCAATTCAGTGTGACTTGTTCTCTACAAGTTTTCTGCAGTTTTTTGCGACTTATTCTCTTGCAACAGCGGTGGGAATTTTTGGGTTTTGTTTTCCGAATGCGATCTGGGTTTTCCACGCTTTGGATTTTATGATCTAGTAGCAATTTTTTCGCATTTTTGGCTTTTCGCAAGTTTGCAGCGCCGCCTGAATTTTTCTATCACGATTTTTTTGTCACGTTTTTTGCAGCAGCGTGATTTGTTGGGTCATGTTTTGCGCGATTTTCGCAACTTTACCTGGTGCTATGAGCATTTTCTTGTCGGCTTTTGTGTGGTGACTTGCAGATTTTCTAGCGCCTAGGGTTATTGCAACCAGTTTTTTTTGTGTGCGTGATTTTTCTGTAATGTCCCTACTAGTTAGAGATCATTAACCTGCAAAATAGATTGTTAGAATACAACAAACATATATATATATATATATAGAAGTAATCTAACTTTAATATACTTAACATAATCACAACTTTTATCTAATAAAAAGGATACGATTGCCATACAAAAGTATGTCCTTAGGCGGCCGTGAAGCTCGCCTTCTTGGAACCCATCTTGGTTCCAAGCCCTCCAGGAAGTCAAAGGTGAATTTGACTCCTATCTTGAATGTAATTTCTTACATCCAAGCCCTCCAGGAAATCAAAGGTTAATTCGACTCCTGTCTTGAATGTAATTTCTTACATCCAAGCCCTCCAGGAAATCGAAGGTTAATTCGATTCTTGTCTTACACCCAAGCCATCCAAGGAAGACCCTATGTCAATTCCTTGCCTTGGATGATGCATCCCATCATCCAAGTCCTCAAAGGGGACCGGCCAAATCCGTCTCTTCTTGGATGAACTTAGTCAACCAAGCCATATATATGCATATAGATATTCAGTATATACTGCCCTCCAAGGATTATCATAATCCCTCCGTTAGGCTAAGGGAATTTCTTCCCCATAACCTTCATCATATAATCACATTAATATTACATTTTATAATTCATTACTGTTTTCCATTCCATAATTTACGTCTTCATTTACATATTCTTTAATCTTTCTAATGATCCTAAATATACATACATATTCTACATAGATTTCTATCTTTATTGCTACATTCATATAAGTAATCATCAGAGATATATGTATTCATAAAAATGCATATGTGCGTGTGGGGCACACACATCCACACACATATATACCTTAAGACTTCTTAACCCCTCTTACTTGTACGCAGATTGTAGCCTACGGTTGGAGTTCGCACTATAGATGTCGCCTGCAAATTGGGAGGCATACCATAAAGAACACAAATGTTACTTCCTGTAACTTGATAACAATTCTGATCTGATCTTATCAATGGTGATGTCACTAGATGCTTTTGATTCCTTCCCTTTATATCTCTCAATTTGAGGGAGAGGTCACACCTTTTCATCATGTATGCCCTTTGGCAAGAGACATGCCCTTTCACGATTAGCACCCTTTGAAAGAGTGTAACTCTTCATTATTTCTACCATTTGAAAGGGACACAACCTTTCATAATCAGATCTGCACTTATTATTTAAATCAAATCTGCACTTCTCATCACCAAATTATCCCCCCCCTCAAATGAGGTTTTCTTCTCCCTTTTATATATCATTGTTGAGGGAGTGACAACTTTTCCTTTCATGTCTTTTGACTTTTCATTAACTTAATTAATTTTTTATTAATCATATTTAATTATATCATTTTATATTTTAATTTTATTATTATCATTTATTATTAAATTCTATTTCAAAGTGGGGATATTATTATCATTTATTATTAAATTCTATTTCAAAGTGGGGATATTATTATCATATATTATTAAATTCTATTTCAAAGTGGGGATATTACATTTTCCTAGGAGGGTTTCACTACTTTCGCAATTTCTGATCTCCAATCTGCAGATTATGCTCTCTGCTCGCAACTAGGGTTTGTCAGAGCTTTGTTTTTTTTAAGTTTTCTTTTTTTTTAAATCGTCTGTTTTTTTAATGATTTTTTAAAAAAAACAATATTTTCTACAGATTATTATTTTCTGTTTTTTTAAGAAAATTTTTAGGGTTCAAATTTGCAAGAAGTTTTAATTTATGGGTTTTTCAGCAAACCTCGAAATTTGCGCATTGGGATTCATGCCTTGAATTTCGTTCCAGGGGTTCAACTTCTTTGTGCATTTGTTTCTATTCTGATTTTTTAATCAAATTCTTCTATCTCATTTTATGTGCCTTCACAAGGTTGACCTTAATCAACCTTGGTTTCCATGATGGCCTCTTTGACCAACATCATGTTGGAGCACAATCAGAAGTTCAACGGCTGCAACTACAACACCTAGAAACAGCGCATGTTGATGATATTTGAATATCATTGCCTTGATTAGATTGTTCTAGACAAGCTCACTCGTCCTACAACAGCAGGTAAAGATCAGGACAAATTTGATGAGCAAAACCGAGAGGCTGTCATGCTTATCAAACTCTCAGACACAGACGATCAACTCCCTCAAGTAAAACAGCTAAAGAGATCTGGGATCTCTTGAAGGATCTTCATGAAACGTCCAACAAGAGTCGAGCTTTCTTTCTGAAGAATATGTTGTTTTCTATCATGATGGATGAGAAGTCATCTATCCAGACACATCTTACGAAGATCAAGGACATCCATGACCTGTTGCAATCTATTAGGTGCACCATGGCTGAAGAGGATATGGTAGTGATCATGCTGAAAAGCCTTCCTAGATCCTACGAGCATTTCATTGATACACTCAATATCACTTCTACTAGTGTTGATCTGAAGTTTCCTAATCTCTGCAACAAGCTTCTACAGCAGGATCGATGGAAGCAAAAGTTTGGAAGCAACGCTAGTTCGTCCACTGAACAAGCCTTCACAGCTGAAGTTTCGGATAAGAACAAGGATAAAGCTCAGTCCTTCCAACAGAAGGGACAAGGTCCACCTCAACAATCTTCAAAGAAGAAAAGTGTACAGTGTAACTATTGTCACCAATTTGGCCATATGAAGAAAGATTGCAGAAAATTGTTGGCATCTGTGCAATCTAAACTGGGAAGGTCTCAGGAACAAGAGCATGCTCATGTTACAAAGCGTTTTGAAGAGGAGTCAGCCCTCTATGCTTTGTGATAAGCAAATTTCATGTTTGGTAGGTTTTCACGATTTTTACCTGAAAAATTGTTTGAGGGTTTTCACGATTTTTTCCTGAAAAATTGTTTGTAGGTTTTCAAATTGTTTGTAGGTTTTCACAATTTTTTTCCTGAAAAATTATCTAAGGGTTTTCATAATTTTTTCTTGAAAAATTGTTAGTAGGTTTTCACCATTTTTTCCTCAAAAATTGTTTGTTGGTTTTTTCGATTTTTTCCTCAAAAATCATCTGTAATTCGCAAAGTTCACGTGGGATTTTGTGATTCGCGAAGTTCACATGGGATTTTGTGATTCGCAAAGTTTTCAAGGTTTGACAGTTTTTTCCTCAAAAATCGTGCTTTGTTGCAGTCAAGTTTGGATCACACCTGGAGTTGCTAGGGCGAACATCTGCAACCATGGTATCTTGCAGTCTGTTTTGTAGTTGTTGGAGCAAACAGTGCTCAGTACTCTTCTGCAAAAAGGTTTGCCGATTTTTCCTAAAAATCATGGTTTCATGCTTCTATAATTTGCGTGAGACAACTATATAATTCACATGTGAGGGTTATATCAGTCATCCAAAATCAGCTATTCCTGGTCATTACCACTTTGCAGATCCTGGGAGGGTCTTCGCGGTAGCAGAGTGTTCTTGTGTTTGTGATCAAAAGACCTGTAGTGTCTTTTGTCAGGTACTTAGTTGATACAATGACCATTAAGGGATAACACTTAAGCAGTATTTCTATAGATAAACCATTTGAAAAAAAATTGTTGATGATTGGTGTTGTTTTTGCAGCTAGTTGAAGCCTTCCAACTGAAAATCTGCCTTGTATCAACCTCTTCTCAGTTGTCAACTATGAGAATCTATCTCTGTGTATTCAGTATTACACCGTGGACATACATGGGTCATGGTGTTGTTCTCTAAAACAAGAGATCCTCAATACCTATAGAAGTACCATTGATACTCCTAAGTCCTAGAGTTATTATTTTTCCAGAACAACTGTACTTATAATAAGTTGATCCTTGCATTTATTTCAGAATGGGGATCCCAAATCCTCAGCCACTCTGCAAACCATTGTGGAAGATAAAAGAATCTATCAATTAAACTTCTCTACAGCTTTTCCCTCAAATTGTTTGTTGGAGTTCCACTGTTAGTTGGACCCTTGGTTTGGTGCATGCCTTAAACACATATACCATCAAACATAGGCAGAGGCACAACAATCTCCTGAATATAGAGTATGTCATGTTCTCATAAGCCACCCACCCTTAAGTAAGGTTTTACATCCTTGAACCATATAAATTTCCCAATGTCATTACCGATCCTTCAAAACTACTAAGGAGCAAGACAAAGATAATGTTTTTTAGAGCACCTAGCAACAGATTATACCACCGTAAAAGCATTTCATCAACAAAATCAAAGCAAACCATAAAGATTTCCACAAGGATATCAAACCCAACAATATGTCTAGGTAAGCGACAGAATTTAGCTGCAATTATATAAACCATTAGATATGATTGTGTGCCTCATAATGATCATCGGGTGCAACACTTTCCTCCTAAATCTTCCAGGTTTCCAAAGCATTGATGATGTCCTAGTGTCAACAGTGATAAACTGCGCCATCTATCACAAGTAAAAGAGAAGGTACAAGTTGCGAATCCTTAAGATACTGACTTTCAACTGCCTCTCAAAGACGCACTATATCAGTCCTTTCTTTGAGCAAATTCTTCATGTCTAAACTGTACACCATGACTTCTGACTAAGAATTTCATCATCTTTCTTCATTGAAAGCCCAAAGCAGTAGAAGATAAAATGAAGATGAAAGGAACACTTTTCTAGGGTGTTAGGACCCTCAACAGCATGTTAGGCCTCATGTATTAGAGTAAAACAAGTGGGTTGGAGTTAAAATACACCCCAAAACTAACAAAAACCAACAAGGAAGACAATATACAAGAAATGCCAACTTAGGAAAAAAGTTCCACCTATGAAAACTACAACTCCTCAAAAGACAGAAAAAGATCCAAGCTAATTGAGAAAAAAGAATACATACAATATTTCCATGCAACTCCGATAAAATCTGGAAATAAACTCTTTCGGTGGTTATTATGAATATGCAGCATTTGATTAACACATTGAAGAAAAGATAGGAAATCTGACTTTAACATCTTCTAGTTAAAATTTGAAGTAGAGGAAAATTTAGACAATATCCTAAGCAAATCAGAGATCCAAGACTTGGTGAGTCCTGAGCTGGGTCACCCTGGGCGAATTCTAGCAAGTCCAAGGACTCGCCGACCCAACCTGGACCCGGAGAGTCCCAATGTCCGGACTCAGCCGGCGGCAAAGCGGAAATAAAACATAAAAAAAAACTTTGAAATAAATGTTTTAATTTTTTTTTATATTTATATTGCCTCCTTGACCCTAAAAAAAAACCTCATTTGATTGTATTGGAAAAATAGGAAGAGTAGAAGAGTGAGTTGTGAGGAAAAACAAGAGTGCATTATAGGGCAACCAACAAGGAGGAAGAGCAAAATTTATTCAACAAATCGCATTGGGGCAGCGTAATACTTACATTTGGCGCATCAAGAGCTTGTTAGAAAGGATTGGAAAGAGGTTGCATTTCATTTCAACCTTGTTCTAATGAATAAGATGAAATTTTTTGGTTTTTTGGGTGTTTCCTAAGCAAAATTTACATTGTTTTTCTTTTAAACATTTCTATTCATTTTCTTTCAAAGAAATCACCAAGCCCCACAATGTAGATTTTTTTTTTCAAAACATTTTCATTTTCTTTCAAAGAAATCAACAAACCCTACAATGTACATTGTTTATGCTTTGAAAATAAAACAATGTACATCGTAGGGTTTGCTGATTTCTTTGAAGGAAAATGAATAGAAATTCTATTACAATGTTGTTTTTTTAAGATATCGGGTTCTAGTATGGGTACTGTTTGGGTACAAGTACGGGTACGGTTTGGGTACGTCTTGGGTGCCTAGGTTCTTTGTGGGTCTTTCTACGAAGAACCCACAGGGAACCCAAGCATCTAGAAAGTACCAAGGGCTCTACCCAAGCATAGTTTCATAAATTAAAACCTCAAACAGCATTTTTTATCAGAATATGCCAACAAGCAAGCAATTAAATATCATTCCACTTGCATTTGTGAGCTATACCTATGAACATGGGGTTAGTAAACTTTATATCAGCATTACTGAGATTTGATTTCAGTTGATTTACATTATGCATATGTAGCAATTGTTTGCTTATGTTTTGTGAAATCACTTTCCTTGTGTGGTTAATGATTTGGCATTTTGTCAAATGTTTGAAAAATGAAATTGAACCAACTTCTGCACTTGACATAGCTAGAGGTAGTGGCAATCCAATTGATTGTGGTTCAATGAAATTGAACCAAATGTTGCTATTGATCTTGATCTTTTGATAAAGAACATGAATATTAAAATAGATTATAATTTGAATTTTCATTGTGTAATGGCATTTTGAGACTTGAGTAATTTCATTTTTGCAAATTATGAATGAGGTATCAAAATATTCTATTTTTTTATATTTATTGGCAATTATGGATTTATGAGTATCACTCTTCTTATAGCTATACACTGATATAGTTTATATTTTATAAATTTGATGTTTGAACATATATATATATATATATATATATATATATATATATATATATATATATACCAACGTACCCGTACCCAAGGAAAAAAATTTGCGGTACCCGCAAATCTGTACATGTACCCGTATCCGTACCCGTACTCGGATCGGTAACTTAGTTATTTTTTCAAAATATTTCTATTACATTGTTTTTTTTTGTATTAGTTTATAATTTAACAATGCACAAATCTTAATTTTTTTGTAATTGTGTCTTATTCCACCTTCAACTTTTGAAAACCAGATTTTTGACAATGTCTAGTTCTACTCCTACTCCTAGAACAATCCCGGGTAGAAGAGATCCAACTTGGAAATATACTGAATATTTTCCTAGGCAAAAAAAGCGACAGACAAAATGTAAATATTGCAAAACAATCTTTCATGGAGGCATAAATAGATTGAAATACCACATTGTCGACATACGTTGCCATGATGTTGATCCTTGCACCGAAGCAACTCCTAAGGCTATTCGAGAGAGCCAAGTGCAACTAGAAACATTTGAAGCTCATAAAGAAAAGAAGAAGAGGCAAGGGGGGAGTTGGATAGCATTGGTTGTGTTGGAGAGGCTTCTTCCATGCCTCCATATCATCCTAGTGCGAGTGCTAGTGCTTGTGCCAATGGTAGTGGGAGTGTTAGCATTGATCCTAGAGTTCATAAATCTAGGATGGATTCATATTTTGAGCCACGCACTACTCCTGGTGCCCAACCGTTGCTTGAGAGCATGGATTGGAACAAGGAGGTACATGATGCGGCTAGACATGCAATTGGAAAATTTGGTTACTATTGCACCATTCCATTATTTGCAGCCAGGTAATTCTTTTTTATTTGATTGTTATAAATTTTTAATATTTACAGTTTGCTTTGTCTTATGAAATTTTAATGGACACATTTAATTTATTTGTGGCAGGTCCCCTTATATTAGAATAATGTTTTGCTTCTTCAATGGTCATCTAGTTGTCTTAAGTTAGTTTAGGAAAGTTTCATTTTCTACATTTTGTTAATGATTGTTTCTTTTAGAAACATCGTCTCTTGTAAATTCTTTATATAGAGCTTTCGTCTCTATTTTTTAATAGAACATTGAATTTACCATTACATGGTATCAAAGCGAGTCGGTGGGATTTCATAAAATTTGGCAAATTTTTTAAGAAAAAATTGAGCCTCTTCTGATCTGGAATTTTTTCTAGAAATTTGTTCTTCGATTTTTTTAATGAAAATTAAAAAAAAAATTGTTAGTAATTCTAAAAATTCTTGAGGAACTTTTTAGTGAAATTTTTCTGAAGATTTTTGGGGTTTTAGAAGATTGTGAGGGTTTTCAGTTTTCATGCAAGAGAGAGTTTTCACTTCTTCAAGCCCGCGCATTTGTTTTCTGTGCGTTTACGTCCATTTTGGGAGCTGCCATTGGGAGTTTTCTTTGTGCCTGCGTAAAGTCAGTGGAGCTTTTTCGCAACGGCCTTCCTTTCATGCATTTTTGGCACGAACTCACTGTGTTTTCGCATTTGCTTTCGTCGCAATTTCTTGTTCCTATGCACACGACAATGGTTTTTTGTTTTTGAGCTGCGCAACTATATTTTTGGCCCACACCTATGTCTTCATCTCTGTTCAACGGCTCTAGGGTGTCTATTTGTTGTTTGCGAGCTCTTCTTTTCTATCTATGACAAATCTGAGCAGGCGACTATTTGTGCACGAAGGGTTTCAGTGGTTTGATTTCCGTGTATTCTCTATGCGACGGTTTCTTTCATTTCTAGCTAGGTAGGGCACGTTTTCCGCCTTTGTTTGTGGTCTCTGTTACCAATGACTAGGGCATTGTTACATGACAAATTTCATATTTTTTACCGACAACAGGTTCTCTGCTCTATGATTTTTGTGACGCCCATTTACGACTAGTGTTTAACCATCATGTTTCTCAATCTCTTTTCTAAAATTGTTGGTATTTTTTTACTATTTGAAGTATTTGAGTTTTTATAATTTTTTGTCTTCAAAAAACTTATTATGGTTTTTTAATAATTTTTGTCCGTTAAAAATTATTTTTGGTTTTTCTTTATTTTGTTCTCAAAAATCATCTGTAATTCGTGAAGTTCACATGGGATTTAGGGTATCTAAGTTTATAATTTTTTCCAAAAAAATTATTTATGGGTTTTGTACAATTTTTTCCACAAAAATCGTTTTGTACAAGGGTTTTACTGTCTTTCCTCAAAAACAAAGTTTTGTATGCTGATCCATGTCTTGGATTTTGTGCCAGCTACTCACTGATGTTTCAATGTCTAGGTTTTATAATTTTTTCCTCAAAAAATTACTGATGGGTTTTTTTATTTTTCTCCTCAAAAATCATGTCTAGTTTTGATTTATTTTTCACCTCAAAAATCATGTCTGGTTTTACTCGATTTTTCCCAAAAAAATCATGGTTTCTTGCAGCTATTTTGGATCGCACCTAGAGTTGCTAGGGCAACGATCTGCCAAGGGTTTGCCAATTTTTCCTCAAAATCGTAGTTTCAGTTTGCGAAACTGTTCTCGATGTCTCTGGCTACAAGGAGGGACAATTTTTTTGTTTTCCCAACATCAGGTTGGACGGTTTTTGGTTATCTTGATCATTAACATTTTGCAGATTCAGGGAGGGTCTCAGCAGCATGTTGACAACAAGCGATTGAATAATTTGAATTTGATTTCGTGATTAGCATTTTTAATTTAAGATTTATTGAATGATCATTGATTTTGCTTTATTTTCAAATTTCAGGTGGCACCATGTTCCTGAAGTCCATTAATCCTTTTGCACATTCAAAAAATGCTACTTTCCTATGTGAGGCTACAAAGGAGGTCATACATGAGGTGGGTGAGAAGAATGTAGTACAAGTGGTGGCCAATAATATAGCAAATTATGTTGTCGTAAACTTTTGATAAAGAGGCACCCATCTATATTTTAGTCTCCATAAGCCACCCATTGCCTTGACCTCATGTTGGAGGATATTGGCAAGCTTCCAGGGATCAAGACGAGTGGAGAAGGCAAAAAATATTTGCAAATTTGTATACAATCATTCATGGGTCCTTTGCCTAATGAGGCAATACACGGGGCAAAAGGAGTTGGCTCATCCTAGAATCACTAGATTTGCCACCAATTTCATCACATTGCAATCCTTAATTCAGTGTAAGGTAGCTTTGAGGCATATGTTTGTTGGTGAGGAGTGGACTTCCTCATCCTATGCTATGACCGTTGCAAGGATTGATGTGGCAAATTGCATTTTTTATGAGTCGGGCTTTTAAGCCCCTTGTGCTGAGATTGTGAATGTAAAATTTTTATAAATTCTACATTATGTTTTAACTTTTATTCATATTTTTCTTTTATTTACTTATTTTCATTCACACTTAACTGATATTAGATAATGTTTCACAATATTTGCAGTTCATTGAGCCCTTGGTAGTTCTCTTATAAGTTGTTGATAGGGAGAAGTTCGCATTGGGCTACATATACAAGGGCATGGATAGGGCCAAGGAGGCCATCAAACCTGTCTATGGAGGACATGAGAGTAAGTATCTACCCATTTCGAATATCATTGATAGGAGATGGCAAATCTAGCTTCACAAGCCCCTCCATGCAGCCGCTTATTACCTCAATCCGGCATTTCATTTCCACCCTAATTTCAAGACGGATGAGGAGGTTCTTAATGGGCTCTACTCAATAATAGAGCCAATGCCACCCGGTCATAGTAGCACTATAATCCACGAGATAGAGGCCTTTTCTAATGCAGAAGGAAAGGTCTTCTCTTGTCAACTTTGCAAAGACAATCCGACAAAAATGCAGCCAGGTATAAATATATTTTAAGAGCATAATTTTAATTATATATTATTCAATTTATTATTAAATGAGACAGATTTTTTTTCTTTTTCTCATCTCAAATAGATGGTGGCAGATGTTTGGTCCTAAAACACCAAATCTTCAACAAATAGCCATTCGTATTTTGAGCCAACCATCCAATGCTTCCGATTGTGAACACAATTGGAGTATGTTTGAGCACATACACTTCAAGAAGTGCAATAGACTGTCTATGGAGAGGTTGAATGATCTAGTCTTTGTTCATTACAACCTCCATCTTACACAGACAGCTTTGGACCATGACACCACCCCAATCATGCTAGAGGAGGTCAATCCAAAATCTGAGTGGATTACTGAGGCTATAGATCCTATCTTTAGCAATGAGGACCCTCTTGATTGGATCGACCAAGTAGATAGAGAGGCTGAAACTATAGCCATGGCAAAGGAGGAGGTTAGAGCATGAGCAAAGCCAAACACAGACAGCTGATGTTGGTGAGGGTGGAATAGAGTCACTGCTAACTCATCCAAGACCTACCTTAGACACCTTCGCAGGAAGGATGCAAGCTCCTTTGAACCATAGACTTGTAGTTGTTTTGATATTTGTGAGGAACATTTGATATCATGGATTTCATATTCCATGAGTTTTGTAATATGTTTACAATTGACAATATTTATATATCTATGTTTGCTATTTCCTTCAGCTACAATTTGCGTTTATACTAATGTGATCCATGTATGTTTATGTATGTGATCAAATTAGCTTCTATTTGATGATATTATTGTGTATTTAAGGTTTATTTAATAAAGGGTGCATGAAACAAGTTTTAAATCCTTAAAAAATCTAAATTTCTTGGGTTTTTCACTTTGCCAAGTCCTGGCTGAGTTTTTTTGCTGACTCCTAAGTCCCAAGTCGAGTCACCCTTGCCAAGTCTGAGTCGCGTTTCTATGGAGCAAATACACAGATCACCTAGTTGAACTGCGTTACCTTCAAATTTCTTGAAAGGAAGAACCAGAAAGGGAGTTGCAAAATATTGAAACTGCTTCTTCAAACTGTTTTTTATATTTTAGCATTCTTTTGTATATTTTGTTAGTTTTAGTTGGCTTAACATTTTGTAGTTTTTTAAATATCAACGCAATTTCAATTAATACATGGCACTATATGTTCTCTAGTATGTACCAAAAATGCAGAGTCTTAGAGAGCTCCAAAATTTTGTGCAGCCATACCTACCTCCTCTTAGAATTTAATACAAGTTGCTCTAAAGGTATTCTTCCTCCAGCAGCACACCAGTACACTGCAGTTTCCCCTCAGAAGAGAAGCATACCCAACAGGAGCTTTGGGCATGGTCAAGAGCAGCATTAATACGGTGCAGAAGTGATAGCAGAGTTCACCTTAGTTTCTGTGCAATTGAGTGATGCTTGTTAAAACACAACAGCCTTCAGTAGGCATCCTTGTTATAACGGCACATGTATGTTTGAGGTGCATGTGCCATCCTCCTTTAAAAGCACTGTTCCAAGTTAGAAAGGCACTGATTTTGTTGTGTTTTAGACTAGGCACCTGCATGAGAAGGTTCTAGTTTAGCAGTGAATTAAGTGTTGAATATGATGTAGAAGAATATGTGCATCCCAGCTTAAATTTTTAAGTTTAGACTTTGCTTTTTCTAATTTGTTTTGCCAACTTCCTATTAAAAGAATGGCAGGGGTGTAAGTGTAATTAAATAATTCCAGTTTTTAGCTAATCCAGGGTATTTCTTTTAAGATTTAATGAGTAGACAGTTGCAGTTCATTGTTTTCTTTTCAGTGTGATGTGCAATAGGACTTATCAAGCTTGATCTCCTAGTGTTTAGGGTTTATTTTTCTAAGCACATGATCTAGTTAGCATGGTCTAAAATTTAACACTTCAATGTATAAACTACAAAGTAATACAATTATTTTCTTACTTTCTGAGCCAATTAAAAAAGGTAATATCAGAGATAATATAGTTACATTTAAAAACATAAATATGATAAAGTTCACTAAGTTGCCTCCAAACCACCTTTCTCTGGTAAATGCTTGGAATCTTTCCAATCAATAAATAATTACTTCTTATAAAA